>NW_026622908.1:33043221-33346251 GCF_023065955.2 Ursus arctos
TGGTGTAAAACACAGCCACAGCTTTGTCAGCATGGAAGGAGGACATGGGTCTCAGGTACAGGAATGAGCAAGGTACAAAGAATAAGATGACAACAGTGACATGAGAAGCACAGGTAGACAGTGCTTTGCGACACCCTTCAGAGCTATGGGTCCTCAGAGAGCACAGGATGACAACATAAGAAGCAACCAGCATAGAGAAAATGAGCAGACATAGTGACCCACTGTTGGCAGCTATCAGGGGCCCCAAAGTGTGAGTATCTGTACAGGCTAGTTCCAGGAGAGGTATTAAATCACACAAAAAATGGTCAATGACATTGGGACCACAGAATGGCAACTGGACCAAGAACAAAACCTGGATCCCTCCATGAAGAAAGCCTAAAATCCCAGCCGTTCCCAGCAAGAAAGCACAGACAGTTGGGCTCATGATGGTCATGTAATGCAGAGGCTTACAGATGGCTACATAGCGGTCATAGGCCATGACAGCCAATAGGATGATCTCAGCTCCAGCAAAGAAATGTTCAGCAAAGAGCTGAGTCATGCAGCCATTGAAGGATATGGTGTTCTTGTCAGAGATCAAGTCAAAGATCATTTTGGGTGCTATGGAAGAAGAGTAGAAAACATCTATAATCGACAGGTAGGACAGAAAAAAGTACATGGGAGAACCCAGGGCTGGGCTGATGAAGATGGTGACCGAGATGAGCAGGTTACCGGCCAGTGTGATCAAGTAGGTGATTAAAAACAGAGCAGATAAGAATTTCTGCAGCTGTGGGTTCTGGGTCAGGCCCAGCAGAATGAATTCTGTGACGTTGCTCATCCTTTCCCTGGAGTCAGCTTGGGTTATAAGCACATGTTCCATCTGGAAAGATCACAGAATTTCTGAGTAGTATTTTTAATTCAACACTAAAATTTCCATCTCTCTTTAGTCCTGGCCTCTGGGATTGATGGAAACATACCTTCAACTCACCTCTAATATTTTGGAAATATTTTTAAAAAGGAATATAAAGAAGTTAAATTATCTTATTCATATAATTTGAATAGTGACAGTTATGTCTCAAACACCAGAATAAAAACAACATTTTATTATGACTGTTGCCTTATGATTGACATCCAAACCCTGGCTCTAAAACCTTATAGATTTCTTTCTTTCACTGCGTTTGGGACAAATTTCATCAATAACAATAATTTTGTAGTATATTTGCCCATTGGCCTGAATATTTATACTATAGGAACATAATATTCTTTAAAAAGTCAACTGTATATCAGATAGTTAAGTGCCATCCTTACTATTTCTATACAAGAAGTGTTCTTTGAGCTGGGATTCCTTTTTGTCAGATGAATGCACATACACACTGAGACACAGAGGTGTAGATGGAATGTTTCCCCTTCAGAATACCAAGGAATAATCTATATAACATCTTCGAACTGCATTCACTTCCAACCCTGGATGTTGTACCTGGCTCAACATGACTATTACATACTCCCTCTTACATCTTTGAATTCAGATATGGAAGTGGTACAAAGTTCCCTGAAAAGTCCTCAGTATTTCTCAAATGAATTTTCTGTGCAGTTGGTCTATCATCACTTAAAGAATAATGCTCTGGAATAGATTTATATTCATTGTCAAAATTTTCAAAAGGAATGAAATGCGTCACGAAGTTTCCTTGAATTTCCTATTGTTGAGAAAGAAATTTATCTAAGATAATACAGAGGTTTCTTTGATGTTACGTTTAATAATTGAAGATGAATGTGAAGTTTTCAGTCCTTATTGGTGGAAAATTGAATATATACTAGAATATGTTCTTTTTTTGAATGATCTGTACATGGATTTTCAATAGTGAGTACATGTTACACATGATCATAGGATATTTTATTCCATCTCCCCCTCTCTTTCTCCTTTCCCAATCCCTACCAAAAAACATAACTACATATTTTTCCTCAAAACTTGCTGGACACAGAAGTCAGCATCATGACCTTTCAGCTTCCATAAAGGTGAGGAAAGATATTTTGTTTTCCAGAAGGCTCAGTGTCTTTATTCCTTTCTTCTCTATCCATGGCTGCTCTAGGTGGCAACTGTGTGCTTCATCATCCTTAGTAGATTTAATCCACAAATTCTGACTTCACTGTGGCACATGGAAGTCATGAAAAGGGGAAACAATTTCAAACAATCCCATGTAGAACCCTACTGAAGCAGTCTACTCCTGCATACGCGTGAACCACAATGTTATAGACGTAACCTCAGTAGTTGTCCACAGCATCTTGTGTGGCATCATTACAGATCATGTTTTGTATGGATATTTTATGTGACCATGTTCAAATTCATTTTTAGACAAAAAGATTACCTTCAATTCACAGCATGTAGGTGTAAAAACTATTTGGTGAAGACAATTTGGGTACAATAATTTCATCTGTTAAAATTTGTGGAAAAAGATTTAGTTATTACTGACCTGGATCTTGTTGATGTGGGTTCCACTGGTTTTCGATTTTACCCAGTGATTGTTTTCTTCCCCTGAAGGCACAGCCGCACAGCTGCAAATACAGTCTGTGAATAACAAGCGGGACACTGGAATTCTCTCTCAGACAACTCCCCCAGTCTTCTTGGTCATTTTAGTTTATCTTGGTTCCCATTACCAGTCTGAACTTACTCAGAAAATGAGCTGTTTTAGTTAGGAAACTTCAGTTGGTCAACGATTTAATTTCTACTCCCTTCTTTGGCCTCCAATGAAAGTGTAAAGACATCTTCAAAATAGATACATTTTTCAGACCTCAGAAGTATCCTCAATCTAAATTAAAAAGAATGGGAACAAGGGAAAATTCTTCAGAAAAAGCCGGTGTATGGGACTATAAAATGAAACGTGCATCAGATCCACTTGCTTGCACATTGTTTTTCATATTCGTTCTGCCAAATTTATGTTTCCTACCAAGTGCATGGGAAGTGACGAGAGAATTTTTGTGATGCCTGATTTAAGCCCTCCTTTTAACCCACTAAGCTTGGAAGCGGTGTCTCCCATATAAATCATAAGCTTGTTGGTACATGCTTTGCTGCTGTCATTTACTTAACTATCCTGTAATTCTTTCTTCATTGAGTCTAGAAAAATATTTAAATAGACTTTGACAGAGCGCCTGCACTTTGGTAATGCGTTGACCTCTAAGGTCCTCAGAGGATTAGTAATTGTTCCTGTTGGAATCTTTGCTGGAAGCGTCAGCCACGGTCTTTTGCTTACTCCCCACTGGCACCCACAAACATCTCTGGAGGCTGGGTTTAGAAATACAGTTGGCTTTGGTGAAACGTGTCTATGGCTATAGTTTAGGGTGACATTTTGGTAAGAGAAGTTTGAAAGCTTCCTGATAGGGCTTTGTTGTTCATTTTGACATTGTGGAGCCTGGCACAGGGTAGGGGGTGGTTTTAGGCATAGGTCCGAGTTCAGAGATTGGATTTCTCTCTGAAAACATGATTGTTCTAACTAATATGGTTGTCCTGGAAATGGAAATCCCAGTTGTCACGGTTATGTGCCATGTTTGTCTGGGAGACTGACATTTTTATTAGTGGCTGAGAAAGAAGAGTCAGAGGGCAGAATTCTCAGCTACTGAAGATTGGGTAATTTATGAGTCCTAGATCTATCAAGTTCCTTTTGGGTAATTTATGAGTCCTAGATCTATCAAGTTCCTTTGGTGTGTGTATCTAGAGGAAGGATGCTCATGGTGTGTTCATGGGAATATAGCTTTTCTCTCTATCCCACACAGAAGGAATTGTGGAGATTTACAGTAAAGAACAGTGCTTCACATGGTAGGCGTTGATAAAATCATAGTGAGCCAACCATTATAAAAGAGACATTCAGAGGTAGAGGTTAGAATCACTATAGAAAGGAAGCTCCACTACAAACTTCCCTCCCTCTGCTTCTGAGTGTTGGGGAGCTAGCTAATACCCTGCAGAAGATTACCTTGAAAAAAATCAATGTTTACCTTTAAAACCAAACTGAACACTTCTGAAATCTAGAATCACAAAGGGAAGCAGTTACTTCAGCTCTCTCCTCTACAGTTAACAATTTTGCTCACTCACAGTTTGTCCCTCCTCACCCCCATTAAAAAAAAAAAAGATTATTTATTTAGAGAGCATGAGCAGTGGGAAGGACAGAGAGAGAGGGAGAGAGAAAATCTGAAGCAGACTTGGTGCTGACTGTGGAGCCTGACCCAGGGCTTGTTCTCATGACCCTGAGATCATGACCTGAGCTGAAATCAAGAGTCTCATGCTTAACTTAATGAGGCCCCCAGGTGCCCCATCTCTTTATTTTAGAGTGTGGTAAAATACACTTAATATAAAATTTGCCATTTTAACCATTTTCAAATGTACAGTTTGGTGGCATTAAGTATATTTCATTTATCCAAACATCACCACCAATGATATCCAAAAATTTTTATCTTCCCATTTTAAAAATCCATATCCATTAAATAATCACTGCTCATTTCCTCCTTCCCCAGCTTCTGGAAAACACTGTTTGCTTTCTGGTTCTCTGATTTGTATTCTTTTAAATATTTCATATCAGTGGATTTACACAGTGCTGCTTGTATCACTGGCTTATTTTAGTTAGAGTAATGCCCTCAGGTTTCATCCATGTTGTCACAAATGATGAAATATCCCTCCTTTTTAAGGCTGAAAAGTATTCCATGTCTGTATATACTACATTCTTGTTTTAAAGATATGCATCTGCTGATGGACGTTGAGGCTGTTTCCCCATCTTAGCTATTGGGAACAATGCTGAAATGAGCATACGAGAGCCAAGAATTCCTTGAGATCCTGATTTCAGTAGTGTTGGATAAATACCCAGATGTGGGATTGTTGGATCATATGGTATTCTATTTTAATTTTTTGAGGAACCTCCATTCTGTTTTCTATAGTGACTGTACGAATTTACATTCATACCCTTAGTGAACAAGGGTTCCCTTTCTCCACATCCTTACTAATAATTGTCATTTCTTGTCTTTTTGATACTGGCCATTTTAACAGATGTGAAATGATATATCATTGTGGTTTTGATTTGTATTTCCCTGATAATTAGTAACGTGGAGCATCTTTTCATTTACTTGTTGCCTATTTGTATATTTTCTTTGTGGGAATGTCTATTTGAGTCTTTTGCCTATTTTTAAATTAGGCTATTTTTGCTATTGAGTTGTATTAGTTCTTTCTCTATTTTGGATACTAACCCCATATTACGCATATGGTTTGCAAATATTTTTTTCCCATTCTATAGGTTGTCTTTTCACTCGTCAATTGTTGCTTAGTTGTACAGAAGATTTTTAGTCTGATGTATTCCCATTGCTTTTGTTGTCTGTTCTTTTAGTGTCATATCCAAGAAATCATAGCCCATTCCAATGTGATGAAGATTTTCTGCTATGTTTTCTTCTTAGAATTTTACAGTTTCAGAGCTTCCATTTTAAGTCCATTTTGAGTACATATTTTATGAGGGTATAAGAAAGGGTTCAGTTTCATTCTTTTGCATATGCATATCCAGTTTTCCCAGCACCATTACCACCATGTATTATTTTTGTGTATTTTTGGGACCTTTGTCAAAGATCAGTTGACTACTGTATATTCATGGGATTATTTGTGGGTTCTCCATTCTGTTGCATTTTTCTCTATGTCTGTCTTTATGCCAGTATTTTACTATTTTAATTACTGTAAGTTTATAATATAGTTTGAAATCAGGAGTGTGATTCATCCACGTTTGTTCTTTCTTGTTCTGGCTATTTGGGGTCTATTGTGGTTCCATATGAATTTTAGGATTGTTTTTTCCATGTCTGTGAAAAATTCCATCAGGATTATAATGGGGATTGCAATGACTCTATATCACACTGGGTAGTATGGACTTTTGTCGACACTGAGTCTTACATTCCACAAACACAAAATGTCTTTCCATTTTTTTGCCTTTTTTTGTTTTTACTTTCTTTCATAAACATTTTGTAGTTTCCAGTTTACAAATCTTTAATCTTTTGAGTTAAGTTTATTCTTCAGTATTTTATTGTTTTTGATACTATCATAGATGTAATTGTTTTCTTAATTTTCTGTTTGGATAATTCATTCTTAGTTTTAAGAAACACAACTGATTTTAGTATGTTGATTTCATATCCTTTGATTTTACCGAGTTTGTTGATTAGTTCTAATATTTTCGAGTGTGTGTGCGCGCGCGCACGCGTGTGTGTGTGTGTGAGTATGGAATATTTAGGGTTTCTTATACAGAAGGTCACGTTACCTGAGTAGAAAGAAGTTTACTTCTTCCTTGCAATTTGGATGCCTTATTTCTTTTTCTTACCCAGTTGCTCTGGCTATGATTTTCAAAACCATGTTGAATAGAAGTGAAGTAAGTCAAGCAGAAAAAGACAATTATCATATGGTTTCACTCACTTATGGAACATAAGAAGTAGGAAGATTGGTAGGAGAAGAAAGGGAAGAAGAAGGGGGGGGGTAAACAGAAGGGGGAACGGACCATGAGAGACTATGGACTCTGGGAAACAAACTAAGGGCTTCAGAGGGGAGGGGGTGGGGGAATGGGATAGCCTGGTGATGGGTAGTAAGGAGGTCACGTATTGCATGGTGCACTGGGTGCTATATGAAAGTAATGAACCATGGAATTTTACATCAAAAACTAAGGATGTACTGTATGGTGACTAACATAATAAAATATTATTTAAAAAAATAAAAAAAAATAGTGAGAGGGGATCTTTTTTTGTTCCCAGTGTTAGAGGAAAGTCTTTTAGTTATTCACTTGTTGAATAAAGAAGTTGTTCACCTGTTGAGTATGATGTTTCCTGTGGGGTTGTCATATATGGCCTTTATTATATTGAGATAATTTCTTTTTATTCTTGGTTTGTTGAGAGTTCTATAAAAAAGGGGGATTAATATTGTAAGATACTTTTTCCGTATGTTGCAACATGATCATATGATTTTTATCCTTTTTTCTGTTAATGTGGTATATGCTATTGATAGATATTTGCATGTTGAATCATCCTTGCATTCCAGGGTTAAATCCCACTTGGTTATAGTATATGATCCATTTAATATGCTCTTGAATTCAGTTTGCTAGTAGTTTGTTTAATATTTTTGCATTCATGTAAATCAAGGGTATTGGTCTGCAGATTTCTTTTATGGTGGTATCTTTGTCTTTGGTAAGAGAGAAATTCTGGACTTACAAAACACGTTTAGAACTGTTTTTCCCTTTTCACATTTTTAGAAGTGTTTGAGAAGGATTGCCATTTATTTTTCTTTAAATATTGTATGTATATTTCACCAGTGAAGCCCTCTGGTCTTGGGCTTTTCTTTCTTGGGAGGCTTCTCCTTATGGATTTGATATCCTTGCTTATTATTGGTATGTTAAGATTATTTATTTCTTCATGCTTCAGTTTGGGTAGATTATATGTTTCTAGGAATTTATGTATTTCTTCCAGGTTATCCGATTTATAAGTATATAATTATTTATAGTAGTCTCATAACCATTTTATTTCTATGGTATGAATTTTAATGTCTCTTTCATTTCTGAATGTATTTATATGGTTTAGTCATTCTTTTTTTTTTTTTTTTTGAGACAGAGAGAGAGAGAGAGAACAGGAGTGGTGGCAGGGGGGAGCAGAGGGAGAGGGAGAGAGGGAGAGATCTTAAGCAGGCTCCATTCCCAGTGTGGAGCTGGACATTGGGCTCAATCTCATCACCCTGAGATTATGACCTGAGCCAAACCTGAGTTGGATGCTTAATCAAATGAGCCACTCAGTCGCCTGTATTTGAATTTTTCATAGTCGAGCTAGTTTGTCAATTTTGTTTTACTTAAAAAAAAAAAAACCTCAGTTTCATTGATTTTTTTCCATTATTTTTCTAGTCTCCATTTATTTCTACTATAATCTTAATTATTCCTTCCTCTGCTAACTTGGGCTTAGTTTTTCTTCTTTTTCTCATTTCTTGAGGGAAACTGTTAAGTTACATATTTGAGATCTTCCTTTTAAATTCAGGTATTCATTGTTATAAATTTCCCTCTTAGCATTCTTTTTGCTGCATGCCACTGGTTTTGGTGTATAGTTTAAAATTTTTATTGTTTTTGAAATGTTACTAAGTCCCCCTTTTTTTAATTTTATTTTTATTTTTATATATATATATTTTTTTTAAATGATTTTTTATTATATTATGTTAGTCACCATACAGTACATCCCCGGTTTCCGATGTAAGGCTCGATGATTCATTAGTTGTGTATAACACCCAGTGCACCATGCAATACGTGCCCTCCTTACTACCCATCACCAGTCTATCCCATTCCCCCACCCCCCTCCCCTCTGAAGTCCTCAGTTTGTTTCTCATAGTCCATAGTCTCTCATACTTCATTCCCCCTTCTGATTACCCCCCCTTTCTTTATCCCTTTCTTCCCCTACCGATCATCCTAGTTCTTATGTTCCATAGATGAGAGAAATCATATGATAGTTGTCTTTCTCTGCTTGACTTATTTCACTTAGCATTATCTCCTCCAGTGCCGTCCATGTTGTAGCAAATGTTGAGAACTCGTTCTTTCTGATAGCTGAGTAATATTCCATTGTATATATGGACCACAACTTCTTAATCCAGTCATCTGTTGAAGGGCATCTCGGCTCCTTCCACAATTTAGCTATTGTGGACATTGCTGCTATGAACATTGGGGTACATATGGCCCTTCTCTTCACTACGTCTGTATCTTTGGGGTAAATACCCAGTAGTGCAATGGCTGGATCATAGGGTAGCTCAATTTTTAACTTTTTAAGGGACCTCCACACTGTTTTCCAGAGTGGCTGTACCAACTTGCATTCCCACCAACAATGTAGGAGGGATCCCCTTTCTCCACATCCTCTCCAACAATTGTTGTTTCTTGCCTTGTCTATTTTTGCCATTCTAACTGGCGTAAGGTGGTATCTCAGTGTGGTTTTGATTTGAATTTCCTTGATGGCTAATGATTTTGAACATTTTTTCATGTGTCTGTTAGCCATTTGTATGTCTTCATTGGAAAAGTGTCTGTTCATATCTTCTGCCCATTTTTTGATTTGTTTATTTGTTTCTCATGTATTGAGTTTGAGAAGTTCTTTGTAGATCTTGGATACCAGTCCTTTATCTGTAGTGTCATTTGCAAATATATTCTCCCATTCCGTGGGCTGCCTCTTAGTTTTTCTGACTGTTTCCTTGGCTGTGCAGAAACTTTTAATCTTGATGAAGTCCCATAAATTCATTTGATCTTTTGTTTCTCTTGCCTTTGGGGATGTGTCATGAAAAAGGTTGCTTTGGCCGATGTCGTAGAGGTTGTTGCCTATGTTCTCCTCTAGAATTTTGATAGATTCCTGTCTCACATTGAGGTCTTTCATCCATTTGGAGTTTATTTTTGTGTATGGTGTGAGATAGTGGTCAAGTTTCATTCTTTTGCATGTAGCTGTCCAATTTTCCCAGCACCATTTATTGAAGAGACTGTCTTTTTCCCACCGGATGTTTTTTCCTGCTTTATCAAATATTAGTTGCCCAAAGAGCCGAGGGTCCATTTCTGGGCTCTCTATTCTGTTCCATTGGTCTATGTGTCTGTTTTTGTGCCAGTACCATGCTGTCTTTGTGATCACAGCTTTGTAGTACAGCTCGAAATCCGGCATTGTGATGCCCCCAGCTTTGTTTTTCCTTTTCAACAGTTCCTTGGAGATTCGGGGCCTTTTCTGTTTCCATACAAATTTAAGGACTGTTTGTTCCAGTTCTTTGAAAAATGTCCTTGGTATTTTGATCGGGATAGCATTGAAAGTGTAGATTGCTCTGGGTAGCATGGACATTTTAACTATGTTAATTCTTCCGATCCATGAGCATGGAATATCTTTCCATCTTTTTATGTCTTCCTCAATGTCTTTCAAGAGTGATTTATAGTTTCTAGAATATAGGTCCTTTACGTCTCTGGTTAAGTTAATTCCAAGGTAACGTATGGTTTTTGGTGCTATTGTAAATGGGATGGATTCCCTAATTTCTCTTTCTTCGGTCTCGTTATTCGTGTATAGAAATGCAACTGATTTCTGAGCATTTATTTTGTATCCTGCCACGTTACTGAATTGCTCTATAACTTCTAACAGTTTGGGAGTGGCTTCTTTTGGGTTTTCCATATAGAGTATCATGTCATCTGCAAAGAGAGACATTTTGACTTCTTCTTTGCCAATTTGAATGCCTTTGATCCCTTTTTGTCGTCTGATTGCTGTTGCAAGGACTTCTAGTACTATGTTGAATAATAGTGGCGAGAGTGGGCATCCTTGTCGAGTTCCTGATCTTAAGGGAAAGGCTTCCAGCTTTTCCCCATTGAGAATAATATTTGCAGTAGGCTTTTCATAGATGGCTTTTATGAGATTGAGAAATGTACCTTCTATTCCTACACTCTGAAGGGTTTTAATCAGGAAAGGATGCTGTATTTTGTCAAATGCTTTTTCAGCATCGATTGAGAGGATCATATGGTTCCTGAGTCTTTTCTTGTTGATATGATGTATCACACTGATTGATTTGCGAATATTGAACCACGCTTGCATCCCAGGTATGAATCCCACTTGATCGTGATGGATAATCCTTTTAATGTACTGTTGGATTCTATTAGCAAGTATCTTGTTGAGGATTTTGGCATCCATATTCATTAGGGAAATCGGTCTGTAATTCTCCTTTTTGAGGGGGTCTTTGCCTGGTTTGGGGATCAAGGTAATATTGGCCTCATAGAATGAGTTTGGTAGCTTTCCTTCTGTTTCTATTTTTTGAAATAGCTTTAGGAGAATAGGTATTATTTCTTCTTTGAATGTTTGGTAGAATTCCCCAGGAAAACCGTCCGGGCCTGGAGTTTCGTATTTGGAAGGTTGTTTATCACTGACTCAATTTCTTCATAATTAATTGGCCTGTTTAAGGAATCAATTTCTTCCGGTTTCAATCTTGGTAGTTTATAGGTTTCCAGGAAGGATTCCATCTCTTCCAGATTGCTTAGTTTATTGGCATATAGCTGTTGATAAAAATTTCTAATAATCCTTCCAATTTCAATGGTGCTCGTCGTGACCTCTCCTTTTTCATTCATAATTTTAATAATCTGGGTCCTTTCTCTTTTCTTTTGGATAAGTCTTGCCAGTGGTCCGTCAATTTTATTGATTCTCTCCAAGAACCAGCTTCTAGTCCTGTTGATCTGCTCTACTGTACTTCTGGTTTCTGTTTGATTGATTTCAGCTCTAATTTTGGTCAACTGCTTCCTCGTGCGTTGATTAGGCCTGTCCCTCTGTTGCTGTTCCAGCTTCTTGAGGTGAGAATATAAAAACTGCATTTTAGATTTTTCTATTCTTTTGAGTGAGGCTTGGATGGCTATGTATTTCCCCCTTAGGACTGCCTTTGCAGTATCCCATAGGTTTTAGACTGTTGTATTTTCATTCTCATTGGTCTCCATAAATTGTTTAATTTGATTTTTGATTTCCTGGTTTATCGAGTCATTCCTGAGCATTATGGTTCTTAGTCTCCAAGTGTTTGAGTTTCTTCCAAATTTTTCCTTGTGGTTGAGTTCCAATTTCAGAGCGTTGTGGTCTGAGAATATGCAGGGGATAATTTCAATCTTTTGGTATCGGTTGAGACCTGTTTTGTGTCCCAGAACATGGTCTATTCTTGAGAATGTTCCATGGGCATTAGAATAGAATGAGTATTCTTTGGTTCTGGGGTGTAGTGTTCTATATATATCTATGAGGTCCAACTTGTCAAGTATGGCATTCAAAGCCTTTGATTCTTTGCTTAGTTTTTGCCAGGGTGTTCTGTCTATTTCTGATAGTGGAGTGTTGAGGTCCCCTACTATTAATGTATTTTTATTTATATGTCTCTTTATTCTGGTTAAGAGTTGGCTTGTGTATCTTGCTGCTCCCCTGTTGGGGGCATATATATTTATAATTGTCATATCCACTTGTTGAATACTTCCCTTAAGAATAATATAGTGCCCTTCTGCGTCTCTAACTATAGTCTGTAGTTTAAAATCCAATTTATCTGATATGAGAATTGCTACCCCAGCTTTCTTTTGAGGTCCATTTGCGTGAAAGATGGTACTCCATCCCCTTACTCTCAGTCTGAATGCATCTTTGGGTTTGAAATGAGTCTCTTGTAGACCGCAAATGGATGGGTCATTTCTTTTTATCCAATCTGCAACCCTGTGGCGTTTTATGGGATGGTTCAAACAATTTACATTAAGACTGATCACTGAGAGATATGATTTTAATGATGCCATGTTGCCAGTAAAGTCTTTGTTTGTATTGGCTGTGACTTTCTGTTCTGTATCACTCTTGGGGCCTTTTTACTTTTATAGAACCCCCTGTAATATCTCCTGTGGGGCTGGTTTCGTGGTTACAAAATTGGTTAGTGACTGGCGATTCTGAAATGTCTTTATTTCTCCATCAATTCTGAATGACAGCCTTGCTGGATAAAGGATCCTTGGCTGCATGTTTTTCTCTGAAAGAGCTTTAAATATGCTCCCCCAACCCTTTCTCTCATTCCAGGTCTGTGTAGACAGGTCTGATGTAATTCTAATGCTTTTGCCTTGGTACGTGAGAAATTTCTTTGCCCTGGCCGCTTTCAATACTGTATCCTTGGATCTCATATTTGCGAATTGCACTATGACGTGACGTGGTGTAGGTCTGTCATGGTTGAGCTTGGGAGGGGTCCTCTCTGCCTCTTGGACACGAATGTTTGTTTCCCTTGCTAGATTAGGGAAGTTTTCAGCTACAATTTGTTCAAATATCTCTTCTAGACCTCTGTTTTTCTCCACCCCCTCGGGGATGCCGATGATTCTAACATTGGATCGTTTCATTGAGTCAGTAATCTCCCGTAACCTACATTCGTGGGCGTGGATTTTTTTAAGACCATCTTCTATTTTCATTTTTTCCTCTATTAACCCATCCTCCAATTCACTAACCCTTTCCTCTGCTTCTGCGACCCTGGCCGTCAGAGCCTCTAGTTTTGCCTGCATTTGGCTCATAGAATTTTTAATTTCTGTCAGATTTGCTCTCATTTCTGTCCTTAGGGATTCTATATTCTCAGTAACCTTTTCGTTAATAGTTTTTTCAATTATACTCATCATTTTGACCATCGTTACTCTGAATTCCATTTCTGATAATTTGGTTACATCCATATCCATTATTTCTGTGGCAGAGGCCACAGACTCACTGTCTTTTCTTTGCTGGGGGGGGGCTTCTCCTTCTTGTCATTCTGATGAAGAGAGTTTGCGGGGTTTCCAGAGCCCAAATTATTGACTGGGTCCCAGGCCGTGCCCCTTGTTTTATAGGGATCTTAGGGATGTGGGCTTCTTCTTTAAAGATTTTATTTATTTATTTATGTGGCAGCCAACCAGCGAGAGAGGGAACAGAAGCAGCGGAGTGGGAGAGGAAGAAGGAGGCTCCCAGCGGAGGAGCCCGATGACGGACTCCTTTCCGGAACGCTGGGATCACGCCCTAAGCCGAACTGGGATCACGCCCTAAGCCGAAGACAGGCGCTCAATGACTGGCCACCCAGGCGTCGGGGTTGTGGGCTTCTTGATTTTTCAGCCTGCCTTCTGGGGGAGGGGCCTGCCGCGCCGATACTCAGGCAGCCCTGTTTGGGTAGAGTCTCCGTGTCCCCTGCAATGGGGGATGGGGACGGGCACTCCCTGAGCCGGTAATTCCAGGCTTTTGTTCTCTGGCGGCTTTCCCTGGCGGTTTGTTGTGCCTCTTCTGAGCGTCAGAGCAGCAGCGGCCGAATTTCAGCCTCTGTCACGGAACAGAAGGATCGCGGCCGGTTCTCTACTAATGTTCTGGCCACTGTAACTCTGTTTCTATTGGTGCTGCTCAACCCTGCAGCGTCCAGGGATGTGCGCCCCACACCCAGCGTCCCAGCCCTCACTTCCAGGGCCGGCGCGTCTCTGTCCTTTGTGTTTCTAATGCCGCCAACCACCAGCTGCCCCCGCGCGCTCCGGAAGCTCCCGGTCTCAGTATGGATCCCGTGAGCACACCGTGATTCCGGAGTACCGGGAGATGCCTGGTGGCGCGCGCGTTCACGGCTCACCGGTCTCAGTCCGCTCTCTCGCTGTGCCCTCCTTGAGTCCGCCCGCTCCCCCGTGCAGGTCGCTGCCGCTTCCCGGCGCCCGAACGCGGCGGCTCCCTCCCCCTTCCGTTTATCTTCCGATATCTGTGCACGGTTTCATGGCTCCCCGCTTCGTACCTCAATACTCAGCGCTGGAGATGTTCATTTGTAGAGATCCAGATGTATCTTCCTGCTGTCTCAGGCTGGTTCCATGGTTGTTTAGGCTGGTCTGGTACCTATCCAGCTCGACTCGGGGGACTGGCTGAAAAAGGGGTCTCCTACTCCTCCGCCATCTTAACTCTCCCCACTAAGTCCCCTTTTGATTTCTTCTTTTCCCATAGATTGTACAATAATGTGTTGTTTAATTTCCACGTATTTGTGAATTTTCCAGTTTTCCTTCTGCTATTGCTTTCTAGTTTGACTTCATTGTGTTTAGAAAAGATACCTTGTATGATTTTTATCTTCCTAAGTTTTTCAAGACTTTTTTGTGACCTAACATATGATCTGTCCTGCCAAGTTTTCCACATGCACTTGGGAAGAATGTATATTCCCCTTTTATTAGATGGAATGTTTTATATATGTCTGTCGGGTCGATTTGGTTAATAGTGTTGTTCACAACCATTGTGTTCTTACTGATTTTTGTCTATATGTTCTATCTGTCATTGAAAGTGGAGTATTGAAGTCTCAGTATTATTGTGTTGTTATCTCTTTCTGCCTTTATATCTGTTAATATTTGCTTGATATATTTTGGTATGCTCATGTTGGATGCATAAATATTTATAATTGTTATATCTTCCTGGGAAACTAACCCTTTTATCATTATATAAAATCCTTATTTGTGACAGTTTTTGTTTTAGAGTCTATTTTGTGTGACATAAGTATAGTCCCTGCCATACTTCAGTTGCCATTCACATGGAATATCTTTTTTTCATCACTTCACTTTGAGACAGTGTGTGTTCTTAAAGCTTAAGTGAGTCTCTTGCAGACAGCATAGAGTGGGATTTAAAAAAAAAAATCCATGTAGCCCACCCCAAGTGGTCGTGGCTTGATGCACTTCTGGGGCTGCACCGGGCACTGCCAACTCCTCCGAGGACACTGTGACAGACTCCCCAGGCCACTGAGGAGTCATCGAGAGGAGATGATTCTGCTGCTCATGAGTCATCACTGTCACTATGTAATGCAAATAAGCCCCAGCTTATTTTAGGAATATTTGATGTATCATAGACTCTGAGGAGGAACATTCTAATACTTTAGGTATTGGGGAAATGAAAAAAGATGGCAGAGGAGTAGGGGACCCCTTTTTCAGCTGTTCCCCTGAGTCAAGCTGGATATCTACCAGACCATCCTTAACACCCACAAAATCATCCTGACACGCAGGAAGACACATCTGGATCTCTACAAACAAACATCTCCAGCACTGAGTATTGAGGTAGGAAGTGGGAAACTGTGAATCCGAGCACAGATATTGGAAGATAAATGGAAGAGGGAGGGAGCCAATGTGCTCGGGGCTGGGAAGCGGTAGCCACCTGCACTGGGGAGTGGGCCAGACTCCTGGATCGGCACCCATGAGAAAGCAGACTGAGACCGTGAGCCTGGGAATGCGTTTGCAACCAGACTGAAAACCTGAGCTCAGGAGCGCACGCAAACCACACTGAAATAGGGAGCTTGGGAGCACGTGCAGGAACCGAGGGTGGCTGGTGGTGTTAGAAACACAAAGGACAGAGATGTGCAGGCCCTGATAGTGAGGGCTGGGAGAGCAACTTTGGGGTGCACAACGTGGCACACTGCAGGGTTTTTGGCAGCACCGACAGAAACAGAGTTAAAGTGGCCAAGAGAGCTCAGTGGAGAGTGGACTGTGATCTCTCTGTTCTGAGACAGAGGCTAGGATAGGGTCACTGCTTCTCTGACTTTCAGAAGAGTCACAGAAAACTGCCAGGGAAAGCTGCCAGAGAACAAAAGCCCAGAAATACCAGCTCACATTGTGCCCATCCCCATTCCCCCTCACAGGGGACAGGGAGACTCTACCCAAACAGGGTCACCCGAGTATCAGTGCAGCAGGCCCCTCCCTGAGAAGGCAGGCTAAAAATTGAAGAATCCCACATCCCTAAGGTCCCTATAAAACAAGTGCACACTGCCTGGGTCCTGGTCAATAATTTGGGCTCTGGGCATCCCCGTAACCTCTCCTCATCAGAATGACAAGAAGGAGAAATCCACCCCCAGCAAAGAAAAGATAATGAGTCTGTGGCCTCTGCCACAGAACTCATGGATATGGATATAACCAAATTGTCAGAAACGGAGTTCAGAGTGACAATGGTCAAGATGATGTGTAGACTTGAAAAAAATATTAACAAAAATATTAACAATATAGAATCTCTAAGGACAGAAATGAGAGCGAATCTGGCAGAAATTAAAAATGCTATGAATCAAACACAGTCTAAACTAGACTCTCTGACAGCCAGGGTAAATGAGGCAGAACGAATTACTGAATTGGAGGATGGGATGGTAGAAGAGAAAGTTAGAAACTTGGCTCAAAAAAATCCAATCTCAAGAATGTAGATTACAGGAGATTACTGACTCAGTGAAATGTTCCAATGTCAGAATCATCGGTATCCCCAAGGGGGTGGAGAAAGAGAGATGTCTAGAAGAGATATTTGAACAAATTGTAGCTGAGGACTTCCCTAATCTGGCAAAGGAAACAAACATTCATGTCCAAGAGGCAGAGAGGAACCCTCCCAAGGTCAATGACAACAGACCTACACCACATCACATCGTAGTGCAATTCGCAAATATTAGATCCAAGGATACAGTATTGAAAGAGGCCAGGGGGAGGAAAATCCTTACGTACAGAGGTAAAAATATCAGAATAATGTCAGACCTGTCTACAGAGACCTGGCAGGCTAGGAAGGGCTGGCAGGGTATTTTCAAAACTCTATCTGAGAAGAACATGCAGCCAAGGATCCTTTATCAAGCAAGGCTGTCATTCAGAATTGATGGAGAGATAAGGACCTTCCAGAATCGCCAGTCATTGACCAATTTTGTAACCATGAAACCAGCCGTACAGGAGATATTAAGGGGGGGGGGCTCTATAAAAGTAAAAAGGCCCCAAGAGTGATACAGAACAGAAAGTCACAATCTATAGAAACAAATACTTTACAGGCAACATGGCATCATTAATATCATATCTCTCAATAATCAGTCTCAATGTAAATGGCCTAAGTGCTCCCATAAAGTGCCACTGGGTTGCAGATTGGATAAAAAGGCATGACCCATCCATTTGCTGTCTACAAGAGACTCATCTTGAACCTAAAGATACATCCAGACTGAAAGTGAAGGGATGGAGAACCATTTTTCATGCCAATGGACCTCAAAGAAAGCTGGGGTAGCAATTCTCATATCAGACAGATTAGATGGTAAACTAAAGACTGTAGTTAGAGATACAGAAGAGAACTATATTATTCTTAAAGGATGTATCCAACAAGTGGATATGACAATTATAAATATATATGCCCCCAACAGGGAGCAGCAAGATACACAAGCCAACTCTTCACCAGAATAAAGAGACATATAGATAATAATACATAAATAGTAGGGGACCTCAACACTCTGCTCTCAGCAATAGACAGATCACCTAAGCAGAAAATCAACAAAGAAACAGGAGCTTTGAATGACATACTGGACCAGATGGACTTCATAGATATATACAGAACACTATACCCCAGAACAACAGAATACTCATTCTTTTAGAATGCACATGGAACTTTCTCCAGAATAGACCATATACTGGGTCGCATAACAGGTCTCAACCAATACCAAAAGACTGAGATTATTCCCTGCTTATTCTCAGATCATAATGCTTTGAAACTGGAACACAATCACAAAGAAAAATTTGGGAGAAATTCAAACACTTCAAAACAAAGAACCATCCTGCTAAAAAATGATTGAGTAAAGCAGGGAATTAAGAAGGAGATCAAATAATTTTTGGAGACCAACGAAAATGAAAACACGTTGGTCCAAATCCTATGGGACACTGCAAAGGTGGTCCTAAGGGGGAAATACATAGCCATCCAAGTCTTACTCAAAAGAATAGAAAAATGTAAAACGCAGTTTTTATTTTCTGTGTGTCTTGTTCTTCGGTCCCTATTTTCCTTTCTTACTGCCTTCCCTTGTATTTTGTTGAAGTTTTGGTATTTCTATGCTTTCATCATTTTCTCTTTCTTTTGCAGAACTTTCGTCCTAAGTCAAATCTGGATCTCCCTTTCTTTGAGTTCTCTCTCTTTGAACGACCCCGTGTCTATATCTCAGATTACTTCCCATTGCATTGGTCTGCAATTGGTCTAAACGTTGCCATTCAAATTTGAATCCATGGACTTTTTGTCTTTTTTACTCAGTTGTCATTAACTCTGTCTTTTGTACCAGATAGTTGTGTTCCCATTAGCTAAGAAGAAACCCATATAGTAATTGCTACTAGAGATGAAGTGGTGTTAATATGTTTTGACAGAAAAAATGGTCCACTAGTTCTTCTGCCTCAGGAATCATGTGTGAGATTGCTCAATGGCTGTATCTAGAGGAATTTTATATCCCTTTTTGGCTTTAGGCAAAGAAAATAATTTACTCTAAGAAGAGCCCAGATTACACTGTAAATGGTGCCCTTAAAATTGTGCAACAAGGCACAATTATCATGACAATCAACACTATACCCCATTAATTTTGGGATAAGTACTCTCTCATCTTCAAAACTCATTCATTTCTGGTTGATCTTCATTTCTCAGTGTAGTAAATGTACTTTGACTACATGCTTGGGACTGAAACTATGAATTTTCAGCAAAAGTCTTAGCCATATTGCCTTTCATTTATGTATTTTAATTGTAATATTCATATAATGTATACCTGGAGCTTTACGGTGAATTTTTCTGCTGAATAAATAAACTCAGAGATTTTCTATAGGTTGTGACAATAGTATTCTGATTTGCAGTGTCCCTTGGGTCAACAATTTGAAAGTGCAGAGAGATTGCTAATTGGAAGAGAATTTAGTCATCATTTAATCAAATATTTGTATGAAAGAGGAATGATTAAAGAATACACAAAGCATCAGGAGCAAATAAACTTACATATTTTGACTTCAGGGTTATCATCCTTTATATTAGTCGTACTTATTCTTCAAAGATGAATAAAGTTTTTTTTTTTTTTCTTCTGTAGTCACATGAACAGTTACTCAAGATTACTCTGTGGCTCCAGAGCTTTCTCATGGTATTTTTCACCTGTGAGTTTCTAAGGGTGTAGATTAAAGGGTTAACATGGGTGTTATCATAGTATAAAACACAGCCACTGCTTCATCAATGGGGAAGGTGACCATAGGCTGAAGGTACACGAATATACAGGGTACAAAGAATAGGACAACTACAGTAACATGGGAGGCACAGGTGGACAGAGCCTTATGCTGTCCTTCAGTACTTTGAGTTCTTAGGGAGTAAAGGATGAAGACATAGGAGGTGATAAGAATAGAAAAAATGAGCAGACACATCAGTCCACTGTTGGCAGCAACAAAAAGTCCAAAGATGTGAGTGTTAGTGCAAGAAAGTTTTAGCAGAGGGAAAAGGTCACAGAGGAAATGGTCAATGACATTGGGACCACAGAAGGGCAAGCAGACAGTAAAAAGGATTTGAATCAGAGCATGAAGAAATCCCCCAGCCAGGCCATGGCCACCAGGTGGCCACACATTTGCCTGTTCATTGTGAGCCTGTAGCGTAGGGCTTGCAGATGGCCAGGGAGCGGTCATAGGCCATCACCATGAGCAGGATGATCTGAACTCCTCCAAAGAAATGCTCTGCAAAGAGCTGAGTCATGCACCCACTGAAGGAGATAGTTTTCTTTTCAGTGAGTAAGTCAGATATCATTTTGGGAGCCATGGTAGAAGAGCAGCAGCTGTGTATGAAGGACAAGAAAGACAGAAAGAAATACAAGGGAAAGCTCAGGGCTCTGTGGTTGTTGATTGTCATGATAATGAGTAGGTTGCCAGGTACAGTGAGAAAGTAGATGACCGAAAGCACAAGGAACAAGAGTTTCTGCACATCTGGGTTCTATGTGAGGCCAAGCAGGATGAATTCAGTCACATTTTTCATTTGTTATGTGAATCCGCTTTGGCATCTGGATAATTGATTTGTCTCTGAATAGCACAGGGATTGCAACTGTGGCAGATAAATTTTGATGAAGCAAATCATTTCTGTCAGGATTGCTTTCTGTGAGACTGATGGAAACCCCTAGCATATAAACTCAGTCTTAAAGATGGGCCTTATTACTAGTTATATAAGGAACACATAGTCTCTTTACTCTCTGAGATACACAGACCCACAGACACATGCACACACACATTCACACATACACTCAAGCATATCCACAAATACAGTTTTAGGAATGTAGGTCCCTTCCTGTAATTGTACATGGGTGGATATTCTCTGAACAATTGCCATAGTATTTTCATCCCTAGAAAATCTGGAATGAGAGTAGGACCAGAGGAGGAGCAGTGAGTTGAATTCATGAGAGGCTACTGCCCTGTGTCTCTTCTAGTCACCTGTGCTTCTGAGGCTAACCTGCAGTTTGTTGTTCTTGTAGTATGTAGCTTGTTTCAAGTGACTATAAGACATCAGGGAAATTCAGTTTGAAATTAAGTATGATCTTGTCACATTGCAGAAAAAATTGAGTGAATGTTTGAAGTTCTGGTAAGATATAGCAGGCACTTTAGGTTTGTAAGCTTACACCAGATTTAAACAGAATTGTCTGAAAATAACATCAAACAGGAAAAAAGCAGAGTATACTGAAGAGGAGAAAACAGGTTGATGCACAATGTAAAATCCTGCAGATTTATCTGAAACGTTAGAATTCACTGTTTGGACAATTTGTTCTGTGTAATTTTCAAGGTTATTTTGCATTTAAAAACTCAGTTTAAGGAAAACTAGATGAAACTCTTTGGATGTGTTTGGAAAACACATTCTTTGAAGGTGATGAAGAAAAATCATCCTAATTTGTTGGACTGTGTATGTTCTTTACAGTCAGATGGGCTGTTTCTTCATTCTGTTCTCACTGCTTATCACCCATGTAAGGATGTGCTCAGACTTTAGTATTACTGAGTCTAAATGTTCTCATATATAAAATCGAAAAAATAACATATAGCATAGGGGAATATAAGAATATCATTATTAAATGGATCAAAGTTTTATCCCAAAGTTAAAACATAGCTTTCTAAACACTCCAAATTCTTGAGAGAAGAAGAAAAATGAGAAAACCCAGATGTCATTATTCTTATCCTTGAAATATTTGATTGTTATAATATTAAGAAAATACATAAATGAAGAGAAAATAAATGAAGTATTCAAGACGTTAGAGAAACAATCGTTTATATTCAGAAGAAAGGTTGAATGCAGAAATCAATATATAAGGCAATAAAAAATACTAGATTTGATACATATATTAAAAAGTTTTCTAATATTTCAAAAATGCAAATATAGCTGATGATGGGATGAGCTTAATAAGATGCATATATGTTCAGATTACAGAATTAGATTATTGTTAAAGGATATTTAAAAGATATTCTGAGTAGTTCATAAAACATTTTTCAACAAGTGGATAGGTATTTTCCAAAATAAAGTAAATTTTTCTTCATCGCATCATCAAAAAAAAAAAAAAAAAGAAAGAAAGAAAGGAAAAGAGAAGAAAGCAGTAGAGTGTATTGAATTCTTCAAATTAAATATAGATTTGTTCAGAAACAGAAAACAAGGAAATAAATATACAGTCTCTGAATGGGGAAAAGCATGTTAAGCAAAAGGCAATGGTATGAGATACAGGACAAACCTAATGGATGCATTTACAGACATAAAGATCTGGAGTGCCCTGGAAAAATACTTGCAACAAGTATAACAAGTTACCATTATTATGTAAATGATTTTGCACAAATATCCATTCATACCATTGTGATCATAAGGGCAAAACTAATAACTATATTGTTCTAAGGATAAAGCAGTGGACATCTCAAATAATCCTCGATTTCACAAGTCATCAAAGAAGTAGCATTTAAACACAGTGAAATAATTTCAACTGACAAATTGGCAAAGATTTACGACAGTTATACTACCCAGTGCTGGTGTTTGTGTGTTGCTCTGAAATCTTCTGGAAAGAAATTTGACTCCATGTAATAAGGGCTTTATAACTTGTCATGTCCAGTATTCCTTAGGCTTGGGAATCTATTCTAGATGAAAAATATGGACAAAAATTATGCATACAGATTGTATTTCATAATTATTTTTGGTAATGAATAAGTGGACAAAATCCAAATTCTGTATAAAGATGACTAATTAGGTGAATTATAGTTATGAAATATCAGGTGGACATTGAAGTTAATTACAAGAAGAGTTCATAGTGTGGGAATATTCTTCCAATGTAATATTGAGTGGAAACCACAAGATATAAAACAGTTTATATATTATGATCTAAATTGTAAAAATGACATATATACACAGAAAAGTATCTGAAAAAAAGTACACCATAAAGATTAATAGTGCTTATTGGAATTACGAATAAGGGCAAATTTTATTTTCCTAAATATTTTATCTAATTTTTCTTCAAAGAGAATAGGTTACCTTTATAATCAGTGAAATAAGTTAGTAAAAGAAATATTATTTTCTTATGTCTGGTCTGCATTCATAATATCTTGAGTGACTGCTTTTCTTAATAGATTTCATATTGTCATTCCTCATAAAAATCTGTGTCAGTAGATACACATATTTAAATATAACACACCTCATGTCCACGATGGCTGAGGAGTAGGAGACCGTAGTTTCATCTGGTCCCAGGAATTCTGCTAGATAGCTATCAAATCATTCTGAACATCTGTAAACTCAACTGGAGATCTCAGAAAGGAATAGCTGCAACTCTACAAATAGAAAAGCAGCCACATTCTGCAAGAATGATAAGATGAAAAAACTCATCACAAAAAAGATACAAGAGGCAGTACTGACTGGCAGGAACCTAATCAGTATGGACATAAGTAAGATGTTGAACTAGAGTTCAGAATAACAATGATAAAGATACTACCTGGGTTTGAAAAAGCATAGAAGACACTAGAAAATCCCTTTCTGGAGAAATAAAAGAACTAAAATCTAAGCAAGTCTAAATCAAAAAGGGTATTAATGAGATGCAGTAAACAATAGAGGCTCTAACTGCTACAACAAATGAGGCAGAAGAGAGAATTAGTTATACAGAAGACGAAATGATGGAAAATAAATAAACTGAGAAAAAGAGAAACAATCACTGGATCACAAGGGGGAGAATCTGAGAGATAAGTGATAACATAAAGCAAGACAATATTAGAAGAGGAAAGAGACAGAGGGGCAGAAGGTATATTGGAGCAAATTATAGCAGAGAACTTCCCTAGTCTGGGAAAGGAAACAGGCATCCAAGTCCAGAAGGCACAGAGAACCCCCCTCAAAATCAATAAAAATAGGTCAATACCCTAACATCTAATAGTGAAACTTGCAAATCTCAGAGACAAAGAGAAAATGCGGAAAGCAGCTTGGGATAAGAGGTCTGTAACCTACCAGGGTAGAAATATTAGATGGACCGAAGACCTATCCACAGAGACCCAGCAGGCCAGAAAGGACTGGCATGATTTATTCAGGGTGCTAAATGAGAAAACTATGTAGCCAAGAATACTTTATCCAGCTAGGATGTCATTCAAAATAGGAGTGATAAAAATCTTCCAGGGTAAACAGAAACTAAAAGAATTTATGATCACCAAATCAGACCTACAGGAAATATTGAAAGACAGAGCCCCAAAGTAACATAGACCAGAAAGAAACAGAGACAATGTGCAGAAACAGCCACTATATAGGTAATATGATGGCAGTAAATTCATATTTTTCAACAGTTACCCTGAATGCAAATGGGCTAAATGCCCCAATCAAAAGACACAGGGTATGAGATTGGATAAAGAAAGCAAGATCCATCAATATGCTGTCTGCAAGAGACTCATTTTAGAGCCAAAGACACCTCCAGATTTAAAGTGAGGGTATGGAAAACCATTTGCCATGCTAATGGACATCACAAAAAGCTGTGGTGGCAATCCTTCTGTCAGACAAGTTAGATTTTAAAGCAGTGAGTGTAATAAGAGGCAAGGAAGGACACTATCATATGAAAGGATCTATCCAACAAGAAGATCTAACAATTGTAAATATTTATGCCTCTAACAAGGGAGCAATTGTATAAGACAATTAATAACAATATATAGAAACACAACGATAATAACATAATAATACTAGAGCACTTTAGCATCTCACTCACTGCAATAGACAGATAATCTAAGCAGAAGATCAACAAGGAAGCAAGGGCTTTGAATGACATCCTGGACCAGATGGACTTCACAGATATAGTCACAACATTCCTTCCTAAAGCAACAGAATACACATTCTTCTCAAGTTCTCCTGGACCATTTCCTGGAATAGATTACATACCAGGTCAAAGATCAGGTCTCAAATGGTACGAGATGATTGGGATCATTCCCTGCATATTTTTGGACCACAATGCTTTGAGACTGGAAGTCAATTACAAGAGGAAATTTGGAAAGAACTTAAATACATGGAAGCTAAAGAGCATCCTACTAAAGAATGAATGAGTCAACCAGGAAATTAAAGAAGAGTTTAAAAAATTCATGGAAACAAATGAAATTGAAAAGACAACTGTTCAAATCCTTTGGGATGCAGCAAAGGCGGTC
This sequence comes from Ursus arctos, assembly GCF_023065955.2. Classification (NCBI taxonomy): domain Eukaryota; kingdom Metazoa; phylum Chordata; class Mammalia; order Carnivora; family Ursidae; genus Ursus; species Ursus arctos. The sequence goes on from NW_026622908.1 coordinate 33,068,055, forward strand.
CCAAGAGGGAACTATATAGTACTACAAGCCTTTCTCAAGAAACAAGAAAGGTCTCAAATACACAATCTAATCTTACACCTAGATGAGCTGGAGAAAGAACAGAAAAAAAGCCTACACCAAGCAGGAGAAGAGAAATAAGAAAGAATAGAGTAGAAATCAATGAAATGGAAACCAAAAGAACAATAGAACAAATCAATGAAATTAGGAGCTGGTTCTTTGAAAGAATTAATAAGATTGATAACCCCCAGCTGTACTCATCAAAAAGAAAAGGGAGAGGACCCAAATAAATAAAATCTTGAATGAAAAAGCAGAAATCACAACCAACGCCAAAGAAATAGAATTATAAGAATGTATTATGAGCAATTATATGGCAACAAATTAGGCAACCTGGAAGAAATGGATGTATTCCTAGAGACATATAAACTACCAATACTGAAACAGGAAGAAATAGAAAACCTGAACAGACCCATAGCCAGCAAAGAAATTGAATGAGCAATCAAAAATCTCCCAACAGGGGCGCCTGGGTGGCACAGTGGTTAAGCGTCTGCCTTTGGCTCAGGGCGTGATCCTGGCATTATGGGATCGAGCCCCACATCAGGCTCCTCTGCTATGAGCCTGCTTCTTCCTTTCCCACTCCCCCTGCTTGTGTTCCCTCTCTCACTGGCTGTCTCTATCTCTGTCAAATAAATAAATAAAATCTTTAAAAAAAAAAATCTCCCAACAAACAAGAGCCAGGGCTGGATGGCTTCCCGGGGGAATGCTTCCATACATTGAAAGAAGAATTAATAGCTATTCTTCTGAAACTGTTTAAAAAAATAGAAATGGAAGGAAAACTTCCAAAGTCTGTCTATGAGGCCAACATTACCTTGGTATAAAAATCAGAGAAAGACCCCACCAAAAAGGAGAATTACAGACTGGTACCTCTGATGAACATGGTTGCCAAAATACTCACCAAGATTCTAGCCAATAGGATCCAAAAGTACATCAAAAGGATTGTTCACCACGACAAGGTGGGGTTTATTCTTGTACTGCAAGTCTGGTTCAGCATCTCCAAGTCAATTAATGTAATACACTACAAAAACAAAGGAAAGGACAAGAACCATATGATCCTCTCAATAGATGCAGAAAAAAGCAGTTGACAAAGTACATCCTTTTTTGATTAAAACTTTTCACAGTGTAGGGATAGAGGGAACATGACTAAATATCATAAAAACCATCAATGAAAAGCCCACAGTGAATGTTATTCTCAATGGTGAAAAACTAGAGCTTTTCCACTAAGGTCAGGAATATGGCTGGAATGTCTACTATCACCACTGCTATTCAACATAGTAGTAGAAGTCCTAGCCTCAGCAGACAATAAAAAGGCATCCAAGTTGGCAAAGAAGGAGTCAAAGTGTCACTCTTTGCAGATGATATCATATTCTGTGTCAAAAACCTAAAAGACTTCATCACCAAATTGCTAGAACTCATGCAGGAATTCAGCAAAGTGATGGGATATAAAATCAATGCACAGAAATCAGTTGTATCTCAATACACTAACAAAGAGACAGAAGAAGGAGAAATTACTCATTCAATCCCATTTACAACTGCACCCAAAACCATAAGATACCTAGGAACAAACCTAACCAAAGAGGTAAAGGATCTGTTTTCAGAATACTATAGAACATCATGAAAGAAATTGAGGAAGACAGAATGAAATGGAAAAACATTCCATGCTCACGGATCAGAGTTAAAATGTCTATGCTGCCTAGAGCATTCTACACATTCAATGCAATCCCTGTCAAAATACCATCAACTTTTTTCACAGAGCTGGAACAAGTAATCCTAAAATTTGAATGGCACCAGAAAAGACCCTGAATAGTCAAAGGAATGTTGAAAAAGAAAGCCACAGCTGGTGGTGTCACAATTCCGGACTTCAAGCTCTATTATAAAGCTACAGTCATCAAGACAGTATGGTACTGGCTCAAAAACAGACACATAGATCAGATAGAGAACCCAGAAATGGACCCTTAACTCTATGCTCTGCTAATCTTTGACAAAGCAAGAAGGAATAGCCAAAGGAAAAAAGACAGTCTCTTCCACAAACGGTGTTCAGAAAATGGGACAGCCACATGCAGAAGAATGAAACTGAACCATTTCTCTTATGAAATAGAAATATAAATACAGGATTTGTGGAAGAGGGATCCTATTGCACACATGAACAAGTGGCTGCCTTGCTGTTGAGCCCTCATTAGATCCTCCTGAGAAGTTATCTAACCTCATTGGTGAATGGGTCCTTCCCTGTGATCAGTTTTTGGAGCATGTCTACCAAGCAGTTCGGTCTATCGATGGTGGCTCCAGTGTGGAGAGCCATCACTCAGTCTGAAAAGTAGCTGTATAGAGGCTGATTGATTGAAGAGGAAAATATAAATCCACTCAGTGTGTTAAGAGTCCTGTTGTTTTTTTTTTTAATTTAAAGATTTTATTTATTTATTTGACAGAGAGAGAGACAGCCAGCGAGAGAGGGAACGCAAGCAGGGGGAGTGGGAGAGGAAGAAGCAGGCTCCCAGGGGAGGAGCCCAATGTGGGGCTCAATCCCAGGACTCTGGGATCACGCCCTGAGCTGAAGGCAGAAACTTAACAACTGAGCCACCCAGGTGTCCCAAGAGTGTTGTTTCTTGTGGTACCATAAGAACTGGATTATAGCTATAGTGATACAGTATGGCTTTTCTTAGGTTTGGGCAATAGTCAATGGACTGGCAGCGCAGTCTGCAGCAGGGACTTGGATGACTGGAAGATGTGGGAAACCTAGGGTTATATCAAATAAAGGGTCTGAGTGAAAATTAATTCAATAGCAAGAAGTAGTTGCTGCTAGAAAGGGAGCCATTCTGTCAATAATAATGTAACTCTTATTTGGTTTAATATTGGTTTAATTGGTAGGATTAATTTGATTTCAGCAAAATCTGTAATACTGATATTGACGATCACATGTATTAGGAAATTGAATCAACATTTCCCATGATGTTCATCCAAGGAAATCTGATTGGTTAGAGGAGGAACTAGAATTAGTTAACAATTAGTTAATTGATACACTAAGTCTACGTATTCATACTTTGCATACAAATTTAATTTCAGTAGTTAGAGGAGATTAAATAGTTCTCTAACTGGTGCTTGATTGTGAATAAGGCTGTGGTGGAATATTTGGTTAACTGAAATGCTTCTTTCTTTATTTTTTTATAATAATTTTTATTATGTTATGTTAGTCACCATACAGTACATCTTTAGTTTTTGATGTAGTGTTCCATGACTAAAATGCTTCTTTAAACAATATACATCTCTTATTTGATGCTAAAAGATATTAGCACTTTGCACTTGATCTATTGTTTTACCTGTTCTATAAATCGTGCAAAACATGCAGGAGAAGGAATGATTATGAGTGTTTAGTCTTGACCAAGAGTGAGAGGGTGGACTGTTTAGGAAAGAGTTATTTTGCTACTCAATAGGAAAGTCTTATCTCTGGTTATGCAGGGCTTTGATCATTGGCTAGGATAATACCAGTGGGATTTTTGGTGTATTTTTTAAAGTCCTAAACTCCCTTGATGCCCCCAAAATCATTTTTTTACTGATGGTCTTTACTTCACATAATTGACTTGACCGGAGGGACACAAACAACTCATAGAAAACTTCTTCCTTGATCTCCCCTGAAACCAAGACTTATCTCTTTTTTTTATACTTTTTTAAAATGTTTTTTTATTATATTATGTTAGTCACCATACAGTACATCCCTGGTTTCTGATGTAAAGTTCGATGATTCATTAGTTGTGTATAACACCCAGTGCACCATGCTATAAGTGCCCTCCTTACTACCCATTACCAGTCTATCCCATTCCCCCACCCCCCTCCCCTCTGAAGCCCTCAGTTTGTTTCTCATAGTCCATAGCAAGACTTATCTCTTGCTGGTCTTGGTGGTTCAACTGGAGATGAAGCTTGCTTGTCTATGTGAACAAGGACTCTTGGGATATTGTTTGGACATCTCTTGTATCTTCAGTGCTTACCTGTACTCTGTTTCTCATTTCACAGTATCATTGGTCTTCAAACAAAAGCATTATGTGATTAAGCTTTGTGATTTTTTGTGAGTTCTTTCCAGCATGTAAACTTGTAAATCTTTATAGTTGATGTCTCCACTAGAACTATTTTTAGGACTAGTTTGAATCAAATTAGGTGAACAGTGATGCAATTCCACAATTTTAATCTTTACCATTTCACAAAAATTTTCCCTTGTGTTGCCTGACACAGATCATCATTATTTGTTTAAACTTATATGTACTGAGGGAAGCTAATATTGATGCCCAAGACACAGTATCTTCAGAATTAAACTGAAAATATGTATTTCTAATATATTTTAGGGTGGATCATAACTTCATCCCAACTGCAAGTGTAGCCCCAGTACCAAGTGCCAAGGTCAGTCCTTTGATTCTTTTCCTATCAGAGTTTAGGATATCTGCCTGGGTGTGTGCCCAAAGATGTGTTAACACAGCTTCTGTTATAGTCAGTCCTGTGGAAAAATGGAGAAATAGTATGGCTCAGCTGGAAAATCTGATGATACAGAAAGATTCTGGGACAAAAGTAGTAATAAATAGAAACTGGTAGAGGCACATATAAGTGGATCATGATTCCAGAGCAGAAGAAAATCATGCTATTTTCAAGGGACCACTTTGGAACAAGAGTTAGTACTATTACCATCTCTTTCATATGTCACTGATGAAAGACTGACTCTAGAAAAATCCTGTGGACTTGTTTTCTCCATAGTAGGGAATTTGTCCTCCTGCTGATTTTTAGGCTTTGCCAAAAAACTCCCAACTGGATAATTTGGAGAAAAAAAGTGAGGTTACACATTGATGACTCCATTCATGGATAGATGACTACAGGTATAGTTTGGCTTAGGTTATTTGTGGCTATATTTACCATGTGGTCATTTTTCAGATGACCTGAGAAACACTACCAATGAATCATACAGGAGATAGAATGTTGAATAATAGACCTTCTGTGTGGCCACAAATGGGTAAGATAAGTTGCTAATCGGACTGATATGATGGGAGGTAGATTCTTGCTGACTTCTAGAGCTGGCAGAGCCTGATTTGTTCCTTTGACTATACCAAATGTGGAAGTGGAATGAATATGCTTAAGGAAAACAGATATAAAACCTAGACAGACTTCAGGAAGGCCAAATTGGGTTTCCTTTAATGGCCCAGTATTTCTGACTTTTCTCCTCTGGTGGTATGTAAATGACATTTTAAACAGAGGTAAGTTCCACTGATTGAGTCTTAAAGAAATAAGGACCTAAATTCCTGCCTCAAGAACATATAAATGAGCGAGTAGATCAGGACATTGTTCAGAGAAGGTGCTCAAGCAACACTGGCTGTCAACATCAGCATCATCCTTATTTTTACATTATCCTATTTCATCCCAACTTTCTTGGGAACTACAGCTAGATCTTTAAAAGAAAGTTTGATATTTTAGACATACTGTTGCTTGCATATATATAGAAGCTGGTCACTCAGGAAATTATGGCAAAACAAATGAAGGGGGGAAATCAGAGGGGGAGACAAACCATGAGAGGCTATGGATTCTGGGAAACAAACTGAGGGTTTCAGAGGGGAGAGGGATGGGGGGAGGGTTAGCCTGGTGATGGGTATTAAGGAGAGCATGTATTGGTATTGCAATAAGCATAGAGTGTTATACGCAAACAATGGATCATGGAACACTACCTCAAAAACTAAGGAAGTACTGTATGGGGACTAACATAACATAATAATAAAATAAAGTTTAAAAAATTATGCAAAAAAACAACCACCAAGAAAGAAAGAAAGAAAGAAAGAAAGAAAGAAAGAAATTATTATTGAAGTGTAATTGACATAAAATTTGTGAAGTTTTAGGTGTACAACATAGTGATTCAACAGTTCTATTCATTATTCAGTGCTCACCAAGATAAGTGTAATCACCCACCTGTCACCATAAAACAGTATTACAATATTATTGATTATATTCCTTATGCTACACTTTTTAATCTCTTGACTTATTTATTTTATAATGAAGTTTGTACCTTTTAATCCCCTTTACCTATTTCACTCTTTTCCCCACAAGCACCTCTGGCAACCACCACTCTGTTACCTTACTTAAGAGTCTGTTTGTTTGTTTTGGCAAAATGTTTATTTTTAAAAGGCCTTCAGGTAGAGTGAGATCTAACCTGATATAAAGTCCTGAGAACATGAGAAATGTCAGCATCACATGATATTCAAATCCCTGGTTGTGAAATCACCTTCTGAAGACAAGTTTCTGAGCTCTTCCTCAGGAATCCCAAGCCCTGTACAGAAATAGGCCTGTTGGTGTCTGGCACTGGAGTTTCTCTTCTCCTCCTTCAAGAGGACCAGAATGGGATCCATCATTAGTGAGAGCTTTTGAAATAAGTTCTGCTCAGACATCTCACTGTTGCTCCAACCAGCTCCCCCATTTCTTACTACAGAGATGTTTATGGGCACTTGTATCTCAGACTGGGGAGTAGGTGGTGGGCTAGCTTTTAGTGTCCATAGATCTGCTCATAAGTTCCATTAGATTCTTGCCAAGATAGTAGTAACTCACCACTATGCTGCCCCTACTCATAAGCAGATGCCAATTATCACTTATTTTGAAGTAAAGTGAGGCTGGCACAGATTTTTGGTCCTCCTAGATCATGGTTAGTGAATGATGGTTAGTAGTGGTATTCTTGGGCTCCTCTTATCAGCAACTGTTGTCCCTTGTATACTTTCTGTGCTGGTGACATCTCTGAAGGCTGTAACCATGTCTGAGCAATTTCACTAATTTTTAGCTGATTCATTTTTTTCAATCTAAATAATTTAATTCTTACAATTTAAGAGAGTATGCAATGCTATTTCCATTTTACAGATTAAAAAAAAATCAGTATAGTATGAAGCTCAATAGTTACATTGACAAGGCTGATTAGTTCAGGACACAAGATGAAAAATCAAGCCTATTTGATCCAAAGCTCTTAATCTCTGGCTTCAAAGCATCTATTTCTAAATTTTCTAGAATTTCATTATATACATGTTATGATTTATTTTCTGTAATCCAGATCTGTGGTCAATGTTGTTCAATTTTGTGACATAGACTTGTTCTTACGGCACTGGTAATTTCCTGCCCCAGCTGTTCAGACTCTTCCTTTGTCCACCTCTAAAATACAACTTTAACATACAGATGTTTTCTGCCTTAACTCTACAGACTTGATCAATTATTTTTGTTTTGCATCAGCCAATTCTGCCTCTAACTCTTTCTGTAGACAATTTTATACTACAGGGAATAGTGGTGATGTAATTTTTAAATTGTACCTTTGTGTGCAAGTGTTCTCTTCTTGAGATTGTGGACAAGTAAAGATATTTTTATTTCTGTGGAGGGGGAATATCTATTAACCTCTCAAATTTAGGAAAATAAGAAAAACTTATTTGGGTGGAAGTACTTCTAGTATACTCACTGGATTTCTATATTTTTTTGCATATATAGTATTCTTCCTCTTTAAAAATAAAATTTCATTCTAGCTGTAGTGCAGGTGTAGAGTGTTGAAAATATTGCTGCTGAACTGTTTCATACACACAATCAGGGCAACATCATGACTTTTGTGGCACCTTCCTGCTTTGTCCTCATGAGTCCTTCTCCTCCATAAAAAAAAGTTAAAGATTATATTTTATGAATGAATTGGTATAATGATGACTATACTCCAAGTTGGATTTGGATTAGGATTATATTCATTTTCTCTTCTTATTTTAAAAGAAATTAACCATTTTGAAGGATCCTAAAGTTATTGTGGGCTCTGGGCACCGTGCCTACTGTGCCGTAAGGGGTACATTAACCCTTCCCACAGTATATATGCTGCTGAAGAAAAGTGATCCAGACAGGATAATTGACTGTCCCAAGTTTAATCAACTAAGAGGGGGAATAAATCTCTCTAAAATATCATTAGATATTTTTGTGTAAATATTCTAATCCCAAGATTCATTTATCACCAGTTTTCATTATTTTCCCCCAGAGTTTCTTCATGACATTTTTCACTTCTGCATTTCTGAGGGTGTAGATTAAAGGGTTCAACATAGGAGTTACTAGGGTACAAAACACAGTCACAGCTTTGTCAGCAGGAAAGGAGGTCATGGGTCTCAGGTACAGGAATGAACAAGGTACAAAGAATAAGATGACAACAGTGATATGAGAAGCACAGGTAGACAGGGCTTTGCGACGCCCTTCAGAACTACGGTCCCTCAGAGAGCGCAGAATAACAATGTAGGAGGCAAGCAGCATAGAAAAAATGAGCAGACATAGTGACCCACTGTTGGCAGCAATCAGGGGCCCCAAAGTGTGAGTGTCTGTACAGGCTAGTTCCAGGAGAGAGATTAAGTCACACATAAAATGGTCAATGACGTTGGGGCCACAGAATGGTAACTGGACCATGAACAAAACCTGGATCCCTCCATGAATAAAGCCTAAAGTCACAGCCATTCCCACCAAGAAAGCACAGACAGGTCTGCTCATGATGGTCATGTAATGCAAGGGCTTACAGATGGCTACATAGCGGTCATAGGCCATGGCAATTAATAAGATGATCTCAGCTCCAGCAAAGAAATGTTCAGCAAAGAGCTGTGTCATGCAGCCATTGAAGGATATGGTGTTCTTGTCAGAGATCAAGTCAACGATCATTTTGGGTGCTATGGAAGAAGAGTAGAAACCATCTATAATGGACAAGTAGGACAGAAAAAAGTACATGGGAGAACCCAGGGCTGGGCTGATGAAGACGGTGACTGAGATGAGCAGGTTACCGGCCAGTGTGGTCAAGTAGGTGATTAGAAACACAGCAGATAAGAATTTCTGCAGTTCTGGATTCTGGGTCAGGCCCAGCAGAATGAATTCTGTTACGTTGTTCATCCTTTCCATGGAGTCAGCTTGGGTTATGAGCACATGTTCCATCTGGAGAGGTCACAGAAATTCTGAGTAGTCTTTTTAATTCAACACTGAAATCTTCCATTACCACTTTAGTCCTGCATCTGGGTTTGATGGAACCACACGTTCTACTGAACTCTACCACTTTGGAGACAGTTATAAAAAAGAATAGATAGAGGTTAAATTTCTCTTATTCATCTAAATTGAATATTGACAGTATGCTACAAACACCAGAAGAAAAGCAAGGTGATATTATGACTGTTGACTTATGATTGATTTCCAAACTCTGGCTCTAAAACCTTACAGATGGCTTTCATTCACTCTTTTTAGGACAAATTTCATCAGTAACAATTATTTTGAAGTTATATTTGCCCACTGGCATGAACATTTATAAGTATATGAACACTATATTCTTTAAAATGTCAAATGTGTATAAGATAGGAAAGTGTCATCCTTAATATATCTATACCAGCAGTGTTCTCTGAGCTAGAATTCCTTTCTGTCAAATGAATGCACATAACACAGACAGAGCTGCAGATGGAGTGATTCCCCTTTAGAATGCCAAGGAACTCTATTTATAGCAGTTCTCTGAGGCACATTCACTGAACAGCCCTGGATGTTGTGTCTGACTCAACACGACTAATACACACTCACTCTTCTTACATCTTTGGATGCAGATAAGTAAGTGGTCCAAAATCCCCTGAAAACTCCTCAATATTTCTTAAATGAATTTTCTGTGCAATTAGTCTTTATCACATACAGAGTGATGCTCGGAAATAGATTTATAATCCTAGTCACATTTTGTAAATGGAATTAAATGAGACATGGAGTTTCCCTGAATATCTAATTGTTGAGACAGAAATGTTATCTAAGATAATATAAGTTTTTCTTTTGAAACTAAGTTTCATCAAGTAAGTTTTCATTGACATGCAAATGGCTACCCAGTTTTCATTGCTTGGAGTTTTCACTGCTATTTGGTGGAAAAAATGAATACATACAAGAATATATACTTTTTTGAATGATCCGTACATGGATTTTCAATAGTGAGTACATGTTACACATGATGATAGGATATTTTATTCCTTCTCCCTCTCACTTTCTCCTTTCCCTATCCCTGCTAAAAAACATAATGACATAATTTTCCTCGAAAGTTTCTAAACGCAGATTTCAGCATCATGACCTTTCATCTTCAGTTAAGTTTAGGAAAGTATCTTTTGTTTTCCAGAAAGCTCAGTCTCTTCAGTTGTTTCTTTTTTATCCATGGCTGATATAGGTGACAACTATGTGCTTCATTATCTTTAATAGATTTAATACACAAATTCTAACCTCAGTGTGGCAACATGGAAGTCATGAGAACGGGAACAAATTTGTAATAATCACGTATAGAAACCTACCGAAGCAATCTATTTCTGCATACATGTTAACCATAATTTTTAAAAAGTGACTTTAGTAATTTTCAACAGTATCATCTGTGGCAGCATTACAGATGACATTTTCTACTGATATTTTTATGTCATTGTGTTCAAATTCATTTTTAGAGAAAAAGTTTACCTTCAGTTCACAGAATCTAGCTATAAAAACTACTCTGTGAAAATAACTTTGGAAAATTAAGTTAATCTGTTTAAAATTTGTGGGAAAAGATTTAGTTATTACTGACCTGGATCTAGTTGGTTGTGGATTCCACTGTTTTTAGATTGCACCCAGTCATTTTTTTTTTTTTCCCACTAAGAGCATAGCCCTACAGCTACAAATATAGTTTGTGAACTAACAAGTGGGATACTGCAATTCTCCCTCAGACAGCTCTCCCAGCCTTGGTCATTTTAATTTATTTTGGTTCCCATGATCAGTCTGAACTTACCCAGAAAATGAGCTGTTTTAGTTAGGAAACTTCAATACTGTAGGATTTAATTTCTACTCACTTTCTTGGCCTCCTATGAAAGTATAAACACATCTTCAAAATAGATACATTTTTCAGAGATCCAAAGCATATTTAATCTAAAGTAAAAATAATAGGAACAAAGAAAAAATTTCATCAGAAAGTTAGTACATGGAACTGTAACATGTAGAAGTACATCCACTTGGATTTTTTTTTTCAAATCCTGCCAAATTTATATTTCCCAACAAGTCCAAGAATGCCGTGAAGAGAATTCTTTTTATTCCTCCTTTTAATCCGCTAAGCTTGAGAGCAGTATCTCCCATATGAATCTTAAGCTTGTTGGTATATGCTCTGCCTCTGTCATTTAGTTAAATGTCCTGTAATTCTTTCTTCATAGATTGTAGAGAAATATTTAAGTAGACTTTCACGAAGTGCAGGATTTGCTAATGCATTGACCTCTTAAGTCCTCAGAGGATTAGTAATTGGTCCTGTTGGAATCTTTGCTGGAAGCCTCAGCCACAGTCTTTTGCTTACTTTCACTTGGTACCCACAGCCATCATTAGAGGTCAGTTTTAGAAATGCAGTTGAGCTTTGGTTAAACACGTGTGTCTGGCTATAGTTTATGGTGAGAGTTTGTTAAGATGAATCGGAAAGGTTCATGATAGGGCTTTGTTGTCTCCCCTTCCCTGTTGTTATCTCCCCTTCCATTCTGAAACAGCCTTGCTGGATAAAGTATTCTTGGCTGCATGTTCTTATTTAGTATCCTGAATCTATCTTGGCAGCCCTTTCTGCCTGCCAGGTGTCTGTGGATAGGTCTGATGTTATTCTGATGTTCCTCCCTCCATACATAATGAAACTCCTCTTCCTCGCTGTCTCAGGATAGCTTCTTTTTCTGGAAGATTTGCAAGCTTCAGTACTATATGTTGGGGTGTTGATCTTTTTTAATTGATTTTGGAAGGGGTCCTCTCTCCCTCTTGGGCATGAATGCTTTTTTCCTTTCCCAGATTAGGGAAGTTCTCAGCTATGATTTGCTCAAATATACCTTCTAGCTTTATCTCTGTCTCTCCAGCCCCTCAGGGATCTCAATAATTCTGACATTGGTTTGTTTCAAGGCATCATTAAATTCTCAAAGCCTTTCTTCATGGACTGTTGTCTTTCTCTCTTTTCCTCACCTTCCTTCCTTTCCAACAGCTTGTCCTCTGGATTTCTTATTCTTTCTTCTGCCTCATTTACCCTAGCTGTTAGACCATCCAATTTAGACTGCATCTCATTCATACCATTTTTTAGTTTGGCCTGATTAGATCTCATTTCTGCCCTTAGATATTCAGTACTATCATGTATGCTTTTTTCAAGCCTAGCTATTAACTTTATATTTGCTATCCTGAATTCCGTCTCTGACATCTTACTTATAACCATATCGTAAAAAAGCCAAAATGAAACCAAACAATAAAAATGGGGTGGGGGGGGAAGAGACTATAATCTCGCAGGTGAACAAGGCAGGTTGGCCCCCTTGTTGCTGATTGAATTTTGGTCTGTATGTTAGAAGACACTACACCCAAAATTGCAAAGAAAACAAAACATTCATATATATATATATGTATATATATATATATACATATATATATATGAAAAAATAAAGGTTAAAAAGTGACCTAAGAACATAAGTTGGTAAAATAAGAATCTAGTTGAAATGGGGAAAAAGGTAAGGATTTTGGTCTGTATGTTAGAAGACACTACACCCAAAATTGCAAAGAAAACAAAACATTCATATATATATATATGAAAAAATAAAGGTTAAAAAGTGACCTAAGAACATAAGTTGGTAAAATAAGAATCTAGTTGAAATGGGGAAAAAGGTAAGAAAGAAAGAAAGAAAGAAAGAAAAAGAAAGAAAGAAAAAGAAAATTTTAGACTGAAGAAACACCTAGAGCTCAGTGTACTATTTTATTCTGGTATTGGAGTTTCACAGTCTCATGGGATCCATAAACTTGTCATTCATCTGTTCTTCCAGTCTATCTTCTGGGCGAGGGGGCCTGCTGTGCTTCTTCTCAGGTGTCTTTGCCTGGGCGGAGTTGCCCCACCCCTTATCAGGAGGAGGGGCTCAATGTAATCTGGTTGTCTACATGGCTTTTTTTCCCTGGTGGATTTCTGTGCCTCTTCAGAGGGTCAGAGCAAAAATGACCCTACCTGGATCTCTGGCCCAGAGCTGGAAGATCGAGGTCCCCCTTCTTCAATAAACCCTTCTGGTCAAACAGTCTCCACTTCTGTGTGGACCAAACTACCCAAGCTCCTGCGGTTCACGCCCACTCCAGTCCTCCTGTGGGAGTCCCAGGGACCTGCGAGTGTCACTCTGCTTTGTATCTTTGAGGCTGCCAGCAGTTGTGGGCTTGCACACGTACCCTGCTCTGCTGCTGCCAGGTCATGGCTGCATGCCACCCTACTGTCTTTTCTGGGGCTTTCACTGCCTTGAGTGCTATTGCCCAGTTCTGGGGCACGGCTGTTTTCTCTCTCCCATGGGATGGTAAACAGCCTGCAGTTCCAGTCCTCTTCAGGGTGCTCAGGCAAATAGCAGTCTCTCTACAGGCCCAGCTCAGGGTATATGGTGACTGGAGCTGAGAGTCCCTCCTGGGCTTGCTGAACATCACCAGTTTCCCCACTCCACCGTTTGAGCACTGTATCAATTCAGGCACCCCAGTTCTTTCTGTCTCCTGGGATCCTGAGACCATAATGATCCACCAAGAATTCTGACCTTTTCATCCCCTGAACCCCTATCAGAAAGGGATTTTTCTCACTGGAGCAGATTTCTAAGGGTTCTGATTTTGTGCTCGGGTGCTCTATCACTTTCTGGTAGCCAGCTTATGGAGGCTCCCTCCCCCCTATATTTATCTACTGATATTTCCCCACAGATTCCCAACTCTACATCTCCTACCTTGCAAAAAGCAGTCATTTTTCTGCTTGTAGATTTCCAGATATATTTTCTTACATCTCAGGCTGAATTCCTGTATGTTCAGAATGGATTGATAGCTATCCAGCTAAATTCGAGGGACCAGATGAAATCAGGTCCCCTACTCTTCTGCTATCTTGCCTCTCTCCTTTGCTTTGTGGGTTCTTGTAAATCCTTTCAAATATGCAAACCTGTGAAATCTTTGCAGTTGATGACTCCACTAGAAGTAATTATAGGGTTAGTAGGATAAAATGAGATGAACAATGATGCGATTCCAGAATTTTATATCTTCAACATTTCATAACACTTTTCTTTTGTGTTGCCTGACCCAATGAACATCATTATGTGTTTAAACATATGTGTATGGAGGGAAGCTACTATTGGTGCCCAAGACACAATATCTTTGGGATTACATTTGAAAATATGTATTCGTATGATTTTTTAGGGTGGATCAAAACTGCATCTCATGTAGCCAATTTAGGGATAAGTACAAATGTAGCCCAGTTGCCAAGGCACAAGATCAGTCCTTTGTTTCTTTTCCTATCATGCCCAAAGATGTGTTAACACAGCTCCTCTTATAGTCAGCCCTGTGGAAAAATAATATGGTGAGCTTTTAGGGTCCTGGAGATGATTTAAAATAATAAGGCTCTGGCAAGCCATATTTAGGAACTTTTAGTAGCTATTTCATCCCTCACCCAATGAGAGTGGGGTGGTGTCCCAATCCAACACACCCCAACACAGAGTGCCTTTGCTAAGGTTCTTATCACTGAATTTCTTCAGCCTCTTCCAAGTTTCCCCTATTTTCAGCATCTTTCCATCATCACATGGAGTCGGTAGAGTGGTCCATGGTGCTCATAGTTTTTAGACACACAATCCCTAGAGGTCTGCACATTGGAAAACTGGTTTTCTCAGGGTTCCATCAAGTGGCCTGTGTCTGGCACTTCAATCTGTATATCTTAAGGTTGAAAAATAGTAGTTATTGGAGAAGTGTTATACTCAACTACATAAGAATATACATGTATTTAGAAGTTTGAAAGGATGTAAAACCGTGTGTATGTATGTTTATAATGGGCATGAAAATAGCTCTGCAAAAATGGACTGTGCTTCTATGAACTCTCATTTTCACCCAAGAGCAGAGAACTTAATTTAGTCAAGTCTGTTTTTCTAATCTTATCTTCTGACTTCAGTTTTAAAACTGTTCTATCCAGGATGGAAACACTTTCTCCTGGGTGTGGCATCCTTTTACCCAAAAGGTAACTCCTCAAGGCTTAAGTATCCTGCCTCCTGAGCTGATGGGTAGGCCCACCTTTTCCTTGTCTCACTTTGGTTATGTTCTAGTTCTTTGCTGTAGATGAAACTCATCTCATCTATCCCTCAGTATAAACCACGTACAGTGTTCCACTGAAAATTGTGAATGAGAGACAGGAGGCACCAACTCAGCCTCATTATATGCGATAGTATGAATTAGTTGATGAGAGGTAACTTTATGTCTATTCCTTTCCCAGCAAGGATTGTCCAGCCCAGGCTTTCATTCACCTTCCTTTTGGCTCAGCCCCAAACCTTGGAGTCATGTTGACTCTTCTCTATCTCTCCTCCTTCCTCCCCCCTCATTTCATAGCTGATCCATGGCAAATCTTCTTAGCTCAACTTCAAAACATGCCACATTGGGAAGTGCTCCAGTTGCAGACATGATGGAGTAAGTACAGTCTATCGTCTTCCTCCCACAGAGATGCAGCTATGATCTCTAGAGAGAATGCACACAGAAGCCATCTGAACACTTTGAAGAGTGAATGATAGTAGGCAATTGGGAAGGAGTTCAGATTTGAAGGTTTAGCTTTTTCTTCTCCTCCTCCTCCTCCTCCTCCTCCTCCTCCTCCTCCTCCTCCTCCTCCTTCTTCTCCTTCTCCTCCTCCTCCTCCTCCTCCTCCTCCTCCTCCTCCTCCTCCTCCTCCTCTGTATCACTTGTTCTGGACTTAAAAGCCATCCAGACCTGGAAATGTGTATTGTGTAATGGAGGAAGATCTCCAAGAGAACATTTCTTGTGTTGGTCTGACAAGTAGGCCAGAGAATGAAGGGGTGAATCTCTGCCTTTCATTTTTCCTTTTCTCCTCCTCTCCCTCCTCTTCCTTCTCCTCCTCCTTCTTTCTTCTTCTCCTTTCTTCTCCCCCCTCCTCCTCCTCCTCCTTCTTCTTCTTCCTATCATTCCCCTCCTCCTCCATCGTCATCGTCTTCTTCTTCTTCCTTTCTCGTAGTTGTCCTCCTCCTGCCCTTCCTCCTCCCCCTCCTCTCTCTCCTTCCCCCTACCCTTCCTCCCTCTTTTTCTTCTTTCTCCTGTCCTAGACCCCAGTCAGTCTTGTCACAGAGAAGCAGTGACAAGGACAACAATGGTGGTGGGACAGGTACCTTAAACTTTCAGGGAGGGAGATTTTTTTATCTTGACTATTAGAGCTGTGATCTCCTGAGCCTGGGACAAATCTTTTTATTCTTTGTTCTCCTGAATCTTGGCCAGTGACACAGACTCAGTTGTGGGAAGTGTGCAGCACAATAAGAAAACTAAAGCCATGTTTCCAGACCCAAAAAGAACCAGGGAGATCAAAGAGAGGAGGGCACTCAAGAGAGTCATCCCATTAAGTTGTGTATGAATTCCAGGGCTCCCTGCCTCAGAGCTATGAATGTGTGAATCTGAGCTCAAACAGCAACCAAGGTCTTTGAGAATGGGATTATAAGATAGACCACCACTGAAGTCCTAGACTGGCCACTGGGTGGCATACACATGGGCAAGAGGTGAAGAGCACTGCAAAGGATGTGCTAAATGAACTGACTCTGGAATCACAGCCCACAGAAGATGGGTTGGAAATTGCAACCTGAAACTAGCAAGGTTACTTGTCTACTAAAATTAAAAGTGCAACATTCTCAATTTAAAAAATATCAGGTATCCTTACCTAATATTCAAAATATCCAGGATACAATCCAACATTACTCAATATACAGAGCAGCAGGAAATCTCAACCTGGAAGGAAAAAACAATGATGAGCAGATGCAATGACACAGATATTGGAATTTTCAGACAAAGACTATAAAGGAACCATTATAATCATGATCCTATCAGTAAAGCGAGCACACTCGAAACAAATGGAAAGTTAGAAAGTGTCAGCCAAGAAATAAAAATTATAGAAAAGAATGCAATTGAAAATTGTGAACTGAAAGTTTCAGTGGCCAAAAGAAAGAATTCACTGGCTGAGCTCAGTGGTACAGTAGGAATATAAAAGAAAGATAAAATTGAAGATATATCAGTAGAATTTATCCAGTCTGAACCATAGAGAAAAAAATGATTTACAAAAACTGGACAGAGTCTCAGGGACTTGTGGGACAATGTCAAAATATCTAACATTCATGTTATTAGAGTCTCAGAAAAAAGAGGAGAAGGAATATAGCTCAGAAAGGAATTTTAAAAACCTAATGGATGAAAACTTCCCAAATTTGGTGAAATATATAAACTTACATGTTCAGTAAGCTCAGCAAATCTCAAACTGGATGAACTTAAATCCACCTGAGACACATCATAATCAGAAAATTAGAAAGGCAAGATAAAGGAAATCTTCGATTGATAAAGTGGGACATCTATAAAACCAGAAAGCAGTTCAAGAAGTAGAACATTTCTAGGCCCCCAGGATCTCTTCTAGCCCTGCCTTATATCTCTTTCCAATCATACCTGTTTCTCTTCCCTTGTAGGTGAAACCTAAGGTGACTTTTGTGGTAAAACATCTTTGCTTTTCTTTGTACTTTTATACATTTACCGCCTATGTACACATCCCTAGGGTGGCCTCTTTTAAATTTTAAATAATGCAGTCATATATGCAGTCATTGTGTCTGGGTTCTTTGGCTCACCACTGTATTTGTGAGATTCATTCTTATTTGTGCTATCTGTCATTCACTTATTTTCATTCTGTTAGTCTGTTGTATAAATATACCAACATTTTTTACCCATTCTATTAATTATTGACATTAAAATTATCAGTTTTATGGTATTACATATAGCTCTGTTAAGAGTCTTGGTGATGTATCTTCCCATGCACAGCTGCATACATTTCCCTTGGGTTTATACCTAGGAATAGGGTTTCTGGGTTATAGGTTATAGGTACATTTATTTATATCCAATGTATATTTGGAAAACCTTTATACATTTGCACCAGCAGCATATGAGAGATACCATTCCTCAGAATCGACAATAAACACTTGGTATCGTCCATCCTTTTAATTTAGGGGAAGCATTGCAGTAGTATTTTGTTGTGGTTCTATATCCAATTTTCAGATGATAAAACAGGGGAGCCCTACTCCTTTAGACATTTACTGGCCATTGGGTATCTTCTTTGCTGAAGTGCTGTTCCAATCTCATGTGGTTGTTTTTATCTTATTGATTTGCTAAGTGTTCATATTTTCTACATCAGTCCTGGTTCTGAGAAGCAGAAGTTATGACAGACCTGTGCCTATTGCACAGCCTCTAACAGGTTGTTGGCATCTGATGAATGTTGGTGCCCTTCCCTGCCAGTAGGCAACAGAAGAAGAAAGGCTGGAAATAGTATAAGCTTCCAAATTTTAAGCACTGTTGAAAACATGCTGTGTAGTAAAAACAGAAGTGCACTAGAGAATTTTATTCCACAGCTTATTGTGACATGGCTACTAGCAAGTTACTTATAGTTTTTCACCTCTCTTGAACTTTCTTCCCCCAGTGAAGTGTTTTTTTTCTTTTTTAATGGACGACCGTAGGATGAGCACATAATCATATCAAAAATATTTGTTATTTATTTATCAGGAGAAAGTACTCTTATATAAGCCACAGGTCTTTACTTTATTTCCAAACTATTGCCAATGGAGGAGAAAATAATTTCAAAGAAATTTCCTGTTATGTGGGAATCAAAATATTCATGGAGTTACAAATTACTGACTAGTCACTTGCTGCTTCTTTGCAGACTTGTGCATTTTCAGCCTGGCCATTCTATGAAAGCAAGTCTAGCTACACATTTGTTCAAACCATGAAGGTGAGGGGTGCCTGGGTGGCTCAGTCGTTATGCAGCTGCCTTTGGCTCAGGTCATGATCTCAGTGTTCTGGGATTGAGCCCCGCATTGGGCTCCCCGTTTGGCAGGAAGCCTGCTTCTCCCTCTCTCACTCCCCCTTTTGTGTTCCCTCTCTCTCTGCCTCTCTCTCTGTCAAATAAATAAGTAAAATATTAAAAAAAAACAACAACAACCATGAAGGTGAAAGGGTTTCAAGAAGAAAATTCCAAAGATTAGAGAGAAATGTAAAAATTTTTGTTTGTTGTCTGGTTATAGTAAGCAGCTACAAAGTGGGTTTGTTAATGCTCAAAGGCTTTGGGTCAGACAGGCTTAGATTTGAATTCCGTTCAGGCAAATTTTAGCTAATTGATCTTGAGTTATATAATTAACCTCTCCAACCCATTGTTTCCTAATTCATGAAATGGGGAAATCAGTATCCTTGGAGTTATTGGGCTGTAATAAGAATTGAATAACAAAAAATTGTGACTACAAAGTACTTTGCACCTGTAAACACTCAAAGAAAGCTGTCACAATTATTTATACTAGCATTGTTTTTATTGATTATCACACTATCCCACTGGGAGTTTTCCCATAATGTCCAAATACCAAAATGTTTTAAACCGAGGTAAGTTCCCCAGGTTTGAACTTACATGAATGAAAGTAATATGGACGGAAATGTACTGCCTCCAAAACGTACAAATGAGTGAGTAGGTCAGGACATTTTTCACAAAAGGTGCTCGAGAAACATTTCCTGTCATCATCACCATCATGAGCATCTTCATCCTTATTTTTACAGTATCATATTTCATCCCAACTTTCTTGGGAACCATAGCTAGATCTTTAAAGGAAAGCTTGATATTTTACACATACTATTGCTTGTATAGATTTAGAAGATGGTCACTCAGGAAATTATAGGAAAACATCTATTTTTAGAATTTATTGAAGTGCAATTGACATACAATTTCATGTTAGTTTCAGGTGTACAACATAGTGATTCAACAGTTGTATACATTATTTATTGCTCACCAAGTTAAGTGTAGCCACCCCTCTGTCACCATACAACGGTATTACAATATTATCGATTATATTCCTTATGCTATACTTTTTTAACCCCTGGACTCATTTTATAACGAAGTTTGTACCTTTAATCCCCTTTACCTGTTTTACTCTTTTCCCCACAACTACCTCTGGCAACCACCACTTTGTTCTCTTAGTTAAGAGTCTGTTTGTTTGTTTTGGCAAAAGATTTATTTTTAAAAGATCTTCATAAAGAGTGAGATCTAACCTGATATAAAGTCCTGAGAACATGAGAAATGTCAGCATCACAGGAAATTTGAATCCCTGGTTGTGAAAGCACCTTCTGAAGACAAGTTTCTGAGCTCTTCCTCAGGAATCCCAAGCTCTGTACAGAGATAGGTCTATTGGTCTCTGGCACTGGGCTCTCCCTTCTCCTTCTTCTGGAGGACCAGAATGGGATCCATCATTAGTGAGAGCTTTTGAAATAAGTTCTGCTCAGGCATCTCACAGTTGCTCCAATGGGCTCCCCCATGTGTTACTGCAGAGATGCTGAAGGGCATTTGTATCCCAGACTAGAGAGTTGGTGGTGGGCTAGCTTTTAGTGTCCAGAGAATCTGCTCACAGGTCCCATTAGTTTCCTTTCTGAATAGTAACTCACCACTATGCCGTCCCTACTCATAAACATATACCAGTTATCACTTATTTTGAAGTGAAGTGAGGCTGGCACAGATGTTTTTCCTCCCGTGGTCATGGTTAGTGAATGATGGTCCGTAGTGACGTTCTTGGGCTCCTCTTGTCCATAACTGTTGTTCCTGGCATACTTTCTGTGCTGGTGACATCTCTGAAGGCTGTAACCATGTGTGAGCAATTTTACTAATTATTAGCTGATTAATTTTTTCAATCTAAATCATTTAATTCTTACAACTTAAGAGAGTATGCAATGCTATTTCCATTTTACAGTTTAAAAAAATCAGTAGAGAGATGAAGCGCAATGCTTACATTGACAAGGCTAATTAGTGCAGGACACAAGATGAGAAATCAAGTGTCTTTGATCCAAAGGTCTTAATCTCTGGCTTCAAAGTATCTGACTATCTATAAAAATCTCCCACAACTTCATTATGCACATGTTATGAATTCTTTTCTATAATCCAGATCTGTGGTCAATGTTGTTCAGTTTTGTGACACAGACTTGTTCCTACATCACTGGTAATTTCCTGCCCCAGCTGTTCAGACTCTTCCTTTGTCCACATCTAAAATACAACTTTAACATATAGATATTTTCTACCTTACTCTACAGATTTGATCACTTATATTTCTTTTGTATCAGCCAATTCTGCCTCAAATTCTTTCTGTAGACAATTTTATACTACAGGGAATCATGGTGATGTCATTTTTAACAAGCATCAAATGTGCAAGTGTTCTCTTCTTGGGATTGTGACAAGTAAAGAGGCTTTTTGTTTCGTTTTTTTTTTTTTTTTTTTTTTTTTTCCCTGTGGTGTGGGAACATATATTAACCTCTCAAATTTGGGAAGATAATAAAAAGTATATTTGGATGAAAGTATTTCTTGATGACTTCCTGGTTTTCTGTACTTCTTTGCATATTTAATACTTTTCTTCTTTTAAAATAAAACTTCATTCTAGCTGTAGTGCAGGGTGTAAAGTGTGTTGAAAATATTGCTGCTAATCTGTTTCATACCCACAATCAGAGCAACAGCGTGACTTTTGTGGCCCATTGCTACTTTGCTCTCATGAGTCCTTCTCCATAAAAAATATTAAAGATTATATTTTATGAATGCATTGTTATAATCATGACTGTACTCCAAGTTGGATTTATATTATATTCATTTTTCTTCTTTTTTTAAAATAAATTACCCATTTCAAGGGCTCCTAGTATTATTGCAGGCTCTAGGCACTGTGCCTACTGTCCCTTAATGGGTATGTTGTACCTGCCCAAAATATATATGCTGCTGAAGAAAAGTGATCCAGACAGGATAATTGACTGTCCCAAGTTTAATCAACTAAGAAGGGGAATAAATCTCTCTAGAGTATCACTAGATATTTTTGTGTAAATACTCTAATCCCAAGATTCATTTATCACCAGTTTTCATTATTTTCCCCCAAAGTTTCTTCATGACATTTTTCACTTCTGCATTTCTGAGGGTGTAGATTAAAGGGTTCAACATGGGAGTTACTAGGGTACAAAACACAGTCACAGCTTTGTCAGCAGGGAAAGAAGTCAGGGGTCTCAGGTACAGGAATGAACAAGGTACAAAGAATAAGATGACAACAGTGACATGAGAAGCACAGGTAGACAGGGCTTTGCGACGCCCTTCGGAGCTATGGGTCCTCAGAGAGCACAGGATGACAATGTAAGAAGCAACCAGCATAGAAAAAATGAGCAAACAAAGCGATCCGCTGTTGGCAGCAATCAGGGGCCCCAAAGTGTGAGTGTCTGTACAGGCTAGTTCCAGGAGAGGTATTAAATCACACATAAAATGGTCAATGACGTTGGGACCACAGAATGGCAAGTGGACCATGAACAAAACCTGGATCCCTCCGTGAATAAAGCCTAAAATCACAGCCATTCCCACCAAGAAAGCACAGACAGGTCTGCTCATGATGGTCATGTAATGCAAGGGCTTACAGATGGCTACATAGCGGTCATAGGCCATGGCAATTAATAAGATGATCTCAGCTCCAGCAAAGAAATGTTCAGCAAAGAGCTGAGTCATGCAGCCATTGAAGGATATGGTGTTCTTGTCAGAGATCAAGTCAAAGATCATTTTGGGTGCTATGGAAGAAGAGTAGAAAGCATCTATAATGGACAAGTAGGACAGAAAAAAGTACATGGGAGAACCCAGGGCTGGGCTGATGAAGACGGTGACAGAGATGAGTAGGTTACCGGCCAGTGTGATCAAGTAGGTGATTAGAAACACAGCAGATAAGAATTTCTGCAGTTCTGGATTCTGGGTCAGGCCCAGCAGAATGAATTCTGTGACGTTGCTCATCCTTTCCCTGGAGTCAGCTTGGGTTATGTTCTTTAGGGAAAGACCACATGGTCCATCTGGAAAGACTACAGGATTTCTGAGTAGTGTTTTTAATTTAACACTGAAATCTTCCATCACCTCTTTAGTCCTGGCCTCTGGGATTGTTGGAGCCACACCTTCTACTCACCTCAACCACTTTGGAGACAGTTTTAAAAAAGAATAGAAAGATGTTAAATTTCTCTTATTCATCTAAGTTGAATAGTGACAATATGCTACAAAGATCAGAATAAAAGCAAGGTGGTATTAGGACTGTTGACTTATGATTGACTTCCAAACCCTGGCTCTAAAACCTTACAGATGGCTTTCATTCACTGTTTTTGGGACAAATTTCATCAATAACAATTATTTTGAAGTTATATTTGCCTATTGGCATGAATAATATGTATAGGAACACATTATTGCTTAAAATGTTAAGTGTATATTGGATAGGAAGGTACCATTCTTACTGTATCTATACCAACAGTGCTCTTTGAGCTGGGATTCCTTTCTGTCAAATGAATGCACATGCACACTGATATACTGAGCTACAGGTGGAATCTTTCCCCTTCAGAATGCCAAGGAACTATCTTTATAACAGCTCTTTGAGCCGCATTCTCTGAATAGCCCTGGCTGGTGTATCTGACTCAACAAGACTAATACACACTCTTCTCACATCTTTGGATGCAGATATGGGAGTGGTACAAAATTCCCTGAAAAGTGCTCAATATTTCTTAAATGAATTTTCTGTGCAATTGCTCTTTCAGCACATATAAAATAATGGTCAGGTGCAAAAAAGGTGGTTTTATAAAAGAATTGAGACATGACCTCTGTCCTGAAAGAGCTAGTGCGCCTGAGTTGTGAGGGGTGGCTAATTATATACTTGGGAGTTGGGGGAGGTAAAGAAAAGGGAGATTTCAAAGGATTTTCGTATGTTAAAGACTCACAGGATGCTGGAAATCTTGCCTTTTTCAAGTTAATATTGTTTTTCCCTTTAGCAAGGCATTAACATTAAGACAGTTGGGATTTTCCTGTATGAATGTCACCCATATCCCACCTCTGAAATAAATGAAAAATCCTAGGCACATTTTACCAATGGAATTAAATGAGTTATTAAGTTTTCCTGCATTTCCTTTTGTTGACACAGAAATGTTATCTAATATAATACAAGTTTTTCTTTTGACACTAAGTTTAATCATTTAGGATGAACTTCAAGTTTTCATTGCTAATTGGTGGAAAAATGGAAAAAATACAAGAATATATTCTTTTTTTGAATGACCTGTACATGGATTTTCAATAGTGAGTACATGTTCCACGTGATCATAGGACTTCTTATTCCTTCTCCCCCTCTTTTTCTCCTTTCTCTATCCCTGCTAAAAAATATAACAACACACTTTTCCTCAAAACTTTCTGGACACAGAAGTCCGCATCTTGACCTTTCAGCTTAAATGAAAGTTAGGAACGATATCTTTTGTTTTCCAGAAAGCTCAGTCTCTTTAGTTTCTTCTCTATCCATGGCTGCTATAGGTGGCAACTATGTGCTTCACTATCCTTTAGATTTAATCCACAAATTCTAACTTCAGTGTGGCAATATGGAAGTCATGAAAAGGGGGAGTAATTTCAAATAATCACATAGAAATGTGAACCACAATTTTTTAAAAGTGACCTTAGTAGTTCTCAACAGCATCTTCTGTGGCAACCTTATAGATCATGATTTCTACTGGTCTTTTCATGTCCTCCTGTTCAAATTCATATTTAAAGAAGAAGATTACCTTGAATTCACAGAATCTAGCTATAAAAACTATTCAGTGAATTAAGTCAATTAAGTCAAGGTAAATTAAGTCAATCTATTTAAAATTTGGGGAAAAAGATTTAGTAATTACTGACCTGGATCTAGTTGATTATGGATTCCACTGTTTCTAGATTGCACCCAGTCATTGTTTTCTTCCCCTGGGAGCATGGCGCCACAGCTGCAAATGCACTCTCTAAGCTAACAAGTGGGACACTGCAGTCCTTCCTCAGACAGCTCTCCCAGTTTTGGTCATTTTAGTTTATTTTTGTTCCCATTATCAGTCTGAACTTACCCAGAAAATGAGTTGTTTTAGTTGGGAAACTTCAATACTCTAGGATTTAATTTCTCCTCACTTTCTTGGCCTCCTATGACAGTATAGACACATCTTCAAAATACATATATTATTCAAATCTCAGAACTATATTTAATCTGAAGTAAAAATAATGGGAAAAAAACTTCAATCAGAAAAAGTTATTATATGGAACTATAGCATGTAGAAGTGCATCGAATCCACTTGATTGGATACATCTTTTTTCAGATTCTGCCAAATTTATGTTTCCCAAGAAGTCCATGAGCAGTGTGGAGAGATTCTTTCATTCCTGCTTTTAACCCACTGAACTTGGGAGCAGTGTCTCCTGTATGAATCTTAAGCTTGTTGGTATATGCTCTGCCTCTGTCATTTAGTTAAATGTCCTGTAATTCTTTCTTCATAGACTCTAGAGAAATATTTAAATAGCCATTTACAAAGTGCAGAATTGTCTAATG
The DNA here is from genome assembly GCF_023065955.2 of Ursus arctos. NCBI lineage: Eukaryota > Metazoa > Chordata > Mammalia > Carnivora > Ursidae > Ursus > Ursus arctos. The sequence goes on from NW_026622908.1 coordinate 33,093,485, forward strand.
CATTGACCTCTCAAGTCCTCAGAGGATTAGTAATTGGTCCTGTTGGAATCTTTGCTGGAAGCCTCAGCCACCATCTCTTGCTTACTCCCACTTGGCACCCACAACCATCTTTAGAGGTCAGTTTTAGTAATGCAGTTGAGCTTTGGGTATAGTTTAGGGTGAGATTTTGATCAGTTAAGTTGGAAAGCTTCATCATAGAGCTGTGTTGTCCATTTTGACATTGTTGAGCCTGGCACAGGATAGGAGGTGGTTTTACACATAGGTCAGAGTTCAGAGAATGGATTTCTCTCTGCAAATGTGATTGTTCTAAGTATATAGTTGTCCTGAGAATGGAAATGCCAGATTTCAAGGTTATGTGCCATGTTAGTCTGGGAGACTGACATTTTTATTAGTGGGTAACAAAGGAGACTCCGTTGGCAGAATTCTCAGCTGCCAAAGATTGGATAATTTATGAGTCATAGATCCATCAAGTTCCTTTGGTGTGTGTATCTAGACGAAAGATTATCGTGATGTGTTTATGGGAATATAGCTTTTCTCTTTATCACACATAGAAGGAATTGTGGAGATTTAGAGTAGAGAGCAGTGCTTGCACATGGTAGGCGTTGAGAAAATCACACTGAAACAAATATTATATGTAAAGACATTCAGAGGTAGAGGATGGAAACACTAGAGAAAGGAGGCTCCACTACAATCTTTTCTCCCTCAGCCTCTGAGGTGTTGAGGAGCTGGTTGAAAACCTGCACAGAATCACCTTGGAAAAATCAACCTTTACCTTTAAGGAAACTGCTACACTGCTGAAATCCCAAACCAGAAATGGAAGTAGTACCTTCGCCCTGTCCTTAACTTTTAACAATTTTGCTCACTCACATTCTGTCCCTTTCCCATGTTTTTTTTTTTTAATTGTGGTAAAATACACATAATATAAAATTTGCCGTTTTAACCATTTCCACATGTACAGTTCAGTGGTTTTAGGTACATTCACATTGCTGTGCAACCATCATCACCAACCATCTCCAGAACTTTTTCATCTTTCCATACATAAAATCCATATCCTTCAAGCAACCCCTGCCATTTCCTCCTTCCCCCAGCTTCTGGAAAACACTGTTTGCTTTCTGCTTCTTTGAGTTGGACTATTTCAATATTTCATGGAAGTGGAATTATGCAGTGTTACTTCTAACATTTGCTTGTTTTATTTAGAGTAATGCTCTCAAGTTTCATCCATGTTGTCACAAATGACAGGATTTCCTTCCTTTTTAAGGCTAAGAGGGTTTTATGTCTTTATATACTGCATTTCTTATTTTAAAGATAAGCATCTGTTGATGGACGTTGAGGCTGTTGCCCCATCTTAGCTATTGGGAATAATGCTGAAATGAGCATAGGAGGGCCAAGAATTCCTTGAGATCCTGATTTCAGTAGTTTTGGATAAATACCCAGATGTGGGATTGTTGGACCATATAGTATTCTATTTAAAATTTTTGAGGAACCTCTATCCTGTTTTCTGTAGTGACTGTATGAATTTATATTCTTACCCTCAGTGAACAAGGGATCCCTTTCTCCACATCCTTACTAATACTTCTTACGTCTTCTCTGTTTTTTACTGGCCATTTTAACAGATGTGAAATGATATATCACTGAGGTTTTGATTTGTACTTCCCTGTCACTAGTAAAGTTGAGCACCTTTTCATTTACTTGTTGGCCATTTGTTTATTTTCTTTGTGGTAATATCTATTTGAGTCTTTTGCCTATTTTTAAATTGGGCTATCTTTGCTACTGAGTTGTGTGAGTTCTTTGTCTATTTTGGATACTAACCCCTTACTAAATACATGGTTTGCAAATATTTTTTCCCCATTCCGTAGGTTTCCTTTTCACTGTTAATTGTTCCTCTTTTGTACAGATAGTTTTTAGTCTGATTTACTCCCATTACTTTTGCTCTTGTTGTCTGTTCTTTTGGTGTCATGTCCAAGAAATCATAACCCATTCCAATGTGATGAAGATTTTCTGCTATGTTTTCTTTCAAGAGTTTTACAGTTTCAGGCCTTCCATTTTAAGTCCATTTTTAGTTGATTTTTTAAAAAGATTTATTTATTTATTTATTTATTTATTTATTTATTTATTTATTTATTTATTCGACAGAGATAGACAGCCAGAGAAAGCGGGAACACAAGCAGGGGGAGTGGGAGAGGAAGAAGCAGGCTCCCAGCGGAGAAGGCTGATGTGGGGCTCGATCCCATAATGCCAGGATCACTCCCTGAGCTGAAGGCAGACGCTTAAGGACGGAGCCACCCAGGCACCCCCATTTTTAGTTGATTTTTGTGAAGGTATAAGATAAGAGTTCAATTTCATTCTTTTGTATGTGGATATCCAGTTTTTCCAGCACAATTTACTGAAGAAATTTTTCTTTTTCCAGTGTATATTCTTGGCACCCTTGTCAAACGTAGTTGAGCATATATATATGCATGGGTTTATTTGTGGGTTCTCTATTCTGTTGCATTGTTCTCTATGTCTGTCTGTATGCCGATAGCATTCTATTTTACTTATTATAGCTTTGCAACATAGTTTAAAATCAGGAAGTGTGATGTTTTCAGCTTTGTTCTTCTTTCTTAAGATTGTTCTGGCTATTTGGGTTCTATTGTGATTCCATATGAATTTTAGGACTGTGTTTTTCTTTTTTTAAGGATTTATTTATTTATTTTAGACAGAGTGTGAGTGTGAGCTAGTGGGGGGAGCAGCAGAGGGAGAGGGAGAGATCCCAAGGAGACTCCCCACTGAGATGGAACCTGACTAGGGGCTTGATCTCATGACCCTGAGATCATGACCTGAGCTGAAACCAAGAGTTGGATGCTCAACTACTGAGCCACCCAGGTGCCCTAGGATTGTTTTTTCATTTCTGTGAAAAATTCCATTGGGATTTTGATAGGGATTGTACTGACTCTAGATCACTTTGGATAGTATGGACATTTTGACAATGTTGAATCTTACAATCCATGAACACAGGATGTCTTTCATTCATTTGCTGTTTTTGTTTTTACTTTCATTCATAAATGTTTTGTCTTTTTCAGTTTACAAATCCTTAAACTTTTTAGTTCAGTTAATGTCTAAGTATTTCATTCTTTTTTTTGGTAACAGTAATTCTGGCCATATAAAGTGAGTTCAGATGTGTTTTTTAGTTTTTAAATTTTTAGAAGTGTTTGAGAAGGATTGGCATTTATTCCTTTTTAAACACTGTATTGTAGATTTCACCAGTGAAGCCCTCTGGTCTTGGGCTTTTCTTTCTTGGGAGGTTTCTCCTTATGGATTTAATTTCCTTGCTCATTATTGTTCTGTCCAGATTATCTATTTCCTCATGCATCTGATTTGATAGATCGTATGTTCCTAGGAATTTATCTATTTCTTCCGTGCTATCCAATTTTTTAGTGTGTATTTGTAGTAGTTTCTTACAATCCTTTTATTTCTGTGGTATGAGTTTTAATGTCCCCTCTTTCATGTGTGATCTTCTCTCAGTCTAGCTAAAATGTATAAGTTTTGTTTTCCTTTAGAAAACAACTCTTAGTTTCGTAGATATTTTTTATAGTTTTCCTGGTCTCTTTTTCATTTATTTCTGCTGTAATCTTAATTATTCCTTCCTTGCTAACTTTGGACTTAGTTCTTTTTCCCTTTTCTTGAGGTATACTGTTAGTTTACTTGATCTTTTTAAATGTAGGTTTTCATTGCTATAAATTTCCCTCGTAGCATTGATTTTGCTGTATCCCACAGGCCTTGGTGTGTAGTTTTAAATTTTGTTTGCTTTGACATGTTTCTAATTCCCCTTTCGATTTCTTCTTTGACCAATAGGTTGCACAGTAATGTGTTATTTAATTTATTTAATTTCCATGTATTTGTGAATTTTTTAGTTTTCCTTCTGTTGATTTTGTTTCACCTCACTGTGTTCAGAAAGATACTTTGTATGATTTCAGTGTTCTTAAGTTTTTTAAGATTTATTTTGTGATGTGACATATGATCTATCTTTCATAATCTTCCATGTGCACTTGAGAAGAATGTATTTCCCACTGCTGTTGGATGGACTATGCTACATATGTCTACAAGTTCCATTTTGCAACAGTTTTGTTCAAGTCCATTGTGTTCTTACTGATTTTCTGTCTATATGTCTATCCATCATTGAAAGTGGAGCACTGAAGTCTGTTACTATTATTGTGTTGTTGTGTACTTCTGGCTTTATATCTGTTAATATTGCTTGATATATTTAGGTCTTCTGATGGTGGGTACATAAATATTTATAATTGTTATATCTTCCTGGTAAACTGACCCTTTTATCATTATATAAAGTCCTTATTAGTGACAGTTTTTATTTTAGAGTCTATTTTGTCTGACATAAGTATAGTTCCTGCCCTCTTTCAGTTGCTTTTTGCATGGAATATCTTTTCCTCATCACTTTAGTTGAAAGAGTATGTATCCTTAAATCTTAAAAGAGTCTCTTGTAGACAGCATATAGTGTGATTTAAAAAAAATCCATTTAGTTATTCTATATCTTTTGATTGGGGAGTTTAACCCATTTACATATAAATTAAATATTTGTAGGTAAGGCCTTAGTCTTGTCATTTTATTTTCTGTGTGTCTTGTAACTCTTCCGTCCTTCTTTTCCTTTTGCACTGTGTTCTTTAGTATTTTGTTGGTCTTTTGGCATTGATATGCGTTTATCATTGTCTCTCTTTCTTTTGCAGAACTTTTGCCCTGGGTCAAATCTGGATCTCCTTTTATTTGGGTTCTTTCTCTTAGAATAGCACTGTGTCTGTATCTCAGATTACTTCCCTGCATTGATTTTCAGGATGTACCTAAAATTTCCCAACTGGATAATTTGGAGAAAAGAAATGAGGTTACACATTGACAACTCCATTCATGGATAGATGACTGCGGCTATAGTTTGGCATGGGGTTTATAGGATGTATTTACCGTGTGGTCATTTTTCAGATGACCTGAGGAACACTACCAATAAATCATACAGGAGATAGAATGTTGCATAATAGACATTCCATGTGGCCACAAGTGGATATGATAAGTTGTTAATCTGACTGATAGAATGGTAGATTCTTACTTACTTCCAGAGCTTTCAGAGCTTCATTTGCTCCTATGAATATACCAAATGTGGAAGTGGAATGACTGTTTAAGGCAAGCAGAAATAAAACCCAGAAAGACTTGAGGGAGGCCATCTTGGGTTTGCTTTAATGGCCCAGTGTTTCTGACTTTTTTCCTCTGGAGGTATGTACAGGACATTCCTAGGAAGTGCTACACACTTCCACACCAGATGGAGCAGTATTTGTCATAGAACATACCCATTTGATAATCTCATAGGGCCATGCAATATTTTTTGGTAAAACCTTTTCACCAAACTGCACAAGTCCATCAATGTCCAATGGCAAAAAAGACCTGGTGATTTCATTAGCACCATTATGTAATTTCCACCTTGCTTTGTATTCTGCAAGGATTTTAGTTACTGGTTTTGGGGGTACTGAATCTATCCAAAATGATGTTCATAGAGGCTTATCATGATGAAAAAGATTTGCTCCCCCCAAAACGGGGCCACCAGAGGGATCTCTGTTTGCAGGAGATAGATTGTGGCTAGAAATTGACTTGGAATAAGGAAGGTATAGTGAGTGGAGAAAGTGGGTAATTGCTATAATGGAATACCATATCTATCACTGTTGATGGGAGAAGACCTGCCCCTTATGCAGGAAAGCATATTGGCTATTTTTATCATTATGTAATCCAATGTCTGTAAAGTCTAATGGCCCAGAGTGCTAGAGGCCCAAGGCCAAGAAGAAGTTTTTATAGGAACATTATGGTAAGCTTAATTTATGACAGGATGTTATTTCACAATGTGGCCTTTATTGTTTTATGATGGCCTGATACTACAGATATTTCTGTGAATTTTATCTTCCCTGTGGTTCAACTGGTTAGGATTGAACGGATAAAGGAAAAAGACTGTGTTGATCCTATTAGGGATCGAGTGGCAGATGGATAGTGTTTGTGGTGCATGGGAAAATTTGTTGGGAAGGAAAAGAGAATGATCCTGTAAGTTCATTAGTTTTATGATATGTGGAACACTAATCTTCCTAACAGGGCTCTGGTGGAAGAGAGGATTTGTGAGTTCATTGATGAAAACATATTTTGGAATGTTGATTTCATGCCCACGATGGTTATAATACCTATGGAATTGGATTGAGAAAAAAAAAAAGGTGAGTTTGGTTTTAGAGAGATTAAAACTGTGTGAAATGGCTCCATTAATAAGTAAAAACATTTTAAATAACTAGATAATGCAAGAAAAGCCTAACTGAGCTGCAAAAAAATATTCAAAGATTTTTGTAGGGATATGATCACTAGTGGTACGCTTTGCTTACAGAATTCATACTTCCTATTGAATGGGGCCACTCCTGGTGGTCATTGAAGTATTGATAGGCTTATTCTTCTATATAACTTATTGTTGAAAGTGTTTTGAGCTAACTTTTAAAAGATGATTGAGAATATGTACAAAGGAGATATTGATTGAGTTCAGAGGATGAACTGGGAAGCAAAGAGTTAGAAGCATGTTAGGAACACATTTTCCCTCTTTACCTAGGGATACCTCAGGCAAGAGGGTAAATTGATTAAGTTTAAAAACTTTAGAAACACGTTAATGAACTCTTGGGAAACACACTGTTGGTATTTACCAGGGGGAGAATCCTTGAAGCAGAATGCTATGGAATGCTTGAAGCAGGATGCATCTCTTCTGCCTAGGATCACTAATGGAAAGCAAACCTAGAATTCTGTGGGTTTATGGGCCATGGCTTTCTGGAAAATCTTTTTTTTTTAATTTATTTTTATTTGTGTAAAGATTTCATTTATTTATATGACAGAGAGATAGAACCAGAGAGCACAAATGGGGGGAACGGCAGAGGGAGAAGGAGAAGCAGGCTCCCTGCCTAGGGAGCTTGATGCAGGGCTCAATCCCAGGACTCTGGGATTATGACCTGAGCTGAAGGCAAACACTTAAGCCACTGAGCCACCCAGGTGCCCTGCTTTCTGGAAAATCTTACATAAGCTGTGTGGCTATTAGAATATAAAGTGTCATGACCAAAATAATTTCCTTTTATGTAAGTGGTGGCTGAACGCATTACTTACAGAAATCATATGTTATGCATCAACCAGAGAGCACTTGGATGCAGTAAGAAAGGGCCTAGAGAGTGGTACTGATAGTCCTGGACTTTTTCAGTTTTTACCGTGTCTCACAATTACTTGAATCTTTTCAATTATTATTGAAACTTGATACCAGATAAGATCTTTAATTTTTGTAAATCTGACCTTGCAGTCTTAGTGTTTTCTCAATCAATAAAGCCAGATGTTTATCCTTTGAAAAGACTTAAAAATTGAAGAATTATGAACAAGACTAGTCAAGAACCAAAAAGGGGAAAGAGAGAGAAGGAGAGAGCAAAAACAATGACCTAAATGAGAAATGAGAAAATTACTGTAATTTTTAAATTGAAAGTAAAATAAGAGGCTTTTATAAAAGCTTTATGACAATAAAAGTGCAATTTTAGGTGAAATAAAAAATTAAAGATCTTTTCAAAACCTATAAAGGAAGAAAAAAAATTTGGGACATTTCTCTCTATATTAACTTAATTCTGTAATTAAAACCTTACCTCAAAAAAATTTAGGCTTGATGGCTTCCCTGGTGAATTTACAAAATACTTAAGGAAAATTTTTCAAGAGAAAAGAAAAGGTTAGGGATGCATAACCACGATGCTAAAACCTGACAAAGATTTTACAAGAGAGAATTACAGGATGATTTTGATGTAAAAATCCTAAACAAAATATTAGTAAATTTAATCTAGTAACATACAAAAGAGTAATACATCATGATCAAATTGTGTTTGTTCCAAGAATGCAAAATTGTTTTAGTTTTAAAGTTTAATCGATATAGTTTATCACCTTAGTAGAATAAGTGAGAAGATCTGTAGAATCATCTCAATAGATGTGGAAAAAATGTGATAAAATTAATGATTATTTTAGATTAGTATCCTCAGCAAATACCTAGTACCAGAAATTATAAATCCTCCAAATGGTAGTACTTGGGCAGAAAGAAAAAATGAATGAAGAAAAAAAATGAGCAGAGCCTCAGATACCTGTGGAACACCAGCAAGAGTACCAACAGGTACATAATGGGAGTTCCAGAAGGAGAGAAGAGAAAGAAGCAGAAGGAATAGTTGAGGAGATAGTGGCTTATATCTTCTAAGAACATTAATCCACAATCCAACAACAAACTCACTCACTCAATAGATAAGAGATACGAGATCACAATCAAATGACCAGAAGGCCAAAGATAATGAGAGAATCTTGAAAGCAGCAAGAGGGAGACAACTCACCATGTACAAGGGATTCTCACTGAGACAAACAGCTGACTGCTCATCAGAAATGGTGGGGTCAGAAGGCGATGGGATGATATATGCAAAGTGTTGTCAACTAAGAATTCTATATTTAATATAAGTATCCTTCTAAAATGAAGGAGAGATTAAGAAATTTCCAGATAAACAAAACCAGAAAGGTTTCATGACTAGCAGACTTTCTAAGAAATACTAAATGGAGTCCTTCAGGCTGAAATGAGGTTGACATTAGGTAGTAACTTGAATCCACATGAAGAAATCAAGAGCTCTGGTAAAGGTAACTACGTAGATAATAGAAAAGACAACATTTGTGTATTTTAGTTTGTAACTCCGTTTTCCTTCTATCTGATATAAAAGGGATCTGCATAAAGCAGCAATTACAAATCTGTGCCATTGGGCTTACAATGTATGAAGATTCACTTTGTATGGGAATAACAACACAAAAGAGGAGAGAGGGACTAGAGCTATACAGAAGTAAAGTTCTTATGCAGTATTGTGATTACTCTAGTATTAAACTGAGTTGTATTGCTTAAGATGTTAACTATACTCCCCAGAAAAACCAAAATAACTTAGTTATAAAAATAGTTCAATTAAAAAAATAAAAAAGCAGTAAAAGAAGCAATAAGAGAATTAAAATAGAACACTATGAAATATCTATTTAGCCCCTCAAAAAAGGCAGTAGGGAGGAATAAAGACATAAAAAAGAGAAGGCAGTAGAAAACAAATAGCAAAATAGATGTAAAACTGTCTTATCAGTAATTACATAAAATATACATTTTAGAACTCCATTTAAAAGGCAGAGTTTCACAGAGTGGATGCAAAACTATGATCCAAATACAGCTGACCCTTTTTTGTTGTTCTTTTTCTTCTCTTTTTTTTTTGTTTCAAGTTTTTATTTAAATTCTAGTTAGTTAACATATAGTGTAATGATGTCAGGAGTAGAATTTAGGGATTCATCACTTACATGTAACACCTAGTGCCCTTGAACAGCATGGGTTTAAACTATGTACAGGCAGGTTTTTTTCCCAATAAATACAGTACTTTTCTCATCCTTATGATTTTATTAACATTTTTCTTTTCTCTAGCTTACCTTATGGTAATAGTACAATATATAACATACAAAAATATGTGTTAATTGACTCTGTTGTTGATGAGGCTTTCAGTCAACAATAGGCTATTGGTAGTTAAGATTTTGGGGAGTCAAAAATTATACATGGATATTTGACTGTGTGTGGTGTCAGGGTCCCTAAACCCCCACTTTTTTCAAGTGTTAACTGTATATTTTGTCTATAAGAGACGTAATTTAGAGTCATCGACACAAATAAATAGGAAGTGAAAGTATGGAAAATGTATGCCATGCAAATGGTAATCAAATGAGAGCTGAAATGGTTATAGTTCATCTTATATTAACATAAGATGGAATAGACTTTGAGATGTAAATTATTACTAGAGACCAAAAAGATACTTTATAATGATGAAATAGTCAATTAATCAAGATATAATAATTATAGATTTATATGCAGCTAATAGAGCCCCAGAATTCATGAACACATGTGTAATACTGACACAATAGAAAGAATACATAGACAATTCAACAATAATAGTTGGAGACTTCAATAATGTATAGACAGCTCACCAGAAGTTCAACAAGAGAACAGGAGACAATACTATAAACTGACTGTACCTAACAGATTACTAATAGAGCACTTCAACAATGGCAGACTGTAAATTCTTCTCAACCTCACTTGGAACATTATTTAGGCTGGACCATATATGAAGACATAAAATAAGACTCAATAAATTTAAAAGTATTGGTCCTACAAAGTATGTTCTCTGACCACAGTATAATGAAATTGAAAATCATAATAAGAAGAAATTTGGGAACTTAACCAATGTGTGGAAATTAAACAACATATTTCTAAATGACCAGTGGGTCCAAGAGGAAATCATGAGGAAAATTAGAAAATACTTTGAGAGGAATGAAAATGAAAACACTACGTACTGCAGCCTGTGGAATGCATCTAAATCAGTGATTAGTGGGAAATTTATACCTGCATATACCTATCTTAAAAAAAGAAGAAAGGCTTCAAATAATCTAACCTTCCCCCTTGAGGCACTTGAAAAACGAAGGGCAAATTAAACCCAAAGCAAAGAGAAGGAAGAAAATAACAAAGATTAGATCAGAAACAAATGAAGTAGAGAAAAGAATAAAGAATAGAAAAACAATTAAACCAAAAGGGGGTTCTTAGAAAAGATCACCAAAATGACAAACCTTTAGCTACATTGACCAAAAAAAATTAAAAAAGGAGAGAAGACTCAAACAGCTAAAATCAGGAATAAAAGTGGGGACCTTATTATCAACCTTACAAAAATAAAGAATATTATAAGGGGATCCTATGAACAGTTGTATGCCAACAATTTATAAAATTTAGATGAAATGAACAAACTCTTAGTAAGAGTAAACTCTTAAACTACTTACTCAAGTGAAATAGATAATCTGAATATACTTATAACAAGTAAAGAGATTGGATTAGTAATAAAAAAAAAAAACTTGCCACAAAGAAAAACTCAGGCCAAGATGGCTTCACTTTGAAGTGAATTTTATCAAATGTTTAGGGCAGAATCAACACCAGTCCTTCACAAACTCTTCCAAAAAATAAGAGAGGAGCGAGCACATTCTATAAGACCAGTATTGCCCTAATTTCAAAACTAGACAATGATATCAGTAGAAAACGATAACCAATATCTCTTATGTAAAGACATAAAAATCCTCAATAAAATACTACTAAACTGAATTCAGTAGTCTATAAAAAGAATTATATACCAAGAGCAAGTGGGATTTATCCCAGGAATGCAAGTTTGGTTCAATATATGAAAATCAATCAATGTACTACACCACAAAGTAAGGGAAGAAGGAAAAGTACTTAGTAAGGATAGCTGCTATTGCATTTTTCCCAGTCTTCCATCTACTGCCTAGCCATACATTTAAATATAGCAGCTCTTCAATTCTCATGATATGTGATTTTAATAATACCTTTTCCTTCAGGCTGCAGTGTACTTGCTACGGTATGTGTTTGCTAGATCATGGAACATACTTCACTGTTCTGATCTCCACTATCCTGAGAATACTTTGTGTGAAGAAAATTTGAAGAAATCTGTTTGCCTAGGTAACGCTTCTATTGTCAGGTGGCCAGTGGAACACCTAGACTTCTAAAAAAAGTCATTGAAAAGGCATACAAATCTATTTTTTTAGATTTATACAACAGACAAGTTGGACAAGGATTTTTAACCTCCATTTGGTTTCCAACTCTAGATCTCACTCTGCCTGAAAATATATCAAGTCCAAACATTCTTATGTGTTTGTTTATAGTACAGTCAAGAGGTTGACTTAGTATCTCAACCTTGAATGGTGCCCTCAGCCAGGGAGGGTATTTCCTCAGGGATATGCAATCTCAGTGAAACCCTATGTTGTTTTCACAGCCTTTAGCATCCTTCATGCTCCATTTTGTGATACCCAAGGGCTGGGAGGAGGAGTGCTTTACCACATAATTTATAGACCAAGAATGTAGTCTGTTACTACATAGGCTTAAAGTGCAAGGAAAAGAGCCATTAAGGTGAAGATGTGTGTTCACAGATGAATTCTCTCAAATATTTATTTCTAAGGCAAAATCTTTAAAAAACAGAGATAATTAATTCCTGAGAGAGCAAAGCCTTAGATAGAAAGCCTTGATGTTCTCAGTATCATCTCTAAATATGATTCAAGAAGAAGCTGCTTTCTTTTTTTAAGGGCAGAATAAGAGGGAGGTATTAAGTGATAGAAATATTGGTGTCTATTTTTCTATAGCCATAGAGCTAGGTGCTGAAAATCAGAAGAGTCTCCTTGTACTTAAGGACTTTGAATTCCACATTCAAGATAACATTTTCTTTTCCTTTGACTTGAATTTCCAAGACATTGGAGCTTTGAAAATGCCATCACCCAGTCAGTGGGGACTTGCTAAATACATGTACATGGCATGGTGTTTGAACAGCTACATATAATGATCATTTCTTTTTCCTGAATACATTAGACATTCTCCTTAACAACAGAGGCAACCACAGTAAGTTAACTGCAATTGCTGATTTTTAATCCAGTTTCTTACATTTCCCTTTTCCATCAAGGGGTTTAAAACTAAAATCACTGAAGTATTGCTTTCTTTTTTTTCCGTGATATTTTATGGGGGACCACTTTGAGATGTTATAGGATATTTTGCAGAAATATTTGTTCTCCTCACTCTATATGGATATAACCATAATATATCAGGAATGATTTTACATTTTATGGATTCCTGAGTCAATTGCTAGGTTTTTGTATGTGGAGACAGTTCAGTAGGGCAGCAGATTGGAGCTGGATGGTCACTGAAGGGTTCACTTCAGGGCTAGGGCATATAGGGTGGTAGTTTGGCTAGCCAGAGATTGGCTTATGTGTGGTCACTCATTTCCTTGAAGGAGTGCTCTGAATTTGATAATTTCTAGGGATGAAAGAGGGGGAAAAATCTCTTCTAGTGATAGGAGCAGATATGAGAGGCAACTGAAAAGAAAGAAAGGGAAATTTGAGGTGAAGCCAAGACAGGCTGTGTGACTTTCACTGTGGTCAAGATAGGTCAGCATGGGAGAGAGGAGAAGGACAACGTTTGGATTCTGTTTCTTAAAGGAAATCTTAAGCCCTAAAACTGAGAACCATAAGAAGGATGCATTAATATATAAGATCTGGAAGAAAGAATGTACCTCCTGCTGGTTGGGAAACTATACTAAACTCCAGACTGAGGGGCACTTGTTATTCTGACTCTGTTAAACTTTCTTGGACTTTATTCTAACTTAGGTAAGACCTTATTTCTGCTATAATGGATGTAGTCCCAAGAATATGATGGGATTTTTGCATCCTTAACTCATACTTAGCCCTTTTTCTTAGAGGTTCAAGACAGGTATTGCTAAAGATAAGAGATGAAAGTTAATTCTCTTTGTCACCTTAGGGTGATTTTCCTTGTAAACATTCATCTTAAGGAAGAAGAGCTGTGATGGTGGAAAGAAAAAATCACTGCTTTGGGCATTAGAAGACTTTTTCCTCTGGTCTGATACTGAACAATTAGCTGTGTTTTCTTGGACTTTATCTCTCTGGGCCTCAGTGTCCTCATCTTAAAAGAGCATATATGTTTAAAATGTAAGGAACTAGAGCATTTTTAATGTACAACAATTTTAGTGTTCAGTGGACCTTTGAACTCATGAACATCTGACTCTATGTTTCATAGCTTAGCGAAAGAACTGCCATGGATTTTATATGGCCACAGGTGGTGGCTTTAGGTACCAACCCACTTGTCCAAACTCTGGCATTGGCTGATTCCCAGAGGTAAACCAGATCTGTACTGGAGAGGCACTTAGTGATAAAGAGCTAGAGACAGACATCCTAGGTTTAAAAGCAGTCCCCTCTTTTTTTTTTTTTTAAGTCACTCTCACTTTGGACAAGTCATTTACATCCTCTTAACCAGAGTTTCATTTTATTTAAAATATAGATAATAGTGTACCCATGTCATAGCACTGTTGTGAAGATGAAGTGAAATAATGCATGTGAAGTACTTAGTATGGTGCCTAGCACATGACCAACACTCCTTAAAAGTTGTTATTGTAGGAACTACAGAGTGTAAAAATAAATCTCCATATGCTATTAAGAATGGGGTAAAACAGAGCTGTAATAAAAGTTTCCATTTTGAAATGTTTGACTATGTGGAATTTAAGCAAGTAACAAAGATTTCTGTGCTTGGAAGAAGTTTGTCTGCTTAAGTCCTTATTTTCAATTGCAGTCTGAGGGTTCTCTTATAGAAGATCAGGGTCATCCTGTTAGATCAACACTTTTCTCCATTTCTCATTTATCCAAAAATATGGGTATTAGAGGGTTTGTGTAGTAATAGGTACACTGTTGGTCTTTGGACTACAGCACAAAAAAGAAACTGATCCTGTTCTTGAGTCTGTCAATTAATAGAGGGCATCAAACACATTAATTTTGACATAAAGACCAAGTTTTATTTGTATGGTTGTTTCTGTATGGTGTGGGACAAAAAGGGGCAGATGAAAATTATAAAAGACAATCATTTAAAAAATATACTCAAATTACTTCAAGATTTGCAAAAAACAAATAATAAATAATGATAATGACTGAGTCAAATTTGGGGTTTTCTGTCTGATTTCTATCATAAAACCCAACTTTTGGCCTTGACCTTCAGGAAGCTATAAAAACATAGTCAGTTTTTGGTTCTCCCAAAGGCCATCTCTTCCAGAGAAGAGTTGGCAATTAGAAGTGCACTCACCTTTTGTCCCTGGAAGGATTCTCTGATGCATTGGGCTTCCAGAAGGGAGACCACTATCTTGGGTCTTGGGCTCTAAGGCTACCTTCTCAGTGAAGCACTTATGGGATCATCTGGAAGAGGTGTTCTTTCCATGTGCCTCATTATGTAAGTTGCTCAAGTGTAACAGGGAGAGTTTATCTTACCCTTCACTGCCTTTGTGATTTAAGAATACATTGAGATACAGAAAATAAAGCAATCTGAGGTCCAGAAAAAAGTGAGAATTAATAATGGCAAAACTTAGCTTTAAATACTATATTAAAGTTTACTTGAGTGTCCACTAAGAGAAGTTTTGACATACCTATTTTGGACTACTTCATGATTTTATGGTTCCTTTTTTCTTTCTTTCTTTTTTTTTTTTTTTTTAAGGCAAAGCATTCCTTCCTGGAGTTTTTCTCACCCACACCACATAGATGGAGAATAAAAGAAATGTGACTGAATTTATTTTAATAGGTCTTACACAGAACCCCACGATGCAGAATATGGTGTTCCTGGGATTTTTGGTTCTGTACATGGTAACACTCTCAGGCAACCTGCTCATTGTGGTTACCATTACCACCAGCCAGGCTCTGAACTCCCCCATGTACTTCTTTCTGACACATCTTTCCTTGATAGACACAATTTATTCTTCTTCTTCAGCTCCTAAGCTGATTTTGGACTCCCTTCATGAGAAGAAAACTATCTCCTTTAGTGGGTGTATGGCTCAAGTCTATGCAGAACATATTTTTGGTGCTACTGAGATCATCCTACTGACAGTGATGGCCTATGATCGCTATGTGGCCATCTGCAAACCTCTGCACTATATGACTGTCATGAACCACAGGCTGTGCATTCTTCTGCTGGGAGTGGCCTGGACTGGAGGATTTCTCCATGCAACCATTCAGATACTCTTCACAGTCTGGCTGCCCTTCTGTGGCCCCAATGTTATAGATCATTTCCTGTGTGATTTGTACCCTTTGTTGAAGCTTGTCTGCATGGACACTCATATCCTTGGTCTCTTTGTTGCTGTCAACAGTGGATTCATCTGCCTTTTAAACTTCCTCCTCTTGGTGGTCTCCTATGTGGTCATCCTGTGCTCCCTAAAGAACTATAGCTTGGAGGGGAGGCGCAAAGCCCTTTCCACCTGTGTCTCTCACATTACAGTAGTTGTCTTATTTTTTGTGCCCTGCATATTTGTGTATCTGCGCCCAGTGACCACTCTGCCCATTGATAAAGCTGTTGCTGTCTTTTATACTATGGTGGTCCCGATGTTAAATCCCTTAATCTACACCCTCAGAAATGCTGAGGTAAAAAAATGCTATGAGGAAGCTCTGGAGAAAAAAAGTGACTTCAGATAATGATTAAACAGAATCTTTGAGCATTACATATAGAAGTAATAGAAGTAATCTAGTGAAAACTTCTTGATCTATAGATGAGGACATCAGCTCTAACAAGGAGTTGGATAACACTTGCAGATAGCCACTTACGTGCAAAACTAAGGCTTGTGCTGGAATCCAGACTTACTGTCTCCCATCCCACAGTCTTGTCATCACAATTTACTGTTTCTTAATCCATAAATATTTACCTATTACTTAGAATCTCAAATATCTTTAGAAGCTAAAAGATATGAATCTAGAATATTGGATTGGTATTAAAATAATCTTATGTAGCAGTGAGATACTGGTTACTACTTCTTATTAAAAATAACAGGTTTAATGATATTCCTTTGGACTCTGGCACCAGTATAAATTCTTTCTTTTGTGAATTTTCGTGTTCACTAAATCTTGGTTGTATAGTAAAAAGAGATACTATTTATCAAATGCCTATAAAGCTGGTGTTGTATTAGGTATTTTCCATGTTGTATCTCGGGGCCCAATTAGGAGACAGATAACACAGTAATTTGAACAGCGAAGGTTTACATACAGTTGTTCATTATAGCAGAGCATTAACTGGAAAGGGCTAATTATTACTCTAAAGAATTCCCTGGGACTAAGAGGTGAATATCAAAGGAAGGAATACATTTGAAGGTAGAATTCCTCCCCAAAGCTGGGATTCATCTTTTGAAGAAGGAGTAGCTGTTGCCCATTGGACAGTGAAGTTCACTAGGTTGTCCTGGGCCAGTTCTAGTTCATAGTAGCTGGAGAGGGAGACTGACAGGGATAAAAGGAACTAGTAAACTGGGAACTTCCCTCTGGGTTACTGGTAGCCTGAGGCTGGTGAACAAAGGACTACGGCCTGGACTGACAAGCAGGAAACAACACTCTAGGGTGCAGGTGGACCAAGGCTGGTAGAAAACACCCCAACTCTGTTGCAGATCCACTGAATTGAGAACTTGATTTCTAAGTGCCTGTGAGACTCACTAGAATCTGCCTGCAGAAGTGTCACTGAAACTCATTGGGAAATCTTTATCCATGGAGGTGGCAGTGTCAGCACCACCAGATGTCTCTCCAGCCTCCTCCTCCAAGCATGCACTCTTGGAAGCTACATAGAGCAAGCTGAGATAAGAAGCATACCCAAGAAATTGTTACCCAGACCAATGTCAATAAGCTTTTTTCATATGTTTCCTCCCTATGTTACAGTTTCAGGTCCTACATTTAAGTCTTTAATTGATTTTCAATTGATTTTTGTATATGGTACGAGATAAGGGTCCAATTTCATTCTTTTGCATATGAATATCCAGTTTCCCCAAAACCATTTTTGAAGAGACTATCCTTTCCTCATTGAGTAGTCTTGATATCCTTGTCAAATATTAAATGGCTGTATGTGCAAGCATTTATTTCTGGGCTCTCAATTCTATTCTATTTATGTAGGTTTTTATGCTAGTACCATACTGTTCAGATTACTACAGATTTGAAATATAGTGCTTTGAAACCAGGAAATGGAAGTGTGATGCCTCCAGCTTTGTCTTCTTTCTGGGGATGCTTTGGCTATTCAGGGTCTTTGGTGGTTCCTGCTGTATCTTAGGATTGTTTGTTCCATGTCTGTGACAAATGCCATTTGAATTTTGATAGGCATTTTATTGTATCTATGGATGGCTTTGGGTAATACAAACATTTTAACAATATTAATTTGTCTAATCCATGAACATGGGATCTTTCCATTTACTTGTGTCATTTTCAGTTTCTTCCGTCAGTGTCTTACAGCTTTTGGTGTGGAGAATGTTCACTTACTGATTAAATTTAGCCCTAAGTATTTTTTTTTCTTTTTGATAATATTGTAAATGGAATTATTTTCTTCATTTCCTTTTTGTATAGTTTATTGTTAGTGTAAAGAAATGCAAATAATTTTTGTATGTATTCTGCATCTTCAATGAATTCACTTACTAGTTTTAATATTTGTGTGTGTGTGTGTGTGTGTGTGTGTGTGTGGAAGTTTAAGGATTTTCTATATATATGATCATGTCATCTACAAACAGATAATTTTACCTTTTTCTTTCCAATTTAGATGCCTTATTTATTTTTCTTGTCTGATGGCTCTTGCTGGTACTTCTACTACTTTGTTGAATAGAAGTGGCATGGGCTTCCTTGCCTTGTACTGGATCTTAGAGGAAAAGCTGTCAGTTTTCTCCCATTGATTATCATGTTAGCTGTGGGCTTTTCATAAATGGCTTTTTTTTGCATGGGTGTTGAGGCAATTTCCTTCTAAATCGATTTTGTTGAGAATTTTTATCATGAAAGATTGTTGAACTTTGTTAAATACAATTTTGTGAATCTATTGAGATGATCATGTGGTCTTAATGTGATGTATTTGATTTATTTGCATATTTTAAACCTTGCATTATGGGTTAATCCCATTTGGTCATGGTGTATGATCTTTTGAATGTGTTGAATTCAATTTGCACAGGTATAATTCTTGGCCAGTAAAATTTATGAGTCTTTGCATGTCTGAAAATGTATTTATCTTCATATTTTATTCTCATATTTTATCTCATATTCTCATATTTGAATTTGAATATTTGAATTTCAGTTTTATTCTCATATTTGAATTCTGTATTGCATGATACAGAATTAATGGTTACAGTTTTTTCCCTTGAGAACATTAAAGATTTTTTTCATTAACTCTCAATTTCTACTTTTGCTGGCAAAAATATCCTGTTTGATTTTTAAAAATTCTTTCATAGCCTGTTTTTATTTTATTGATTTGCTATCCTACTCAATTTCTAATAATAGACCAATTGACATTTTTAGAGTTCTATTTTAGGATCAATTTTTTTGTTTGTTTGTTTTCTTTCTAAAAGTGTCAAAATGGCTATTTGATAGACCACTGAAAACCACCCATGCTGCCCAAATCACACTCTCCATAGCTGATATCTAATATTTTTATGGCTTTAATTGCCATCTGTATGCTCAAGTTTTCTTCATTTCTGTGGCCTACATATTTCGGAGGATCAGAAACATATTATTAATTGTACATTGTTATTTAAATGTCATCCAACACATTAAAAAGCATTAATCTTTTCTCTGTTCCATCCATCTGGTAGTCTACACTAGAAACTTGGTATCATCCATGACTCCTCTCTCAAATCTTTACCCTATATCAAATGGGTGGGACTGGAGGAGATTATGTTAAGTGAAATATAGTCCTAAATATTTCTTGAACACCTTTCTATCTCTGTGTTAGTTTGGGTTCCCTAGATGCAGACTCTGAGATGGGGATTTGGCACAGTCATATCCACCAAACTCTGCATCCTCACTGGCACCACCAGAGTTCAGACCTCCATCCTTTTGCACCCAAATCATCACTGTGACCTCTAACTACTCTCCTGTTGCTGGTCTTATCCCCTTCAATCCATTTCCCACACTGTAGCCAGAGTTATCATTCTAAAACTCAAAGTTTTTTTTTTTTTAAAGATTTTATTTATTTGACAGAGACAGAGAGAGCACAAAGCAGGGGGATAGGCAGGGAGAGGCAGAGGGAGAAGCAGGCTCCCCGCTGAGCAAGGAGCCCCACGAAGGACTCAATCCCAGGACCCAATCCCAGGACCCTGGGATCATGACCTCAGCCAAAGGCAGATGTTTAACCAACTTAGTCACCAAAGGCACCCCTCTAAAACTCTAACTGCACCACTCACTAGCTAAAACAAACTTCTAATGTTTTTGAATTAATTAGCCATATCAAATTGATTAGGTTTCCTGTGCACTCTTTTTCACCTCCTGGCCTTTGTTATGTATTCCATCTTCTAGGACACTCTGCCAACCCCATGCCTATTCACTGTACCAGATGACTTATTTCCACCTTTAGGTTCTGTTTTTTTGCCTTTTCATCTAAAAATCTTCTCCTGATCCTGTGTGTCCCTGCAATGTGGTTTCATGACACCTGTGATTCTG
Organism: Ursus arctos; assembly: GCF_023065955.2. Lineage (NCBI taxonomy): Eukaryota > Metazoa > Chordata > Mammalia > Carnivora > Ursidae > Ursus > Ursus arctos. Next base: position 33,113,576 of record NW_026622908.1, read on the forward strand.
CTATCTTATCATTTATAATACTTGTTGTAATTTTCTGCTTCCTCCTGGGAGCCTTTCATGGATTCTAAGCTCTATGGAGGCAGAACCTGGTTCTCTTTTTATTCACCACTGAAGGCCCAGCAACTGTCAACATGCCTGATACATTTCTTGGGCTCAAAAATATTTGCTGATTAATGAAGATAGGACAAAAGGAATGAATGGAGTATATTTATCCTGAGATTGCTTTTTGTATAGAAAGAGCCACATATTTTAATAATGACATGGTACCAAAAAGTAAACTGATTAACACAGAAACATAACTTAAGCAGGCCACATTCATAAGATAATAAAATGTCACAGAAAGCAGGAGAATATTAAGGTAAACTATTTGCTCATATGCTGTGAGTTGTAGTTTCAATTTCTTTTTCATCCTTAGTATAAGCAAGAGTGAAAACAAATTGTAGTTCCCCCAAGAGGTCTAACCAGAATTCTCCTTAGAGTTGAATCATATAAAAATGGGAAAGAATTCCCTAGCCTCCAGTATTACTTTCTTGCTCTTTATTTTTGAATTTATTCATCTTCCTTTATACTTTTAATTAAGTAGTTAATTAATTAATTCAATATTTATCATGCACCAGACATTGTGCTACCTTGGAGGGACTATTGTTACACAGTAGGCAAGTACTTTATAGAGTATGACTGTATATTTAATAAACAGAAATTTCTCTCTGACATCAAAATTTTTAAGTCATTACTCCTTCTGATGGGGTATCAGCATAATGTGAGTGATATGAGCAATACAAAATGGTTCTGAATCCTACAAGGGAACTTGGAAACATGGCCTAATCTTCATTACCTACCCCTGAGAGGTTAAATGGCTAATGCTTTTATAGCCCTAAATAGTTGCATACCATAATGTTATAGGCAACATATATAATCAATTACGATATGTAAAAACAAGCAGTTATTCATGAAAAAATATTAAGCTTTGTTATAGATATTGAACTAATATATACTTTGCATCCAGTACAGTCTCTGGCTCAGTAAATAGTAACTAGTATATTCACCTTATCTTTTGATCATTGTTGCCTGGCAGTTAACAGCAGTTAAGGACATGATCTGGGAAATCAGTCAATTCTGGTTATTGGTTTTCCAATGTATCTGTTTTGGTACCTTCCCCTTTCTATCAGTTTTCTCAGCTGTACAGTGGTGATAATATCAGTGGCCTACCTCCTTGGATTGTTATAGAGATTATTGCTTGACAGCAATAAATTCTAATATTTCTTTAAGTTGTTATTAGAAGGAAAGTCTATGAATCCAAATATTTGGTTGCGTAGAATTTTCTGAATATGCAAAGTGGTCCTGCATTATGTGTTCTCTCTTTTCTTGCATTCATTTCTGTTACCCTCAATGCAGCATTGATGATTCATAGTGATTAATTTATTTCTCCATCCCTTAAGTATTCCTTGCTGAAATCATCCAAAATGTCCTTTTGACCTTTGTTTCCATTGAATCAGCATTGAGCTCCAGGCACATTTATTTCTCACCTGAAATAGCTTTCATACTACACAATTTCTTAATGGCGTTTTTCATTTGGGCATTTCTCAAGGTATAGATTAAGGGGTTTAGCATGGGAGTTATAATAGTATAGAACACTGCAACTGCTTTATCAACAGACAAAGTAGCTGCGGGTCTCATGTACACAAATATACAGGGCACAAAGAATAGAACTACCACTGTGATGTGGGAGACACAGGTGGAGAGGGCTTTGCGTCTTGCCTCCAAGCTGTGATTCCGGAGGGAGCGCAGAATGACCACATAGGAGACCATCAAGAGGAGGAAGTTTAATAGACAGATGAATCCACTGTTGGCAGCAACGAAGAGCCCTAGAGTGTGGGTATCAGTGCAGGCAAGATTGAGCAAAGGATTCAGGTCACACATAAAATGATCTATGACATTAGGGCCACAGAAGGGTAATCGGAAGATGAAGAGTATCTGTATGGTTGCATGAAGACAGCCTCCCACCCACACCACTCCCATTAGCAGGCCACACACTCGCCGACTCATGATGGTTGTGTAGTGTAAAGGCTTGCAGATGGCCACATAGCGGTCATAGGCCATGACAGTAAGCAGGATGCCTTCAGCACCTCCAAAAAAATGTTCCCCAAATATTTGGGTCATGCATCCATTGTATAGGGTAGTCTTCTTTTCATGGAGGGAATCTATGATCAGTTTGGGAGTATTGACAGAGGAATAACAGGCATCAATAAAGGAGAGATAGGCCAAGAAAAAGTACATGGGGGACCCCAACAATGGGCTGGCAGTGATGGTGATCACAATGAGCATATTACCTACCACAGTGATGGTATAGATGACAAAAAACATGACAAATATAATTTTCTGCATCTTTGGATCCTCTGTAAGCCCCAGTAGAACAAACTCAGTCACATTGTTCCTATTCTCCATGTGTTTCACCTAATAGTTAATTACATTGCCTGAAAAGAAAACAATTTTTATTAATGTAACCCTGTATTTACTAAACTTTCCATTCTAATATATAATACATTCCTGGATTCTGTTGAATTGTGAATTCTTTTAAGGCTGTGTGTGTGTTGGAAATAAAGATTCTGAGTTCTTGAAAATTAATCAAATTGCCCCCACTGAAGTCTTTGTTAAGATTATGGACATGAGGAACTTTTGTAAACACATAGGCGGGAGACCATATGTGCACTTAGTCATCCCAGATGACCAAGAGTCTACGTTGGAGTCGTAGACTGTACATGTTGTGGTAGCCAAACCTGAAAAAGTGGTAGTGGATGGATGTAGTCTCTAAAGCAAAGCTTCAGAATATTCCCTTTAATCTCGAGGAAGTGGGGAACCATGGAAGATAATTGAGAATATGAGTGGGAGGATGAAGGAGACTGTGAAGGGGGAATCTTGAATATTATTCTCATAAAGATCTTTGCGTGCTTTGGCTGAAATGGGTTGAGGTTCTGTCATGAGGTGGAAAGAAGGCACAAGAATCCCAGTAGCAGACTTTTCACAGTAGTTGAATAAAGAGTAACAGGGCATTGGTGATAGGAATGTAATGAATGGACACAAGAACTACTTAAAAGTAGTCATAATGCATGCTTCCTAAGTCCTAATAACTTTAAAATAGCTAGTAATATATACTTTTGAATGATTGATTGCTGTGTGCATGGTATGTAGCAAATGGTTTGTATATGTGGTTCCTTTTCATATGATAACCTGTGTGGTTGGTATTATATCATTCATTTTGCAGATGAGGAAACAATCTCAGAGACTAATGTTATTAATTATAATAATAGTGGTAATATTAACTAAAGCTTACTGAACACTTAGAGTGCTCTGTTTTTTTGCAGACATTTGGTTATTTAATCCTCAGTACAAACCTAAGGAATGGTTACTACTATCATTTTTATCCCTATTTTATACATTAGGCAATAGTTGCATAGAGAAGAAGCTAAGGATCTTGTCCAGGACGATTGAATAGCTAACAAAGACTTGAGCCAAGAAAAGTCGGGTTATACTTAATTGTTTTACCTCCAAATTTTTAATCCATGCCCTATATTGTTACTTTATAATAAACAATGTTTAACTAGTAATCTTTTTGATATGACCATGATACTTGTAATTACTTTAATACTACTTTAGAGGCAAGCTTATGTGGAGCAGTTTCATCAGCAGACACACAGCACACACAGTGGCATACTGGAACTCTCAAATATTAAGAAAAATGTGGGGGCGCCTGAATGGCACAGCGGTTAAGCATCTGCCTTTGGCTCAGGGCGTGATCCCGGCGTTTTGGGATCGAGCCCCACGTCAGGCTCCTCAGCTATGAGCCTGCTTCTTCCTCTCCCACTCCCCCTGCTTGTGTTCCCTCTCTCGCTGGCTGTCTCTATCTCTGTCGAATAAATAAATAAAATCTTAAAAAAAAAAAAAGAAAAATGTGGCACTGCTCTCATTGAATAACCCTTTTATCTTGGCCTCACTCCTAGCCCTAAGTGTTTCTTACTGTATCTCCCTCTAAAAAATGGGGTGCCAGACTCTGCAAAATATCAAAACAAATTATCCCAGTGGTTAATTGTATTGGTTTGAAAATCAGAAAGACCAGAGTAGAATCCTTGTTCTTCCACTTGCAGTTTCTTTTATCTGGGGTACATTACTTTAGACCTTACATCCTTGTTTCCTCATCTGTAAAGCAAGAAGGATAATATCCACCTCACAGGTTATCACGACAATTGTTTGAGACATCGACCACATTATTTGGGATGTACACAGGACTGTCATTTAGTTTTCTGACCGTGAATGCCTGTATGAGATAGGAAGATTTGACAATTCAGGCAATAATACAGAAAAGCATTCAACTATGAAGTTGAACTTAGAAAGGCTCATCACCAATTTTACTCTCAAAGAAACAATAGAGACTTATGCAATACATAGCAGTGGATCCCAAGAACTGTTCTTCATGTTCATGCTTGGATGAAATAGCTGGTGATCTATATCATTTAATTTTCATATTTGTGTGTTTGAAATGTAGTAAAATTTTGTTTTCATTCTCATGATTTTTCTTCATTATTAGGAGGTGTCTCATGGCCAAAGCATGGTGTCTGGTGTCAGAGAGCTGGGTCCTACCATTTGCTTAATCTCTATAAGCCCCCAACTTTTTTAACTGTCCAATTTGCTAATGATATTCATGAATTATCTTTTGAAGCATTGGGATAAGGATAAATTATTCTATTACTATGTCTGAAAAGTTGAAAAATAATGAATAGTATATGTGTAAAGCAACAATCTTTAATAAAGCATCAGTGGTATTCAAAAACTTACCTCAGCTGTCTTAGATGACCTTAATGATATTTGGGGGTATTCAGAAACACTCCCGTCTTCAAACTGACCTCTTCTTGTAGTAAGTAATTTTCAGTATGAGAGATATGTCACACTTGGGAAGAGCCTATTCAGATAATTCACTATCAACTCAACAGTTATTTAGAAATTGTATAATTAATTTGTGCAATTTTGGGGGGTATATAATTTATACCTCAGTGAGTCTACTAAAATAAGAGTGTTCTTATGAGTCCAAATCTTTCCATCTAGCCTAAAGCCTCAAACCTTTTTCACAGAAAATCTGTTTGAAATGTGTTTTCTGGTTTTGAATTTAGAATGGATTCACTTGAGACACTAAGGAGAAATGATCTATACATGGCTCTGGTCCTGCAGGGCAAGAGGCAAACGGTGTGGAGAAATCACATTCAGGTCGTTCACTCTGCCCATGATGAATCTTGCTCTGGAGAAGTGGTGAACAAAAACATTTTCACCTTGCCCTCTATGGATATTTAAAGAGGTTTCCATCAAGGTTCAGGGAACTTGTCTTGTAGTTCCTGCATCCTCTCCCAGGAATTAATTATCTTCTTTGATGGAAAGGCTTTGTCTTAGAAACAGTATTCTAAAGAGACATGTTGAGAAACACTCATTCTTATGTGGGGAATTGTATTCCCTACACTTGGAACCTAACCCTGTGAGTCTCCTTCCTCTATGTCCTGGGTTGTTAAGAAAGCTGAATGTCATGTGAATAGCAAGATGCCATATTCCAGTGGAGCTGTGATGGAGTTTCCCTATAGCTAATGTCACAGAGGAGTTTCTCTTTTCTTATCAATACTAAACCTTTATTGCAAAACCACTTCTGATTGCTTGAGAGCTAGAGCAGTGAAAGCAACAGGAAAGCATCTCAGGTTCTTGGCTCTGATAGCTCTTTTTCTTTGATTTATTGAAGAATCATGAACAAATAAAATTTTGTGTATTTAAGATGTATAATTTGATATGTTAACAAAAGTATACATTGTGAAATAATCATCACAACCAAGCTTTTAACATTTTCATCACTCACAGTTACTATTTGTGTGTGTATGTGTGTGTGTGTGTGTGTGTGTATGTGTAGTGAAAACTTAAGATCCACTCTTCTAGTAAATTTCAAATATATAGTACAGTATTGCTAACTATAATCACGTTGCTGTACGATTATGCATCTTGCATAAACGAAACTTTGTTCCCCTTGATCAATATCTATTTCTCCCTCCCCCAGCCTCCGGCAACACTCATCCTATTTTGCTTCTGTAAGTTTGACTGTTTTAGATTCCACATCTAAGTAAGATAATGTAACATTTCACTTTCTTTCTCTGGCTTATTTCACTCAGCATAATGTTCTGTAGGTTCATCTATGTTGTCACAAATGGCAAGTTTCCTTTCTTTTTAAGGCTGTATATTCCATTGTGTGTGTGTGTGTGTGTATGTGTGTGTGTGTGTGTGTGTGTGTGTGTGTGTATGTGTGTGTATATATATATATATATATATATATATATATATATATCACATTTTCTTTATCCATTCATCCATCAAGGAACATACAGGTTGTTTCCATATCTTCCATATCTCGGCCATGATGAATAATGCTTCAGAATACATGAGTGCAGGTATGTCTTTGAGATACTGATTTCAATACCTTTGGTTCTAAACCCAGAGGTGGGATTGCTGCATAAAAACGAGTCCTTTTTTAGTGTTTTTTGAGGAATCTTCATACTGTTTTCCATAGTGACTGTGCCAATTTATTTTCTCAATTGCAGTGCATAGGGGTTCCCTTTTCAACACTTGTTATCTTTTGCCTTTTTGATAAGTACCGTTCTTAAAATTGTAAGGTAACATTTTTGGCTTGCATTTTCCTGATGATTAGTGATGTTGAACACTTTTTCACATACCTGTCAGTCATTTATCGATCTTCTTTTAAGAGATGTCTATTGTCCTTGCCCATTTTAAAATGTCCTTGCCCATTTTAAAATCAGGAAGTTTGTGTTTTGCTTTGAGTTGTATAAATTCCTTACATATTTTGGATATTGACTCCTTATCACATATATGGTTTGCAAATATGTATGGTTTTCTCATATTTGTTGGCTGTCTTTCATGCTTGATTGTTTCCTTTGCTGTGCTGAAGTTTCTCAGTTTGATGAAATCTCACTTGTCTGTTTTTGCTTTTGGTATCAAAGCTAAAAAAATCATTGCCTAAACCAGTGTCAACAAGATTTTCCCCTATGTTTGCTTTAAGGGGTTTTATAATTTCAAATCTTAGTTTAAGTCTTTAATCCAGTTGATTTTTGTATATCATGTAAGATAAGAGTCCAATTTCATTCTTCTGCATGTGGTTTTCCAGAGTTCCTACAGCACTTATTGAAGAGACTCTCCTTTCCACATTGTATGTCCTTGGTGCCCTTGCCAAAGTTCAGTTGACTGTATGTTTTTGGGTTTAGTGTATGGGTTTATTTCTGGGCTCTCCCTTCTGTTCTGTTGGTCTATATGTCTGTATTTTTGCCAGTACTTACTGTTTTGATATAATAGCTTGGCAGTATATTTGAAAATTGGGAGTTGTAACAGGTCCAATTCTATTCTTCTTGCTCAAGATGGCATTGGCTATTTGTATTCTTTTGTTTTGTGTGAATTTTTATGTAAAAGCTGTTTTTTCACTTTTCTGAGAGGGCTTTTGAAGTAGCCAGAAATCTTAGAAGGCTCTAGATTACAGTTATTTCTGGCACTTATGGGCTGGTCAGTATGGAATACTAGTCCATGGATTGCACTTTTATTTTTAAAAATGGCAACACGTGGGGTGCCTGGTGTTCAGTCAGTAGAGCGTGCCACTCTTCATCTCAGGGTCATGAGTTTGAGGCCCACACTGGGTGTAGAGATTACTAAAAAATAAATAAACTTAAGTGGCAACATCTGGTAAGAAGATTTAAAATTTTGATAAGGTCAAATTCTGTATTTTCTTATATTTCATACTTATTGGATCATTTCTAATAAATATTATACCCCAATTTTTAATAGATATTATTATTTTTATTATTATTATTTTTTTAAATTTAAATTTATTTATTTATTTATTTTTTTAAATGATTTTTTATTATATTATGTTAGTCACCATACAGTACATCCCCGGTTTCCGATGTAAGGCTCGATGATTCATTAGTTGTGTATAGCACCCAGTGCACCATGCAATACGTGCCCTCCTTACTACCCATCACCGGTCTATCCCATTCCCCCACCCGCCTCCCCTCTGAAGTCCTCAGTTTGTTTCTCATAGTCCATAGTCTCTCATATTTCATTCCCCCTTCTGATTACCCCCCCTTTCTTTATCCCTTTCTTCCCCTACCGATCATCCTAGTTCTTATGTTCCATAGATGAGAGAAATCATATGATAGTTGTCTTTCTCTGCTTGACTTATTTCACTTAGCATTATCTCCTCCAGTGCCGTCCATGTTGTAGCAAATGTTGAGAACTCGTTCTTTCTGATAGCTGAGTAATATTCCATTGTATATATGGACCACAACTTCTTAATCCAGTCATCTGTTGAAGGGCATCTCGGCTCCTTCCACGATTTAGCTATTGTGGACATTGCTGCTATGAACATTGGGGTGCATATGGCCCTTCTCTTCACTACGTCTGTATCTTTGGGGTAAATACCCGGTAGTGCAATGGCTGGATCATAGGGTAGCTCAATTTTTAACTTTTTAAGGGACCTCCACACTGTTTTCCAGAGTGGCTGTACCAACTTGCATTCCCACCAACAATGTAGGAGGGATCCCCTTTCTCCACATCCTCTCCAACAATTGTTGTTTCTTGCCTTGTCTATTTTTGCCATTCTAACTGGCGTAAGGTGGTATCTCAGTGTGGTTTTGATTTGAATTTCCTTGATGGCTAATGATTTTGAACATTTTTTCATGTGTCTGTTAGCCATTTGTATGTCTTCATTGGAAAAGTGTCTGTTCATATCTTCTGCCCATTTTTTGATTTGTTTATTTGTTTCTCGTGTATTGAGTTTGAGAAGTTCTTTGTAGATCTTGGATACCAGTCCTTTATCTGTAGTGTCATTTGCAAATATATTCTCCCATTCCGTGGGCTGCCTCTTAGTTTTTCTGACTGTTTCCTTGGATGTGCAGAAACTTTTAATCTTGATGAAGTCCCATAAATTCATTTTATCTTTTGTTTCTCTTGCCTTTGGGGATGTGTCATGAAAAAGGTTACTTTGGCCGATGTCGTAGAGGTTGTTGCCTATGTTCTCCTCTAGAATTTTGATGGATTCCTGTCTCACATCGAGGTCTTTCAACCATTTGGAGTTTATTTTTGTGTATGGTGTGAGATAGTGGTCAAGTTTCATTCTCTTGCATGTAGCTGTCCAATTTTCCCAGCACCATTTATTGAAGAGACTGTCTTTTTCCCACCGGATGTTTTTTCCTGCTTTATCAAATATTAGTTGCCCAAAGAGCCGAGGGTCCATTTCTGGGCTCTCTATTCTGTTCCATTGGTCTATGTGTCTGTTTTTGTGCCAGTACCATGCTGTCTTTGTGATCACAGCTTTGTAGTACAGCTCGAAATCCGGCATTGTGATGCCCCCAGCTTTGTTTTTCCTTTTCAACAGTTCCTTGGAGATTCGGGGCCTTTTCTGTTTCCATACAAATTTAAGGACTGTTTGTTCCAGTTCTTTGAAAAATGTCCTTGGTATTTTGATCGGGATAGCATTGAAAGTGTAGATTGCTCTGGGTAGCATGGACATTTTAACTATGTTAATTCTTCCGATCCATGAGCATGGAATATCTTTCCATCTTTTTATGTCTTCCTCAATGTCTTTTAAGAGTGATTTATAGTTTCTAGAATATAGGTCCTTTACGTCTCTGGTTAAGTTAATTCCAAGGTAACGTATGGTTTTTGGTGCTATTGTAAATGGGATGGATTCCCTAATTTCTCTTTCTTCGGTCTCGTTATTCATGTATAGAAATGCAACTGATTTCTGAGCATTTATTTTGTATCCTGCCACGTTACTGAATTGCTCTATAACTTCTAATAGTTTGGGAGTGGCTTCTTTTGGGTTTTCCATATAGAGTATCATGTCATCTGCAAAGAGAGACATTTTGACTTCTTCTTTGCCAATTTGAATACCTTTGATCCCTTTTTGTCGTCTGATTGCTGTTGCAAGGACTTCTAGTACTATGTTGAATAATAGTGGCGAGAGTGGGCATCCTTGTCGAGTTCCTGATCTTAAGGGAAAGGCTTCCAGCTTTTCCCCATTGAGAATAATATTTGCAGTAGGCTTTTCATAGATGGCTTTTATGAGATTGAGAAATGTACCTTCTATTCCTACACTCTGAAGGGTTTTAATCAGGAAAGGATGCTGTATTTTGTCAAATGCTTTTTCGGCATCGATTGAGAGGATCATATGGTTCCTGAGTCTTTTCTTGTTGATATGATGTATCACGCTGATTGATTTGCGAATATTGAACCACGCTTGCATCCCAGGTATGAATCCCACTTGATCGTGATGGATAATCCTTTTAATGTACTGTTGGATTCTATTAGCAAGTATCTTGTTGAGGATTTTGGCGTCCATATTCATTAGGGAAATCGGTCTGTAATTCTCCTTTTTGAGGGGGTCTTTGCCTGGTTTGGGGATCAAGGTAATATTGGCCTCATAGAATGAGTTTGGTAGCTTTCCTTCTGTTTCTATTTTTTGAAATAGCTTTAGGAGAATAGGTATTATTTCTTCTTTGAATGTTTGGTAGAATTCCCCAGGAAAACCGTCCGGGCCTGGAGTTTTGTTATTTGGAAGGTTGTTTATCACTGACTCAATTTCTTCATAATTAATTGGCCTGTTTAAGGAATCAATTTCTTCCGGTTTCAATCTTGGTAGTTTATAGGTTTCCATGAAGGATTCCATCTCTTCCAGATTGCTTAGTTTATTGGCATATAGCTGTTGATAAAAATTTCTAATAATCCTTCCAATTTCAATGGTGCTCGTCGTGACCTCTCCTTTTTCATTCATAATTTTAATAATCTGGGTCCTTTCTCTTTTCTTTTGGATAAGTCTTGCCAGTGGTCTGTCAATTTTATTGATTCTCTCAAAGAACCAGCTTCTAGTCCTGTTGATCTGCTCTACTGTACTTCTGGTTTCTGCTTGATTGATTTCAGCTCTAATTTTGGTCAACTGCTTCCTCGTGCATGGATTAGGCCTGTCCCTCTGTTGCTGTTCCAGCTTCTTGAGGTGAGAATATAAAAACTGCATTTTAGATTTTTCTATTCTTTTGAGTGAGGCTTGGATGGCTATGTATTTCCCCCTTAGGATTGCCTTTGCAGTATCCCATAGGTTTTGGACTGTTGTATTTTCATTCTCATTGGTCTCCATAAATTGTTTAATTTGATTTTTGATTTCCTGGTTTATCGAGTCATTCCTGAGCAGGATGGTTCTTAGTCTCCAAGTGTTTGAGTTTCTTCCAAATTTTTCCTTGTGGTTGAGTTCCAATTTCAGAGCGTTGTGGTCTGAGAATATGCAGGGGATAATTTCAATCTTTTGGTATTGGTTGAGACCTGTTTTGTGTCCCAGAACATGGTCTATTCTTGAGAATGTTCCATGGGCATTAGAATAGAATGAGTATTCTTTGGTTCTGGGGTGTAGTGTTCTATATATATCTATGAGGTCCAACTTGTCAAGTATGGCATTCAAAGCCTTTGATTCTTTGCTTAGTTTTTGCCAGGGTGTTCTGTCTATTTCTGATAGTGGAGTGTTGAGGTCCCCTACTATTAATGTATTTTTATTTATATGTCTCTTTATTCTGGTTAAGAGTTGGCTTGTGTATCTTGCTGCTCCCCTGTTGGGGGCATATATATTTATAATTGTCATATCCACTTGTTGAATACTTCCCTTAAGAATAATATAGTGCCCTTCTGCATCTCTAACTATAGTCTGTAGTTTAAAATCCAATTTATCTGATATGAGAATTGCTACCCCAGCTTTCTTTTGAGGTCCATTTGCGTGAAAGATGGTACTCCATCCCCTTACTCTCAGTCTGAATGCATCTTTGGGTTTGAAATGAGTCTCTTGTAGACAGCAAATGGATGGGTCATTTCTTTTTATCCAATCTGCAACCTTGTGGCGTTTATGCGATGGTTCAAACCATTTACATTAAGACTGATTACTGAGAGATATGATTTTAATGTTGCCATGTTGCCAGTAAAGTCTTTGTTTGTATTGGCTGTGACTTTCTGTTCTGTATCACTCTTGGGGCCTTTTTACTTTTATAGAACCCCCCGTAATATCTCCTGTAGGGCTGGTTTCGTGGTTACAAAATTGGTTAGTGACTGGCGATTCTGAAATGTCTTTATTTCTCCATCAATTCTGAATGACAGCCTTGCTGGATAAAGGATCCTTGGCTGCATGTTTTTCTCTGAAAGAGCTTTAAATATGCTCCCCCAACCCTTTCTCTCATTCCAGGTCTGTGTAGACAGGTCTGACGTAATTCTGATGCTTTTGCCTTGGTACGTGAGAAATTTCTTTGCCCTGGCTGCTTTCAATACTGTATCCTTGCATCTAATATTTGCGAATTGCACTATGACGTGGCGTGGCGTAGGTTTGTCGTGGTTGAGCTTGGGAGGGGTCCTCTCTGCCTCTTGGACACGAATGTTTGTTTCCCTTGCTAGATTAGGGAAGTTTTCAGCTACAATTTGTTCAAATATCTCTTCTAGACCTCTGTTTTTCTCCACCCCCTCGGGGATGCCGATGATTCTAACATTGGATCGTTTCATTGAGTCAGTAATCTCCCGTAACCTACATTTGTGGGCGTGGATTTTTTTAAGACCATCTTCTATTTTCATTTTTTCCTCTATTAACCCATCCTCCAATTCACTAACCCGTTCCTCTGCTTCTGCGACCCTGGCCGTCAGAGCCTCTAGTTTTGCCTGCATTTGGCTCATAGAATTTTTAATTTCTGTCAGATTCGCTCTCATTTCTGTCCTTAGGGATTCTATATTCTCAGTAACCTTTTCGTTTATACTTTTTTCAATTCTACTCATCATTTTGACCATCGTTACTCTGAATTCCATTTCTGATAATTTGGTTACATCCATATCCATTATTTCTGTGGCAGAGGCCACAGTCTCACTGTCTTTTCTTTGCTGGGGGGGGCTTCTCCTTCTTGTCATTCTGATGAAGAGAGGTTGCGGGGTTTCCAGAGCCCAAATTATTGACTGGGTCCCAGGCCGTGCCCCTTGTTTTATAGGGATCTTAGGGATGTGGGCTTCTTCTTTAAAGATTTTATTTATTTATTTATGTGGCAGCCAACCAGCGAGAGAGGGAACAGAAGCAGGGGAGTGGGAGAGGAAGAAGCAGGCTCCCAGCGGAGGAGCCCGATGAGGGACTCCTTCCCGGAACGCCGGGATCTCACCCTAAGCCGAAGGCAGGCGCTCAATGACTGCGCCACCCAGGCGCCTCGGGCTGTGGGCTTCTTGATTTTTCAGCCTGCCTTCTGCCTTCTGGGGGAGGGGCCTGCCGCGCCGATACTCAGTCAGCCCTGTTTGGGTAGAGTCTCCGTGTCCCCTGCGAGGGGGGATGGGGACGGGCACTCCCTGAGCCGGTATTTCCAGGCTTTTGTTCTCTGGCGGCTTTCCCTGGCGGTTTGCTGTGCCTCTTCTGAGAGTCAGAGCAGCAGCGGCCAAATTTCAGCCTCTGTCACAGAACAGAGGGATTGCGGCCCGTTCTCCACTGATGTTCTGGCCACTTTAACTCTGTTTCTGTTGGTGCTGCTCAACCCTGCAGCGTCCCGGGATGTGCGCCCCACACCCGGCGTCCCAGCCCTCACTTCCAGGGCCGGCGCGTCTCTGTCCTTTGTGTTTCTAATGCCGCCAGCCGCCAGCCGCCCCGCGCGCTCCCGGATCTCCCGGTCTCAGTCTGGATCCAGTGAGCGCACCGGGATTCCGGTGTTCCGCGAGATGCCTGGTGGCGCGCGCACCCGGCTCCCGGTCTCAGTCTGCTGTTTTGCGGGTGCCGTCCGCGAGCCCCGCCCGCTCTCCCGTGCAAGTGGCTACCGCTTCCCGGCGCCCGAACACGGCGGCTCCCTCCCCCTTCCGTTTATCTTCCGATATCTGTGCACAGTTTCATGGCTCCCCGCTTCGTACCTCAATACTCAGCGCTGGAGATGTTCATTTGTAGAGATCCAGATGTATCTTCCTGCGTCTCAGGCTGGTTCCGTGGTTGTTTAGGCTGGTCTGGTACCTATCCAGCTCGACTCGGGGGACCGGCTGAAAACGGTGTCTCCTACTCCTCCGCCATCTTAACTCCTCCTATTTTTATTATTTTTAAACAGCTTTATCATTTAGGTCTCTGGCTCATTTTGAGTTAATTTTTTTATATAGTGTGAGGTAGTGGTTAGTGTTTATTTTTCCCATATAAATACCCAATTGATACAACATAATTTATTTAAAAGTCTATTCTTTAACCATTTAATTACCTTGACATCTTTGTAAAAAATTAATACATTTGAGTTTATTTATGAACATTCTGTTATGTTTCTGGATATATCTATATGTTTGTCCTTATGCCAATAAGGACACAATATTGATTATAGGAGTTTAAAAGTAAACCTTGAAATTAGATGTAGAATAAGTTCCCAAATGTGTTCTTTTTTTGAAAGTGATTTGCTATTCTAGGCATTTTTGAATTTCTACATTTCTGTATAAACTTCAGAACAGATTTATCAATTTTTTCAATAATCCTGTTGTGGTTTTGATTGAAATTGCATTGAAAACTTAGAAATAAAATGGTAAAAATATTGGATTTTCTATTCCATCCACATGGTACATCTCTCCATTTATGTATTTAATTTTCTTAGCAGTGTTTTCTAGTTTTCATACACAGATATTGAATATATTTTAAAAATGTAACCCTAATAGTTCATTTTAAAAAATATTATTGGACATAATTTCAATTTCTAATTATTTAATGCTATTAGAGAAATATAGTTGATTTTTTTACATAGACTTATAATGTATGACTGCTAAGTTCACTGATTAGATCAACTATTTTAGCACGCTTAACATTTTCTCTGCACACAATTTTGCCGTCTGCACAAAAACATTTTTACAATTTTGCTTCTTCCTTTCTTATTTGAGAGAGAGAGAGAGAGAGAACAAGTGGTGGGGTGGGGCAGAGGGAGAGAAAGAGAGAGGGAAGCAGACTCCCTTCTGAGTAGGAAGCCTAATGTGGGGCTCTGTTCCAGGACCTGGAGATCATGACCTGAGCCAAAGACAGATGCTTAACTGACTGAGCCACCCAAGTACCCCAGCTTCTTCCTTTCGAACCTCTATGTGTTTTATTTCTTTTTCTTTTCTTGTTTCAATGGCTAGAATCTAGTGTACAATATATGATAGTAATGGCGAGTGTATATCCCTATCTTTCTCCAAGATCGAGAGTGGCATGCTCTTAGGGAGAGAGTATTCATCATTAATATGATGACAGTTGTAGATTTTATAAAGATGTTGTTTATCAGGTCGAACAAATAATTTTCTGTTGTTCATTTGCTAACTTCTACAAGAAATCTTAAATCTGGTTTGAAATTTATCAATTTTTATGCATCTTTTGACATGTTCATGTAGTTCTTCTCCTTTATTCTGTAGTGACTTATATTGAGTGATATTTGAATGTTAAACCAACCTTTTATTCTAAGGACAAACTCTGTATGATTATGGTGCATTATTATTTTTAGAAATTACTGATGGATTTGATTTACTGGTGTTTTTTTAATGTCTTTTGCACATGTTCATAACAGATATTTGTCTGTCAATTTCTTTCTTGTAATGTCATTTGGTATTTAGGCAGTGCAGGGTCATATGATGAGTTGCATAGTGTTTTCTCCTCTATGCTTTAAAAGAGTTTATATAGGATTAGTTTTATTTATTTGCTTACTTATTTCTTCGGTCAGTCAGTTTTTATTGGACATGTTACAAAAAAGGTTTAGTCAAAAAGACCAAAGCTCACGTCGTCATCACACCCCTCAGATTCTTCTTTCTCTGTTTGCACTTTCTTCTCAGCTGGGGCAGTGATGGCAGAGAGAGAAGGACCTCCTTCTGGTGCAGTGGGAGCTGCTGGGAAGGTTCACCAGCCCTTATGTTGCAGGTGAGGCTCCTGCTGTTGATATTGGCCAGGGCCTTTACAAATAAGCCTGGCCAGAAAGGTTCAATTGACTGCTTTAATGATATCATTGATCTTTTCCCCCTTAACATTCACCTTATTGTGGTGCAGAATGAGGGCTGAGTAGACGCGGGTAAGGTTTGAAACCAAGGTGATCGTGTGGGCATGTGCTGGGTGGGTCCTGCTGGGCTTGGTGGTAGTTGCTGCATGAAGTTAGGGACTCACCCCAGTGTAGACTTACCTTCTTCTGAAGGACTGAGAATCTTAGCAGCAGCTAAGGAAAAGCAGTATTACTTATTTTTAAAAAATATATGTAATTTAAAAATGTGTAATTAAAAATGAAGCCATTGGGCCTGGAGTTATTTTTGAGAAGGATTTTAACCACAAATTCTATTTCTTTAACTGATACAGGACTATTCTGGTTTTCTACTTCTTCTTCAGTCAGATTTTGTAATACATTTCAAATAATTGGGTTTTTAAGTTGTCAAATTTTTTGGCTTTGTCATATTTTCTACTATCCTGTTAATGTCTGTAGAATCTCTAATGCTGTATTATCTTTTATTCTTTTCTTTTGTTTGAGAGAGAGTGTGTGTGTGTGCATGTGTGTGTGTGGGGGGAAGGGCAGAGGGAGAGGGAGAGAGAGAATCTTAAGCAGGCTCTACACACAGCATGGATCCTAACCCTGGGCTCGATCTCACAATACTGATCATGACCTGAGCTGAAATCAAGAGTTGAACGCTTAAGTGACTGAGCCACACAGGCACCCTGTCTTTTATTCTTGATATGAGTAATTTGTCTCTTTTTTTTCTCTAATCCTTTCTCACCCTTCCTTCTTCCCTGTCCCCTCCTCCTCATTATTCTAGCTCAGACTTTGTCAATTTTATTTAAGCTTTTCAAAGAACCAGTTTTGTTTCATTGATTTTTTTGATTGTTTTTCACTTTGTTTCATCAGTTTTTGTTCTTATCCTTATTATTTTCTATCTTCTACTTTCTGCTTACTTTCCTATTTTTCTACCTGTGGAGGCCAAAATCTTTGATAATTGATTTGAGACATTTCTTTTCTAATATGTACATTTTATGGTCCAGATTTTCATCTAAGGACTTTTAGTGCTCTTAGATATTCTGATATGTTGTGCTTTCAATTTTACTTCTTTCAAAATATTTTTTTGTCTTGTGATTTTCTTTTTTTATTGAGGTAAAACTCATATATCATGAGAGTTACCATTTTAACCATTTAAAAATTTACAGTAGTACATTTACAATGTTGTGCAATCATCACAACTACCTAATTGCAGACATTTTTATCACCCTATACCAGTTAAATAGTCAATTTCTATTTCTCCCCTTCTCTAGCCCCTGGTAGCCACCACCCTGTTTTCTGTTTCCACAAATTTTTTCATTATGGTTATTTTATATGCATAGAATCATACAGTTCATGGCTTTTTGTGTCTGCCTTTCACTTAACATAATGTTTTCAAGGTCCATTCATGTTGTAGCATGTAACAGTATTTTATTACTCTATGGCTGAATAATAATCTATTGTATGGATATACTACAATTTAGTTATCCATTGATCAGTGGGTAGAAATTGGGACTGTTCTTACCTTTTGGCTATTGTGAATGTTGCTGCTGTGAAAATTTTTGTACAGATATGTTTGAATACCTGTTTTTAATTCTTTTGGGCATATATATATATATATATAGGAGCCGAATTGCTGAGTGCTATGATCATTTTATATTTAATTTTTGAGGACACCAACTGTTTTTCCACATCTCTAGACCATTTTTATTTTTTATTAAAAAATATCTTATTTGTTTATTTGACAGAGAGAGAGTGTACAAGCAGGGGGAATGGCAGAGAGAGGGAGAAGCAGGCTCCCCCTGGGCAGAGAGCCTGAGATGCAGCTCAATCCCAGGACCCTGGGATCAGGACCTAAGCCAAAGGCAGATGCTTAACCAACTGAGCCACCCAGGTAACCCTCTAGACCATTTTACATTCCTATAAGCAATGTACCAGGTTTCTAATTACTCCTTTCTTGTGAACACTTATAAATTTACTTTTTTGGAAAAAAAAATTATGGCCTCTTAAAGGATATAAAGTGGTATCTTACTGTGATTTTTATTTGCCTCCCCCTGATTTGCAAATACAGATAGTTGTACTTCTTTCTGTTCAATTTGGATGCCTTTTATTATTATTTTCTAAACCTAATTTCCATGGTAGGATCTTGTAATTAAATGTTGAATAGAAGTATTTAGAGTAGACATTCTTTCATTGTTCTGACTTTATGAAGGAGGCTTTTTGGTGGGGTGTAGTTGCTTGTTGGTTTAGTAACTTTCTAAACTATTTTTGTAAAGACTGGAGGTCTTACTGCAGTAAAGAAGAAAAAATGATAGAGTTTGGAAAGGAATTAAACTATGTATTTCCAAAGTTTGTGGTTTTGTATGTAGAAAAATCATGACTGCATAATAAGTGAATGTAGCCATATTGCTGTATAAAACGTCAATATGTGAAAATATGTTCTCTGCACCAAGAATAAAAACATTGGAATATTAAATTGAAAAACACTATTGACATTAGATAAAAATGAAGATACTTAGGAATAAGCCTAATAGTTTATGCAAAAGAGCTTTGGAAAGTTTACACTACCTGATTTCAAGACTTCATATAAAAATACAGTAACCAACATAAGATAAACATATAGATATATAGCACGGAATAGAGAGTCCAAAAATGAACCAGCACACACAGAGTTAATTGACTTTCACAAAACACTATCAAAACAGTTATGGAGAAAGGAAAAGTCTTTCCATCAAAAGGTGCTGGAATAAGTAATATTCATATAGATAATAATGAACCTCAGCTTTTAAGTCACATCACATAAAAAATTAATTTGAGATGAATCACACACCTAAAGATAAGAGTAAAAACTATAAATCTTCTAGAAGAAAGCCCGAGCATATCTATGAAGACTTGGGTTTAACAAAGATTTCACAGTTAACATCAGTTAGTTTCAGAATTTAAATATCAATAGCCAAACATCAAATATTTTAGAAGAAAATATGGGTGAATATCTTTGTGACCTTGAGGTGTGCAATTTTTTTCTTAAAGGAAACACAAAACCCTTCTTCATAAATAAAAGATATATAAACACCAATATTTAAACTACAAAGTGGTGTTAATGGGAATAACCTTAAAATAAATGCAAAGACTAGAAAACATTTGCAAGACATTTAAGTTACAAATGATTATTGCTTACAATGCATAATGAGCTTCTACAAATTGAAAATAGAGACAAATGCAAAAGGGGCCAAAGATACTAACAGGCATTTCAACCAAAAGAAAGATGTAGTGAATAAACATGTGGGGTAATAATCAGCTTGTTAGTAATTTTGGAAATGCCAAGGAAACGCACAGTGAAATAACATTCTACATTCACTTAATTTGCAAAAATTAAGAAGTTTGAGACAGCCGTGTAATGTGGAGGATATGAACCAATGGGATGTATTTTACATTGCTGCTGGAAGTATAAATTAATACAATTACTTTGGAAAATAAATAGGCATTGTCTAGTAATCTTGAACTTCCCATAACCTTGATTCATAGGTTCCACTCCTAGATACACACTCAAGCAATAGTTGGCATGTGCACATTTGGAACTGTGTACCAGAGTCTTCACAGCAGCCTGTCAGTAATACTGAGAATGTGGAACTACCCAGAAATCTGTCAACCAACATCAGCTGTGAAGCACCAGCAGGAGCATTTTGCCTGTGCCCAAAGAATGTACTTCAAGATACAACAGCTGCAGACTTGAGCACTGGAGGTCTGCAGAGCAAGTGGCTTGGGAAAGAGAGGGTGAGCATGTTAGTTATTCTGTGATGGGAAATAATTCTCAGACATGAAAAATGTCTGAGAGGGTGATTTCTTTAGTCACTTGAAAACAGAGTCTCACAATTTTGGTGGAAATTTCATCTCAAGTTTGAGGGTTTTTTTGTTTTGTTTTGTTTTGTTTTGTTTTGTTTTGTTTTTTTAGTAGAAACATGACTGCCAAATGTCTACAACAGCCAAACTGTGGAAAGAGCGGAGATGTCCATTGACAGATGAGTGGGTAAAGAAGATGTGGTATGTATGTGTATATACATGTGTGTGTGTGTATATACATATATATGTATATATGTATATACACACATACATACACACACACAATGGAATATTACTCAGCCACCAGAAAGGATGAATATTTATGATTTACATTGACGTGGATGGAACTGGAGGGTATTATGCTGAGCAAAATAAGTCAATCAGAGAAAGGCAAGTATCATATAGCCTTACTCATATGTGGAATATAAGAAACAGGGCAGAGGACTGTAGGGGAAGGGAGGGAAAACAGAATGGGAAGTCATCAGAGAGGGAGAAAAACCATGAGAGACTCTATAAACAAACTGAGGGTTGCTGGAGGGGAGGTTGGTGGGGGGATAGGGTAACTAGGTGATGGGCATTAAGGAGGGCACATGATGTGATGAGTACTGGGTGTTATATGAAACTGATAAATTATTGAAACTACGCCTGAAACTAATGATGTACTATAAGTTGGCTAATTGAATTTAAATTTAAAGAAAGGAAAAAGAAATATGGCTGTCATTCACTCATTCATTTATTCATTCCTATGGGTCTCTTTAATCCTCAAAACAATAACATGTATTATTAGTCCCTTTCTGAAGATTGATTAAATCTGAGAAAGGTAAATAACTTATTTCAAAGTAAGAAAACATTTGGCACTGCTGAGTTGGAGGCTGCTTAAATGTGAGGTCCAGGCGCTTTAAGTTGTCTTTGCTCCTCTTTCAAACAAGCCAGCTATAACTGGGGTTTTTCAGTTGCTTTATGTATTTTAACTCTTCTGCTTAAGTAACTTTCAGCTCATTGATAGTGACAATGAAAGGTTATAGTCAACTTGAACATGAGATTGTAAAAGTACAATTGATTGGACTCTAACAGAATGGAACCACAAATGCTCTTGGTGGGCTCGCACAGAGATGATCTTCATTGGTCACATTCACCAAATGCTATAGTCTGGCTCAATGCCCTCTCCTATGTATCTAATCTCGACCTTGGGTGATGTCTTTTTTGGCTTCAACTTCAACATCACTTTGTCCCTGAACATTCCACCTTCACCCCAGTTTAAGACATTTCCCATTATGGCACTGTGTTCTTTTTTATAATGCTCATCACTCTCCTTTTCTTAGTAGTTGAATTCTTGCATATGAGGGCAGAGACACTATCTGGGCTGTGGGGGCAGATATGTATTTAAATTTTAGTTTTATGGGGCACCTGGGTGGCTCAGTCAGTTAAGCTTCCAACTCTTGATTTTGGCTCAGGTCATGATCTTGGGGTCCTGGGATTGAGATCTGTGTTGGGCTCTGCACTCAGTGGGGAGTCTGTTTCTGGATTCTCTCTCTCTCTCTTCTTGACCCTCATTCCACTTGTACATGCCCCCCTCCCTGTCTCTAAAATAAATAAATAAATAAATCTTTAAAAATACATAAATAAATTTTAGTTCTGCCACTACTCACTTCTGATCTTGAGTAAAGTACTTCTACTCATAGTGCCTCAGTTTCCTCATTTGTAGAATGAAAATAATAATAGTGCCCATCACAAAGCGTACCTCATGTAACATGTTTAATACAGGGCCTAGCATTTAGCACTCAATAGTTAGTTATTGTCATTATTATTATTGAACAGCACTGTGCCTGGTATATTTTAGATGTTTCATGAACATTTATTGGGGACAAAAAAAGAAATGAAGAGTCTAGGTTCTAACTGTAGCCTGATAATTATTCCTATAGATCAATTCTAACCCTTGTCAAAAATGTCCTTCTGTGGTCAAAGGGACTATAGGAGGAAGGGAGAAGCATTTTGCTGCCATTTTGGCAAAGGCTGCTAAAATTAACTAGTCTTCCCTTGGGAAAATAGCATAGAAGTGAGTCACCACTTAAATAAAACTGGTGCCTTTTTCTTGTGAGAACTGAAGGAATTGAGAAGCAGGACTGTGAGGATTCCTTGGCAGAGTGAAACTCAAAGGCAGTGCCTCTCCCTGACTATGTCTGTGGCTAGACATGGGGAGCTAGTGAAATGATGGGAGAGTGTGGGTGCATCCGAGGACCAAAGTATGTAGCTCAGCACTGAGCATAGATGTTCTGAAAAAAGGCTCAGAAGAATTGGCTTCAAGGGATTCCTCATTCCAGAGACTTGTTATCAACTGCTGATGTTTTGGTAATTGGATTTTCTTTTCTGGCTCTAGAAATGGCTGCCATGCTCTTAGGGTCTATATCAAGTCTCTCACACTAAGTTCTACAGAAAAAACTTAAAAACCTATAGATTTCTATGAATACCATAGAAATAGAAATGTGCTAAGCTGCTAAAATCTCCCCCGCTCCTCCCAACCCAAATTCCTTTTAAATACAAAGTGAATGTGTCTACTATCTGGGATTGTTTATTATATGAACGAGTCAGGCCAAGGTGAGAAGTCCCAGACATACTAGATATGGGGAGGATTGGTGTGTATGAAAAGCACAATTTTCTTCTTTTTGGTTTTACTTCAGAATTTTGTTTTCTGGAAACACTTCTTTTTTTTTTTGAACAGTAAATTTTAATAAATTAACATGACCAAGACTCTGGTTTCCTATACCGTGGATTGAAAAAAACTTTAATGGAGTTTAAGTATGATTGAGTCTGCAAAGGACCAACTGTTGACAAGACAGTAGTTTACAACCCTCAGCACCGAGTTAGGCAAAAATAACTTTTTTGTGACTAGTTTGTGTGTAAGGACAACCTATGGCTTCTTGATTTGTCAGCATTTTTCTGTGATCCTAAGGGCCATAATCAGCAAGAAAGTTTGATAAAATGTTCAGACTTCAAGTGCTGTGGTTGAAGTACAATACACTTATTAAGTCTTTCTTAGATGACTTTGTCGTGTGCCCGTTTTTCTCCTCTTGCCTTTTTTTCTCTTTTCTTTTTTGGTTTTACCTTCTCCTCTCCTACCTTTCTATCTCTACATCCGCTTTGCTGCTCTCTCTCAAATGCTTTCTAATATCTAATACCGGCTATCACCGTGGATGTAAAATTGCATAGGGTTATCAAACTAGTAAAACACAACACTGTACAAAGCATTTATTTGAATAGTGAACAGGATTTACATTTAGTTTCCTGTTTCCTGGAAAAATCCATAGTTGGTCACAGAGTCAAATTTGGAAGGAGTACATTAATTTATGTTTAGATATGTCTTCGGCAAATCAATTAATGAATAGACAATAAATCCCACAAACAAAGCTAGCAAATTAAACAAAAATTATTTATATTAAAGATTCTTTTAATCACTTGCTGTAAAATTTTTCTATTTTTAAATCCGGTGACCTTTCTTTTTGACATTTATCACTGTTTTTCTTATTCTTTTGTTTCTTCTCACTTGTTTAGCTTACATTTTCAGAATCTTTGCCTTTGGAAGTGTTCAGAGACAAGTTTGAAAGATCACTTTGGTGATACTCCTGTGAGAACAGTAAAATCATATTAACAACAACAACAGTAAATTTAAAATGATTTAATCTTCACAACACTCCTAAATACAGATATATTTCATCCCTACTTTAACAGATGAAAAAATTGAAGCACAGAGAGATAAAATAAATTGATGTTATAGAGTTAATCAGGGGTACATCCCAGATTCCAAGCTAAGTCTTTGGATTTTAAACCCATCTCTCTTTGCTCTTTTTCCTTTCTTTCTCTCCCTCTTTCCTTTGCCTCTTTTTTTCTTCTCCCTCTCTCAGTGAATGTTTTATGGTACTTTTTGGCCATCACTGGAAATACAAAAATGAGTAAGATTACAGTTTCAGTAAGGCACATTTTTGCCTTCAAGGACACACCCTGTTGAAGAACAAGAGATGAGTATGAGACAATGTGGCAAGTGCCCCAAGGGCCATTTACCACCTTCTCTGAGATTGGGAGGAGGTAGCAATACCATTTTTAGTCTTGAGGAAGCTGAGGAGCTACCAGACAGGTGAAGTAGGAAAAAGTATGGCTTGTGAAAGAATTTTTATATGTCTTTGAGTCTTTTCATGTGACCTCAATTAGAACAAATTAAATTTTTCACTGGTAAACATGTCCAGCCATTTTAGAGCTAAAATACATAAATCTCTGGGTATATGTGAATGTGCCACATGTATGGTATATCATGAATTGGCTCTTCCCAATTGATGCTTGGTATTTTTATTTTCCGATTTTAAACATTACACATTTTTGTTGTAGAAATTAAAACAAGGGGCTCCTGAGTGTCTCAGTTGGTTAAGCCTCCGACTCTTGTTTTCAGCTTAGATAATGATTTCAGGGTCCTGAAAATGAGCCCACACTGGGTGTGGAGACTGCTTAAGATTCTCTCTCTCCCTCTGCCCCTCCCCTCCGACTTGTGCTCTCTCTCTCTCTCAAAAAAAAAAAAAACAAAACAGGAAATTATAAAGAACAAAAAATACCACCTATATTGTCACTTATAAGAATATAAAAAAATGAAACAGTTGATAGGGTTTTGTGCTTGTTTTTGCCTTCTGTAAAACTAGAAAAAAATAAGGCACTCCATGAATATTTGTTCATTAGGTAAAGGTGTCATTATTGAGGATGAGTGTGACTTTCTTTTCAGCGAAGTCCTTTGTCACCTGAACTGAATCGATGGATAAGATGAATAATGTGACGGAATTCATCCTCCTGGGCTTGACTCAAAATGTGGAACTCCAGAAATTCTCATTTGTTGTGTTTTTAATTGTCTACTTGCTCACCTTGACCGGCAACTTACTCATCATGACCGCCGTCAGCACCAACAGGGCCCTGGAAACCCCCCGGTACTTCTTCCTGTCTTATTTGTCCCTTATAGATGGCTGCTGTTCTTCCTCTATGACCCCTAAAATGCTTGCAGACACTCTTACTGTGAGAAAAATCATCTCTTTTAGGGGATGTATGACTCAAGTCTTTGCTGAGCATTTTTTTGGTGCTGCTGAGATTATCCTTCTCACGGTGATGGCCTATGACCGCTATGTGGCCATCTGCAAACCCTTACACTACACAACCATCATGAGTCAACAGGTGTGTAGCCTCCTTGTGGGAGTGGCCTGGGCTGGAGCCTTTGTCCATGCAACCATTCAGATCTTCTTCACAATCTGGCTGCCCTTCTGTGGCCCCAATGTCATCGATCATTTCATGTGTGACTTAAACCCTTTGTTGAAACTCGTCTGCATGGACACTCATACCCTTGGTCTCTTTGTTGCTGCCAATAGTGGGTTCATCTGTTTGTTAAACTTCCTCCTTTTGGTGGTCTCCTATGTGGTCATTTTGCACTCCCTAAGGACCTATAGCTTGGAGGGGAGGCGTAAAGCTCTCTCTACCTGTGTCTCTCACATCACCGTGGTCGTTTTATTCTTTGTGCCCTGCATATTTGTGTATCTGCGTCCAGTGGTCACCTTTTCCATTGATAAAGCTGTGGCTGTGTTTTATACCATGATAACTCCCATGGTAAACCCTTTAATCTACACCTTGAGAAATTCAGAGGTGAAAAATGCTATAAAGAAGCTCTGGATCAAAAGGTGACTTCAGTGGAGAAATAATCACCACAGTGTAAAATGACTTCATCTTTTAAATGGTAAAGAGAAAATAATATAATTTCTGTGGTTCAGGGCCAGGTGAACACTATATGTAAAAGTATGTTGATGTTGGCATATAAGTCCTCTGAGGAAAGGCCCAGGCAGGGAGTTATTTATCATTTAAAAATGTCCCATTTAGATTTGTTTATTGCCCATTTAGTTGTCAAACTTTGATGACTTTCAGAATCAGTTGGAATTCTGCCAATTGGCATGTGCCGACACAGGCACGTTGCCAGAATATAGACTCTAGAGATTCTAATTCAGCGGGACTGTCCCTCGATTGGCATATTCGCATTTTAAACAAATTATGCAGATGTTTCTAAGCAGATAATATATGCATACACTTTGAGCAATAATGCTATAGATTATGTTTGCACCATTGACCTATTAACAGATCACTTGTTAAAGCATTTCCTGGGAAGTATCTTTCATAGCAGATGCTGTGAGCATCACGAAACTCAATTCTTCATAAGTCATGCAATGCAAGCTCACTATCTTTGTCAAAAATGTACTATTTTGTGAAGGTGGAAAAGCTTTCTGTATTTTTCATCTTCACTTTCTATACTTTTGAATCTTTTGCTATATCCGGTCTGATTCTCTCTTTTCCTCTTTTACTTCCAGTGGGAAGGTCTACTATTCTTGCTGGATTATTTGGAATAAAATTCATTGTTATTGTAATAGTAACTAGTCATTTACATTGAGAACATTATTTTCATGATTTTGCTATGTGAAGGAAATTTTATATATCATTTTTATATGAACATTTGGAGGAATGGGTTTAGTATATCATTATTGTTAAGAGAATAGTTCTGAGATAGTTGTGAGATCAAAACTTAGTTGTGAGATCAAAACTTAATTTTGCCACATGCAGTGTGAACTTCAGCAAACCACAACTTCTGCGAGTTAAAAGAAAGTGATAGAGATATTATCAGGGTTAATAAATAATTCTTGTAAATCTTTTAATACCAGTAAATTCTCGATAGCTGTTAGCTAGTATGAAATTTATTACTGGAGTCTGTATAACATTACAGAACCACTTAATCTATTTTTGAGCATTAGAATGGATAATACGCAGTGTCTTTGTACCTTCTGTGAGGAATAATACTCTGAGCTCACTGGCCTTGTAAAATTCTTGGGGGCTGGAATGTTTCCCAACATCCTGGCCATTACTTTCCCACACTTTCCTGTTTTTCTCATTTACCTTGTCCTCATGCTTCCTAGGCCTTGGGGCTCATCCACTTACAGGTATGAGTTTTTGACAGGTCTGAGTCGAAGGACCAAAGAAGTCTTTTTTTTTTTTTTTTAATGGACCTGAGGTCAACAACAGCAGGCAACTGGAGTATGAACAGAATTAAGTGAGGTATTTCTTTAGAGGAGGTGGTGTGGTGCGGTGGTGAGAATAGATTCGAGTCAGATTTGCTGGGTTTGAATGTATCCTGGGGAAGTTATTTTACCTTTCTATAATATTTTCTTTATCTGTAAAGATGGTAATAATAAATACCTATTTCAGAATATTTTTGGGCTATTTAAGTGGGCTTATATATGTTAAGTGCTTGTGAAAGTTCCCGGCACACAGTAAACATTAAAAGGAAAAAAACCCGGTGCTGACCCTCCTCGTAATACAGACAGATTTGTGCTTATATCTCTTCTTGAACTAGGAAGGCCCTCATTATGAATGGATCAGGACCTCTATGGATGGATCTTGCCTTGGTCCCTGTCTCCTTAGGTGAAAAAGACAGCTCCTTGTATGATCAATACCACATCAGATAACTTTTCCCTTGAACTTTAGGTAAGAGCGTTATTGACTTTTAGGTTATTATTCAGTCTCTGGAAGTTAGTATTAGTGGCAGTTTTGGGTGATGTCGAATAATTTGCGTCGTGGAGTAAATGGAATTAGTATTGAACTCTGTCTCATTAAGTTTATGTAACATTGTGAATTTCATCAGCTCTCAGGATCTTATTTTAATCTTAGTTCACATGGACAATGACATGGTAATACATTTTTTATACGGTAGTTTCAAGCATTAGTTGAGACACTACATGCCAAATATTCATGACGATGCTTGTCACTCAGTGGGTACTTAATAAATGTCTTTGTCTTTGTTGCCTGCTCATTTCTTTGTTAGTGTTCTATTTCTATCTGACGTTAAAAAAAAAAACCCTCTGATTTATACATTAAAAAAACCTCTGATTTATACATGTTATTCAACTCCATGTAGATTTTAAAAAAAATTTTTTTATTATGTTATGTTAGTCACCATACAGTACATCCTTAGTTTTTGATGTAGTGTTCCATGATTCATTGTTTGCATATAACACACAGTGCTCCATGCAATATGTGCCTTCCTTAATACCCATCACCGGGCTAGGCCATCCCCCCACCCCCCTCCCCTCTGAAACCCTCAGTTTGTTTCCCAGAGTCCATAGTCTCTCATGGTTCATTCCCCCTTCTGCTTACGCCCCCTTCATTCTTCCCTTCCTTCCCCTACCGATCTTCCTGCTATTCCTTATGTTCCATAAATGAGTGAAACCATATGATAATTGTCTTTCTCTGCTTGACTTATTTCACTTAGCATAATCTCCTCCAGTCTCGTCCATTTGCTGCAAATGTTGGGTAATCGTTCTTCCTGATGGCTGAGTAATATTCCATTGTATATATGGACCACATCTTCTTAATCCAGTCATCTGTTGGAGGGCATCTTGGCTCCTTCCACAGTTTAGCTATTGTGGACATTGCTTCTATGAACATTGGGGTGCATATGGCCCTTCCATGTAGATATTTCTGTTAAGAGGTCATGAGGTACTTCAAAATTCTGAGAGTAAAGCCCTCAAAATTATACAACATGGATAAGATACACTCTTTAAAAAATTCACCTTAAAAATGTGAATGTCTCCAAAGTTATAATTAGGTTAAGGAAGACACCAAAATTTAATGCACTTTTCATGACAAATAAAAAATCTATAGTACAATAATTAGTAATTGTAGTGAAGTGATTCCGACTTATTACAATTTGGCTGGTGCTACAAAGGCAAGTTACTGTTTAATCCCCAAAGTCTCTATGAAATAGATAATGTTATTCCTACTTTCTAGAAGAACTGAAGTGTGGAAAATTTCAATAGCTTACTGTATGTCACACTAGAGCATGCCCAAGATGGGATTTAGAACGTGCACTAATAAACACTATGATGTACATCATAATAATGACAGATCACATAACACTTTCTAGTGGAGGGAAATAGGCAATAAGTAAGTTAACATATATAAAAAAAGTTACATTCAAGGGGGAAAGTGCTTAAAAATTGAAGGAGGTGATGTGATAGTGAATCAGAAGGCAGGGGGCCTTTCTAAGTTTTGTGTTCAAGGAAGACTCCAAAGCAAGAATTTATAGTGTTTATCTGTGTTCAGGTATGAGAGACAGTGAGCTGAAAGGTCATGAGTAAAACCACTAGAAAGGAGTTTCTGTATGTGTGAAGGAGATTTCTATTTGACATGAGTGAGTGTCATTAACTACTCTCTTCTGAGAACACCAAGCAAACTTAACCGTACAATTGCTTCAACTCTAATTAAAATCAGGATGAAGGGAGGTGAGCCTGGGTGGCTCAGTCAGTTAAACATCTGCCTTTGGCTCAGGTCATGATCCCAGTGTCCTGGGCTTGAGCCCCTTGTCAGACTCTCTGCTCAGCAGTGAACCTGCTTCTTCCTCTCCCTCTGACTCCCCCCCCCACCAGCTCATGCTCTCTCTCACTCTACTCGCAAGCTCTCTCTCTCAAATAAAAAATTTAAATCATTAAAAAAAAATCAGGATGAAGTGAAAGAAAACATCTGTACTCAAGCAACCGTCTTTCCCCAGAACTTGCATGTGCTTTCTGGCAGGTGTTTTCTTTGGTGGACTTGGTATAGCCAATGACATTGATCTCCACTTTGCCTCTTCACAGCTTCTTTAATTTCTACAATTTTTCCCCATGTGAAAGCATTTGCTTAACTTGTACATCTCCGTACAGTTGTCCCACTCAAGCACATCTCTTTGACCCTATCAAATTATTCTCTCCCTTGTCCACTAGCTCCAGCTGCAATGGCCTCATTTTTGCCTATAGGCCTTTGAACTAGTTCTTTATTCCCTTGTGGTTTTCCTCTAGACCTTCCTATGCCTGGATCATTGTCCCCACCTAGTCTGCAACTCGACTGCTACCTCCTTAGAGGTCTTCTTTAACCACCTTGTAAAGCCATTCTCTATTTCCCTGAGTAATTTTGTCACATCACTCGCAATTTCTCTATAGCATCTTCACCATCCGATTATCTGATTTACTTGTTTATTCTCTCTCTCTTCCAATTAGAATGTAAGCTCCACAAAAGTAGATGCATTGGCTGTTTTGTTCACTACTGTATTTCCAGCAACTAGAGTAGACTTGGCCATAGTAAATGCTTCATACATACTT
Source organism: Ursus arctos (assembly GCF_023065955.2). Taxonomy (NCBI): domain Eukaryota; kingdom Metazoa; phylum Chordata; class Mammalia; order Carnivora; family Ursidae; genus Ursus; species Ursus arctos. The sequence goes on from NW_026622908.1 coordinate 33,143,682, forward strand.
ACTGAATAAAAGGCCACCATCTCCACTTAACTCTCTTAAGAATAAATGCATTTTTAAAAGGTACCCTTGTTAACCAGAAGCTCCTGAAATTGGTGACTTTCCATTCTTGGTGATAAATTGAAATGGAGAACTTTAGGTCAGTTAATATATCAGCTGGGGTTCTTAGCTGAGGATGCAGAATCTCTGTAGCTAACCTAAGTAGAAGGGAGATATGATATGCAATTAAATAGCTCATGGATATTTGGAAAAGTGGGAATCACAGATTCGAGGGCGAGCTATCAGAAAGAGCTTGCAGAGGCACACCTGACTGGACTGGCATGCTGAGGGCGCTGCTGCCTGTGCCGTGACCAGGATCACCCTGACCTGGCTAGACTGCAGTGGTACACACACTGCTGACTTCAGAGCCACTCTGATGCTTGGAACCACCTGTCCCCAGGTAACTGACTTCCACTCCAAGACTTGCACACATGCTTTTGGTTGGTCGAAACCATCACATGCCTGCACGCAAGTGGCAGGGTGACAGGGAAAGGAAATGAGGTTCTTTGGATTTTATGTTGGGAAAGTGGATACACATTTTGGAAACTAATATGTGCAGGTTGCTTTTAAGAAATTTTTGGACAACCACACATTCTAGATGTGCACAGTGGGGGATGGGAGCTCACAAAATGGATTTCATTTATCCCATTGTTTTTAATTTCCACAGAATTTAAGGGTGTCCCAGTCTCTATCCTACACCTGGGAGGTATAGGAGAAGTAGAAATAAAGGACCACAAGAAAGCTGAGAGCAGGAAAATTGTTGTTACCACTGAGTATTTCATATCATTTATTTTTACTGAATACCTGCCGTGCTAATAGTTGTGGTTAGGGCAGAAGTAGAAACACAAATGGATAGCATCGTCCTTCACCTTGCAGCATTAGCGTAGTGTAGCAATGGATGCAGTAGCACTTTCAAAATACCTCCTCTACCCTAATTTTGAACTATTTATTAGAAGGAAGCATTTCTCAATAAGAAACAAAAATGCTTGTCTTACTTTAGTGACTCTAATCCTTTTAAAAAAAATCACCCCAAAATGTATTGTATACTACCATGCATCAAGCACTTTGGAAACATTATATCATTCAATCATCATCATTTCTCGAAGTACATGTTATTCTCTTAGAGCTAAAAAATGAGGCTTAGAGATATTTAAAATAATGTTCTCAGAGTTATGCTATTGTAAATAATACGACGAATTATTCCTGGTCGCCTCTCTCCAACATATTTGGAATTCTGTTTAAAATCCACAGTTGGCTAGGTTCAAAATGGCAGATTCATCCCATCTTGCCTCATATCTCTGTTTGGACCGTGGCTCTTAATGCAGACCCCAGGTCATCCAGCTGATCCACATGCATTTGTGTGCTTCCTCTTCCTGGACACATGTCACCTTAAAAAATTAATAAACCTTATTTTTAGTAAAGTTTCCAGCTTCTGGCTATTTGAGCAGGAAGTACAGAAAGTTTCTGTATAATCCTTGTCCCCACACATGCAAGTTTCTCCACTATGGACCTCTCACATGACAGTGGTGCATTTGTAACAACTGATGAAGCTATGCTGAAGCATTATTATCACCCAAAGTCCATACTTTACATTAGGGTTCTCTCCTGGTGCTTCACATTCTCTGGTTTGGACACATGTATAATGACATGTACCCACCATTGTAGTATCATACAGAGTAGCTTCACTGCCCTGAAAACGCTCTGTGTGCTGCCTGTTCATCCCTCCCTCTCTCCTAACTCCTTGGCAGCCGCTGATCTTTTCACAGTCTCCATACTTGTGCCTTGTCCACAGTTTCACATCGTTGGAATCCTACAGTGTGTAGCCCTTTGAGATTGGCTTCTTTCACTTAGTAATACACATTTGAGTTTCTTCCATGTCTTTTCCTGACTTGATAGCTCATTCTTTTAGTGCTGACTAATATTTATTGTCTGGATGTACCACAGCTTATTCATCCTCTACCAAAGGATGTCTTGGTTGCTTTCATGTTTTGACAATTATGAATAAAGTTGCTAGAAACATCAAGGTGTAGGTTTTTTTTCTTCCCAACTTAATTAAAATATAATTGACATATAATATTTTAAAAGTTTAACATGTGCAATATGATTTGGTGTACATCTATATTGTGAAATTATTACCACAGAAAGGTAAGTTAAAACATTGGTCACACCTCACATAATTAACATTTTTTTTTTTTGGTGAGAACATTTAAGATCTACTCTCAAGTATATAACACAGTATTGTTAAATGTGTTACCATACTGATTATTAGATACCCAGAATTTATTCATCTTAAGTTGGAAGCTTATAGTTTTTGATCAACATCTCCCCCCTTCCCTAACCCTAGCTCCTGGCAACCACTGTTCTACTCTGATTCTGAGTCTGACTTTCCTTCCTCACTTTTGAAGGATAATTACACAGAGCACAGAAATTCAGCTTAGTGTTTGTTTGTTTTTTCTCTCAACACTTTAAATACTTCACTCCATTCACTTCTTTCTGGCGTGGTTGCTGAGGAGAAATTGGATGTAATCCTTGCCTCTGCTCCTTGTTGTGGTGGTCCCAGACTACTGATGGTGGTGTTATTGTCCAGGAATGCCTGTGGCACTCACCTGGGCCTGTATTACTTGTAGTAGGTCCCCACAGACATTCCCGCCCCCCCCCCCCCCCCCCCCCCGCCGAGGCCAGTGTTGGGGCTGGACTGGCTCTCGTGGTTCTTATTATGATTGCAGGACACACTTGACTGCAGTAGAAATGATCAAGGAACTTCGAGGTACAAGATATATTACACACTAGTCTGGAGGGTGCATGGCCTATCCAAGGGCCACACCTGAGGTTGCAGGTGAAGAGAGCAAGAGAGCACAGACCTGGTGCTCTGCCTTTACTAGGGTCTGGAGGTGGTGGGGAGGTATCTAGGGTTTCGTGGGTTCTGTCTTCATTGGATAATTTAAAGTATAAGAGTGGGAATTAGAGCATGGAAAGGGAGAAGAAGGGTCGCTCAAGTGGTCAGTTATTGAAGTTACCCAGGGCTTTCTGCAACAGAGAACTTCATGAATGGAGGTGACTTAATTCCTTATCCTGTTGCTTTGCTAGTAGCTGTGTCAGAAGCTGGCAGTGCATTTATTCACGATGGATGCCTTTTGAAATGGGTGCTTTGGCAATCAAAAACTTAATGTCAAGCACTTATACTACACAAGCTTAATGTCAGATACTCACTCCTCTATAGGTAAGACATTTTTTCCTCTGGCTGCTTTCAAGATTTACAAATTTATCTTTGATTTTCTGAAGTTTGAATATGACATACTTCTATATGGTGTTTTATTTGTTTTGTTTGGCATTTATCTTATGAGGTATTCTCTGAACTTCCAGAGAGTTGGTGTTTGACATTATTTTGGGGGAAAATTCTCAGTCATATTGCTTCAAATACTGCTTCTGTTGTTTTCACTTTTTCTTCCTTTTCTGGTATTCCCATTACATGTATGTTACCCCTTTGGTAGTTGTCCCACTGTTCTTGCATATTCTGTTCTAGTTTCTTTTTTCTGGGACTGTATAGTTCACCAGTGCTTCCAGTCCAACCTCCCCATACTGTAATAGGTCTAAAAGTATATTTACATATAGATGTTCTTTTAAATTTTTAAAATTCGATGGAAAACTGCAGTGAATAGAATAAAGCAAGAGTCAGTCTTGGACATACTCCCAATTGCATGACTTGATGATATATCTGCTGAGAAGGTGAAAAGAGATTTGTCTTTACTGGAAAGAAGGTGTTATTCTCTTCAGGACTGTTGCAACTCTTTCAGGAGGACATTTCATGAATGTCCTCTCAAGATCTCAGTACAATTCGTTTTCCATATTAACAGAGTAAGATGTCCCCCAAATGGGAATGGTAATTTTTCTTTTTTGAAGGTACTAGAAAAGAAGTTAGTTTCTAGGGAACTATTTCCCTTTGAAAAGAGTTCGTTATTGACTTCTTATGTTACATAAGTTTGTCTGCCTTGACAAATTACCCTAACATGGAAAATTTTTGTTTTTCTGTTTGCATCATGGGATTCCTTTTAAATAGATCTACAATCAAATAGTAACAATTTTCTGAAGTACTTAGAGAACTCTGTGTAGAAAATGGACAGACACAGTCATGTGAAGTCAAATATATCCTTAAGGACTAATGCAGCTTTTTGTCCTCCGTGGTGATACTGGATGGAAGAGACATTTCCAGGTCTTTAGGAGTTAGTTAAAAAGCCCTCTTGCTGACTGTGAACAAGCCTTCCAACGGTAAGCCTATGAGGGTGGAAGCCAGACTTTTCGGTTGTATGAATTATTGTATTATGCAGGAAATTCTTCTAAACTAGTTTATAAGAATTGAAAAGTTGAGAAGTTCTTTGGAATCACAGGAGATTTGAAGTCAGACAAAGTTAGTTTTTAATTCCATCTCTGTCACTGAAGGGTGCATGACTTTGAGAAAATTAAGTGTCTAAGCCTGTTTCTTCAACTACAAAATGGGGATAACAGTACTTGTACTGTAAAGATAAAATGTACATTAAATGTGATTCTATATGCATGGGCATATATAGATGTAGATGTATATGTAAAGGTGTATGTATATTACACATACACAGTGAGTGTGGAAATAGCACGTGATATATAGTTGTGCGTGACAAATAATAGATGTTCTTCTTGCAGCATTTCCTGTCATTAAAATATTTCGTACCATGTAATGAGATGGAGGACATTTAGGAAGGAATAGTTTTATTGTAGGGAATTAAAACCTTACCTTAATAAATACTTAATAGATACCCATTTGGAAATGTCAATTAGGTAGTTGTATACAGAGAGCCATTCATAAATTGTTCTCCCACTTTGAATATGTAAATTACCTTAAGTGATTCTTCACTTAGGAATTACACTTCATGCATGACGTTATACATGGTGTATCCTCCATGGAATTCCCTTTCCATCCTCTCTTGTTCTCTCACTTCTTCTTTAAAACTCAGCTAACATACTGCTTTCTCTGGGAAGCCTTCCCAGATCTCATGTTGATTTATGTGTTCTGGCACAGGGAACCTGTAGTATACATGAATATATGTATAGTGACACTTAGTAAATTGGTCTGTAATGGTCTGCCCCCTATATATGAAATCACTGAGAGGAAGAAACCATGTTGTATTCAACTGGGTGATATCAATTATGACGGGTTTGACATAAATTGATTTTTCCAGGTGCATTTTTTATTGAATAAATAAAAAAATTAAGCTTATAATGTATTAAAAGTTTTTTCCCTTTGTTTTAAAGGTAAACTGTTTCTAATAACTTAAGTCAGCACCTATAAGGAATAGACAGAGCCAAGGAAATGGAACCAAAGAACAATGTTACTGACTTTGTCCTCTTGGGCCTCACACAGAATCCAAAGGAGCAGAAAGTACTTCTTGTTATGTTCTTGCTCTTCTATATTTTGACCATGGTGGGCAACCTGCTCATCGTGGTGACTGTTTCTTTCAGTAAGACCTTGGACTCACCGATGTACTTTTTTCTTGCTAGCTTATCATTTATGGATGTCATTTATTCCTCATCTATTTCTCCTGAACTGATTTCAAATTTGTTCTTTGGGGAAAATATCATATCTTTCCAATCTTGTATGACTCAGCTATTTACAGAGCACTTTTTTGGTGGATCAGAGGTCTTTCTTCTGCTGGTGATGGCCTTTGATCGCTATGTGGCCATCTGCAAGCCCTTGCATTATCTGGTGATCATGAGGCAGTGGGTGTGTGTTGTGCTGCTGGTAGTGTCCTGGGTCGGAGGTTTTCTGCATTCAGTAATTCAAGTTAGCACTATTTATGGGCTCCCATTCTGTGGCCCCAATGTCATTGATCATTTTTTCTGTGACATGTATCCCTTACTGAAACTGGTCTGTACTGACACCCATGTCATTGGCCTCTTAGTTGCAGCCAATGGAGGACTGATCTGCACTATTGTGTTTGTGCTCTTGCTCATCTCTTATGGTGTCATCTTGCACTCTCTAAAGAACGTTAGTCCAGAAGGGAGGAGGAAAGCCCTCCAGACCTGTGGTTCCCACATCACTGTGGTGGTCTTCTTCTTTGTTCCATGCATTTTCATGTATGTAAGACCTGCTAAGACCTTCCCCATTGACAAATCATTGAGTGTCTTTTATACAGTCATAACCCCCATGCTGAACCCACTGATCTACACTCTGAGAAATTCTGAGATGACAAATGCTATGAAGAAGCTCTGGGGAAGAAGCATCATACCTTGTTGTAAATGAGCACATCTTCCACCACGAAGAGAGTCATTTGGCATTAGGATTCATTTCCTTAGAATGCAGAAGTCTTCTTAAATCTGATTCTGACTTTCCTTTCTTCAAAGAATTTCTGGTAATTATAATCAAAGAATGGACTAGATGGTTGTACTGTAATAAGTTTTCCTCCCTGCTAGAATAGAAGGTCTATAATGTCTTGTGTATCATTTCACTTAGAAATGTGTAATGCCTAGGGGCGCCTGGGTGGCTCAGTTGTTGGGCATCTGCCTTTGGCCCAGGGCATGATCCCAGGGTCCTGGGATCGAGCCCCGCATCGGGCTCCCTACTCCACTGGGAGCCTGCTTCTTCCTCTCCCACTCCCCCTGATTGTGTTTCCTCTCTCGCTGGCTGTGTCTCTCTCTGTCGGATGAATAAATAAAATCTTTAAAAAAAATGTGTAATGCCTTTATAGCAAGAAATCCATAATAGGTAATGCATTAGTGAGGAAATTTTTATATGAATACACTAAATTTCAATCAATTTGTGCATTTATCTTTTACATTTTTTTCAAGACTTGGTATTATTTTTAATTAGATTATTGTCATTTAATCATTTTATTATACTATTTAAAACTCAATCATGTATAGAAAGTCTTCCTTGTTAAATCTCAGTTGCTTATATAAGAAAAGTTGAAGTGTAATAGCTAATAATAGCAAAAATGAAGACCTTAAAAGATAGGATAAGGTGTAGCGTAAATTTCCTACTCATCTCTCAGCATGGTCTGCAGTCCTCTTGCAGTCACTTCATGGGTTTCTTAAGATTTATCAGGTAATAATCTTTACAAATGCGTGTGCATTTAAATATACATATGTGTGTTTTTTCTGTGTATGTAAATGTTGCCTTTACTATGCAACATCTTTAAAAATTTTTTCTTTATTATTTTAAGTTCAATTAATTAACATATACTGTATCATTAGTTTCAGATGTAGAGTTCAGTTATTCATCAGTTGCATATAACACCCAGTACTCATGACATCATGTGCCCCGCTTATTGTCTGTGCAACATTGTTTTTAAATACAGTGTTAATTTTAAGATAGTTTTTATATATTTTTTATTTTCATTTTTAATTGAAGTATACTTGATGTACTGTCTTAGGTTCAGGTGTATAACATAGTGCTCTGACAACTACAGACATAACGGAATGCTCACCATGATAAGTATAGTCACCATCTGTCACCATACAAAGGTATTATGACAGTATTTACTATATTTCCTATGCTGCACTATACCCTTTGACTTGAATATTTTATAACTGGAACTTTGTACCTGTTAATCACCTTCACCTGTTTTGCTGGTCCCCACAGCCCCTCCCTTCTTCCAATCATCAATTTGTTCACTGTATTTGAGTCTGTTTTTGTTTCTGTTTGTTTTTTAGATTTTTATGTATAAGTGAAATCATCTGCAACATTAAAAACATTCCATACCAGTCTATAGAGATCTAACTCTTAGTATTTCTTGTATTAGGTAATACTCTCTTATAAATATTTACTAAAATTAATGTATGCATTTCTCTATGGATTGTTCCTAACCCTTTTGTATGGCAAAGAATTTTGCAATAAATACATGGTTTTGACTATGTGCAAAGATGAGTTTCTAGGAGTGGAGGTGTTGATATATGTATTTGAGTCAATCAATGGTCTGATAGTTAAATATTGATATTCATAGTTATTGCCAAACTACCATCCTTGAGGTGGTACACTGCTGCTCACAGTCTGAGAGGCCTTCTGCCCACATGCTCAACAACCGGTCCCTAATAAATATTTAAGGCATAGAACAATCTGATTAAAATTATTTTATTTCATTTTTATACTTTAATCAAAATCCTTTTTTTTTCCAAAATCCTTTTCATATAATTGAGTTTGAGCACCTTCCCGTATATTTAACATGACTTGTATTTCTTTTTCTGTGGATTATCTATTAAAGCCTATTTCACTCAGTTGTTGACCTTTCCCATGCTGATTTTTAGAAGTCATTTATGTACTAAAGAAATGATCCCTTTTACTATTGCATATGTAATTATTATTTTTCTGTCTTGTGGTATTTCTAACTTTTTTATCCTATGTCTATGTGGTATTTTTAACCTTTGTATACTAACTTTTTTACATGCCTTTGGCATGTAAAAATTTTTGTCTTACATTTTATTTTTATTTTTTTGTATTTTGCTCAAAAAGACTTTCCTCACTTCATTCATACCAAAATATTCTTCAACTATTTTTAGCACTTGTTAAACACTTTTCTTGGTCTTATATTAAAACTGTTGATTCATTGGGAATTTATTTAGATACGGGAATTAAATAGGGATTGAATTTTGTTTGTTTTTATAAATTTTAGTTTTTTTATAGTTGTGTAATTATCTTTTTACCATTGACTTGAAATCCTGACTATTATACTCTAATGTCCCATTTGTATTTGGATCCAATTTAAGACTATTCTGTTTTATTGATTTCTTTATTCATGTCCCAATTGATATACAATATATGTTTTGATATATAACACATAGATATGTGATGAAACTAGCGGTCTCTCATTTTTGTTCTTTTCAGACTTACAAATAGTCTTACATATTTATGTTTCAAATTCAAGTTTAAAATAGTAAGTTTAGACATAAATAAGGTAAATGTTTAACATTAAAATAAGTTGGTAAGTTAAAATAAGTTTAACATGGTTTAGTTACAAAACAAAGTCAGTTATTATGTTCAAGACAATTCAATTTAAGGAAATTAATTTAGGAAGAGTTTAGAGCTTTCCAGTACTGAGAACTGTTGTCCATGAGTGGGTCTTTTCATTCAACAAGTCATCTTTCTTGACCTTGGGTACTGCTTCCATTTTCTGCCTATGTGACATGTGCCTTCTAGATATCTGCTATTTTTCATCCATGACCCCTAAAATGCTGCTTGGTACTTTTGTTGTAAGAAAAACCATCTCTTTCAGGAAGTGTGTGACTGATGTCTTTGCTCAGCATCTGTGTGGCCATCTGCAAAGCCCTGTATTATGAAACATCACGAGTGACAGGGATATGCCTTCCTCTTTCAGGTGGCATGTGCTAGAGGCTTTGTCCTTGCAACCATTCAGGTCCTCTTCACAGTGTGGCTGCTTGTGCATGGCTCTACTGTCATAGACCATTCATGCATGATGTAAACCTTTGCCTGAAACTCACTGCATGGACACTCATACCCTTGGTCTCTTTGTTGCTGTCAACAGTGGGTTCATCTGCCTGTGAAAATTTTCCTCTTGATGGTCTCCTAGCTGGTCTTCATATGCTCACTGAGGACCTGTAGCTTGGAGCGGAGACACAAAGCTGTGTCCACCTGTGTCTCTCACATCACTGTGGTGGTCTTAGGATTGTGTCCCGCATATTTGTATATTTGCACCCAATCACCACCTTCTCCACTGATTGAGCTGTGGCTGTGTTGTATAGCATGGTAACTCCCTTGTTAAACTTAAACCTGCACACTCAGAAATTGGGAGGTGAAAAATGCCATGAGGAAGTTCTAGGGTAAAAATGGTACGTTTGACAGATATCTATAACTTTATAAGATAAATTTATCTATTAAATGGAAAAGAGAAAAGATAATTTCTATGTTACAGAGGCACGTGAACACTATTTGTCCAAAGTATGTTTATTTTGACATATAGACACTGAGGAAAGGTCCAGGGACAAACTATTTATCATTGTAAAAATATCCTATTTAGATTTATGTATTGTCCAATTGATTGTCAATGTTCAATGTACTGTGAGAATTAGATATCTTGTAAACTCCAGATTGTCAGAATAAAGCTGTGGAGATTTTAATATACTAGTTTTGTTGTATGACATATCAACTTTTAGACAAATTACCCAGGTATATCTGAAACCAGTGATCCTTGGATATTCTCTAGCTGTTTTGCTGTAATTTATGTTCACCACATGAACCTATTAGTGAAATCATCTTAGTTCTTTTCTTCTAGTACTCTAAAAACTTTTTTCTTATTTACGTATTTTTAAAATTCCAGTATAATTAACATACAGTGTTATATTAGTTTCAGGTGTAGTAAAGTGGTTCAGCAATTCTATACAATACTCAGTGCTCATCACAATAAGTGTACTTGATCTCCTTCATCTATTTCACTCATTACCCCACCCACCTCCCCTTTGGTAACCACCAGTTCTCTATATTTAAGAGTCTGTTTTGTTTATCTCTTTTTCCCCCATTGCCCATTTTTTTCAAGAGTGAAGTCATATGGTATTTGTCTTTCTCTGACTTATATCACTTAGCATTATACCGTCTAGATCCATCTGTGTTGTTTCAAATGGCAATATTTTTTTATTATAATAATATTTTTTTATTAAATTATGTTAGTCACCATACAGTACATCCCTGGTTTTTGATGTAAAGTTCGATGATTCATTAGTTGCGTATAACACCCAGTGCACCATGCAATACGTGCCCTCCTTATTACCCATCACCAGCCGATCCCATTCCCCCACCCCCCTCCCCTCTGAAGCGATCCGTTTGTTTCTCAGAGTCCATAGTCTCTCATGCTTCATTCCCCCTTCTGATTACCCCCCCTTTCTTTATCCCTTTCTTCTCCTACCAATCTTCCTAGTTCTTATGTTCCATAGATGAGAGAAACCATATGATAATTGTCTTTCTCTGCTTGACTTATTTCACTTAGCATTATCTCCTCCAGTGCCGTCCATGCTGCAGCAAATGTTGAGAAATTGTTCTTTTTGATAGCTGAGTAATATTCCATTGTATATATGGACCACATCTTCTTAATCCAGTCATCTGTTGAAGGGCATCTCGGCTCCTTCCACAATTTAGCTATTGTGGACAATGCTACTATGAACATTGGGGTGCATATGGCCCTTCTCTTCACTACGTCTGTATCTTTGGGGTAAATACCCAGTAGTGCAATGGCTGGATCATAGGGTAGCTCAGTTTTTAACTTTTTAAGGGACCTCCACACTGTTTTCCAGAGTGGCTGTACCAACTTGCATTCCCACCAACAATGTAGGAGGGATCCCCTTTCTCCACATCCTCTCCAGTAATTGTAGTTTCTTGCCTTGTCACTTTTTGCCATTCTAACTGACATAAGGTGGTATCTCAGTGTGGTTTTGTTTTGAATTTCCCTGATGGCTAATGATTTTGAACATTTTTTCATGTGTCTGTTAGCCATTTGTATGTCTTCATTGGAAAAGTGTCTGTTCATATCTTCTGCCCATTTTATGATTTGTTTATTTGTTCCTTGTGTATTGAGTTTGAGAAGTTCTTTGTAGATCTTGGATACCAGTCTTTTATCTGTAGTGTCATTTTCAAATATCTTCTCCCATTCTGTGGGCTGTCTGTTAGTTTTTTTGACTGTTTCCTTGGCTGTGCAGAAGCTTTTTATCTTGATGAAGTCCCACAAGTTCATTTTTTCTTTTGTTTCTCTTGCTTTTGGAGATGTGTCATGAAAAAAGTTGCTGTGGCCGATGTCGTAGAGGTTGCTGCCTATGTTCTCCTCTAGGATTTTGATGGATTCCTGTCTCACATCAAGGTCTTTCATCCATTTGTAGTTTATCTTTGTGTATGGTGTGTGAGAGTGGCCAAGTTTCATTCTTTTTCATGCAGCTGTCCAATTTTCCCAGCACCATTTATTGAAGAGACTGTCTTTTTTCCATTGGATGTTTTTTTCCTGCTTTATTAAAGATTAGTTGCCCAAAGAGCCAAGGGTCCATTTCTGGGTTCTCTATTCTGTTCCATTGGTCTATGTGTCTGTTTTTGTGCCAGCACCATGCTGTCTTTGTGATCACAGCTTTGTAATACAACTTGAAATCCGGCATCGTGATGTCAAATGGCAATATTTCATTCTTTTTTATGGCTGAATAATCTCCCATCGTATATACATACCACCTCTTTATCCATTCATGAGTCAGTGGACACTTCCATGATTTGAGTAGTGTAAATAATGCTGCAGTAAACATAGGGGTGCATATATCATTTCAATTTGTTTTTCGCTGGGGTGCCTGGGTGGCTCAGTCAGTTAAGTATCTGCCTTTGGTGCAGGTCATGATCCCAGGGTCCTGGGATCGAGCTTTGTGTCAGGCTCCCTGGTCAGTGGGAAGCCTGCTTCTCCCTCTGCCCCAGCTCATGCTCTCTCTCATCTCTCTCTCTCTCTCTAAAATAAATAAATAAATCTTTTAAAAAATTGTGTTTTCATATTCTTTGGGTGAATACCCAGTAGTAGAAGTACTGGCTCATTATGGCAATTTTTTAAAAATTGTTTGGGGAGCCTCCATACTCTTTTCCACAGTGGCTGCACCAGTTTGCATTTCCACCTACAGTTCCCATTTCTCCACATCCTTGCCAACACTTGTTGTTTCTTGTATTTTGATTTTAGCCATTCTGACAGGTGTGAGGTGGTTTCTCACTATATTTTTGATTTGCATCTCCCTGATAATGAGTGATGTTAAACATCTTTCCATGTGTCTGTTGGCCATCTGTATCTCTTCTTTGGAGAAATGTCTTTTCATGCTTTTGCCTATTTTTATTTGGATTATTTGTTTTTTTTGGCATTGAATTGTATAAGTTCTTTATATATTTTGGATACTAGCCCATTATTGGGTATGTCATTTGCAAATATCTTTTCTCAATCCTAGGTTGTCTTTTAGTTTTGTTGGTTATTTTCTTCACTGTGCAGATTTTTATTTTGATGGAGTCCAAATAGTTTATTTTTGGTTTTCTTTCCCTTGCCTCAGGATGATGGTGTTCTGGAATATAGGTGAAGTTCGGTGGGGTGAGGTCTGGAGCCAATGGCCAAGAAAGAATTCTTGAGACATCTCTGGTGCAAAAAGGTGGTTTATTAAAGCAGGGCAAAAAAATGTGGCCCTGGGTTTGTGAGGTGTGGCTAATTATATACTTGGGAGTTCGGGGAGGTAAGGAAAAAGGAGGTTTCAAAAGGATTTTTAAATGTTAAAGAAGACTCACCGGATACAGGAGGACTTGCCATTGTCAAATTAAGGTGGTTTTTCCTTCTAGTAAGGCATTAACAGTAAGATAGTTAGGAGCTTCCTGGAGGAACATTACACTTTGCCCACTTCAAGTATCTGTCAATGGCTGCAGATTATAAGGACACCTAATTGTATCTACATTCCCTTCTGGAAGCTAGGCTATTGATAGAAATGCTTTGTTCTTATACATTTCTAAGATATTTGTAAACTGAGGGAGACTCATGTCTTGCAGGATTGTAATCTAAGTTAACTATTTGTTTTTCCTTTAGGGCAGCCAGGAATGCCTGAGAAATGTCACATATATCCCATGGGGGTTGGGTTGTGGGGTGTCAGCTTCTGCCTGTCCTCAGTTAGCCTTCTGCTCCCTCTTCAAGGAGACATAGCTAGAAAAATATAACAGTGGCTAATGCCAGAGACATTATTGCCGTTGCTCTGTTCCAGGCTTTTTATGTTTACAGGTTTCACATTTAGGTCTTTAAAACATTTTGAGTTTATTTTTGTGTATGGTGTGAGAAAGTGGTCCAGTTTCATTCTTTTGCATGTAGCTGCTGTCCAGTTTTCCCAGCACCATTTGATGAAGACACTGTTTTTCCCCCCATTACATATTCTTACTTCCTTTCTTGTAGATTAATTTCCCATATAATCATTTTTTTCTGAGCTCTCTATTCTGTTCTGTTGAAGTATATGTCTATTTTTGTGCCAGTACCATACTGTTTTCATTGCTACAACTTTGTAGTATATCTTCATATCTGGGATTGTGATACCTCCAGTTTTGTTCCTCTTTTTCACCATTGCTTTTGCTAATCTGGGTCTCCTGTGGTTCCGTGCACATTTTAGGTTACTTGGTGTAGTTCTGCGAAGCATGCTGTTGGTATTTTGATAGAGATTGCATTAAAATGTAGATTTCTTTGTGTTAGTATGGACATTTTAACAGTATTTGTTCTTCCCGTCCATGAGCATGAAATATCTTTCCATTAGTTTGTGTCGTTTTGAATTTCTTTCATCAGTGTTTTATAATTTTCAGAGTATAGATCTTTCACTTCCTTGGTTAAGTTTATTACTAGGTATTTTATTATTTTTGGTGCAATTGTAAATGGACTTCTTTTTTAAAATGTCTCTTTCTGCTACTTCATTATTAGTGTATAGAAATGCAATAGATTAATGTATATTGATTTTGTATCCTGTGACTTTAGTGAATTCATATATTAGGTCTAGTAGTTTTTTAGTGGAGTCTTTAGGGTTTTATATATATAGTATCCATCATCTGTAAATAGTGAAACTTACTTCTTCCTTACCAATTTGAATGCTTTTTATTTCTTTTTGTGGTTTGATTTCCGTAGCTAGGACTTTTAGTACTATGTTGAATAAAAGTGGTGAGAGTGGACATCATTGTCTTGTTCATAGTCTTAGGGGAAAAGCTCTCAGTTTTTCACCATTGGGTATGATGTTTGCTGTGGGTTTTTCATATATGGTGTTTATTATGTTAGAGTATGTTCCCTTTAAACCTACTTTGCTAAGGGTTTTTATCATGAATGGATGTTGCACTTTGTCAAATGCTTTTTCTGCATCTATTGAAATGATTATGTGGTTTTTATCTGTTCTCCTGTTATGATGTAAAATGTTGATTGATTTATGAATATTGAGCCACTCTTGCAACCCAGGGATAAATCCCACTTGATCATGGTGAATGATTTTTTAAATTATTTAATTAATTTTAGATTAGGATTGCTAATACTTTGCTGAGGATTTTTGCATCTATGTTTATCAGAGATATTGACCTGTAGATCGATCTCTCTCTCTCTCTCTCTCTTTTTTTGGTAGTGTCTTTATCTGGTTTTGGTATGAGGGTAATACTGGCCTCATCAAATTAATTTGGAAGGTTTTCTTTCTTTCCTGTTTTTTTTTGTTTGTTTGTTTTGTTTTTGTTTTTTTGGACTAGTTTGAGAAGAAGTTAGGTATTAACTTTTGTTTAAATGTTTGGTGGAATTCACCTGTGAAGTGATCTGGTTCCAGACTTTTGCTTGTTGGGTTTTTTGATTACTGATTCAATTTCATTGATGGTAATTTTTTAAATAATAACATTTTTTATTATATTATGTTAGTCACCATACAGTACACCCATAGTTTTTGATGTAAAGTTCCATGGTTCATTACTTGCATATAACTCCCAGCGCACCATGCAATACGTGCCCTCCTTACTACCCATCACCAGCCTATCCCAACCCCCACCCCCCTCCCTTCTGAAGCCCTCAATTTGTTTCTCAGAGTCCATAGTCTCTCATGCTTCATTCCCCCTTCTGATTACCCCCCCCTTTCTTTATCCCTTTTGTCTCCTACCAATCTTACTACTTCTTATGTTCTATAGATGAGAGAAACCATATGATAATTGTCTTTCTCTGCTTGACTTATTCACTTAGCATTATCTCATCCAGTCCCATTCATGTTGCTGCAAATGTTGAGAAATTGTTCTTTTTGATGGCTGAGTAATATTCCATTGTGTATATGGACCAATCATCTGTTGAAGTGCATCTCAGCTCCTTCCACAATTTAGCTATTGTGGACAAGCTGCTATGAACATTGGGGTGCATATGGCCCTTCCCTTCACTACGTCTGTATCTTTGGGGTAAATACCCAGTAGTGCAATGGCTGGATCAAAGGGTAGCTCAATTTTTAACTTTTTAAGGGACCTCCACACTGTTTTCCAGAGTGGCTGTACCAACTTGCATTCCCACCAACAATGTAGGAGGGATCCCCTTTCTCCACATCCTCTCCAACATTTGTTGTTTCCTGCCTTGCCCATTTTTGCCATTCTAACTGGTGTAAGGTGGTATCTCAAGGTAGTTTTGATTTGAATTTCCCTGATGGCTAATGATTTTGAACATTTTTTCATGTGTCTGTTAGCCATTTGTATGTCTTCATTGGAAAAGTGTCTGTTCATATCTTCTGCCCATTTTTTTTGATTTGATTATTTGTTTCTCATGTATTGAGTTTGAGAAGTTCTTTGTAGATCTTGGATACCAGTCCTTTATCTGTAGTGTTATTTTCAAATATCTTCTCCCATTCTGTGGGCTGCCTGATAGTTTTTTTGACTGTTTCCTTGGCCATGCAGAAGTTTTTATATTGATGAAGTCCCACAAGTTCATTTTTTCTTTTGTTTCTCTTGCCTTTGGAGATGTGTGATGGAAAAGGTTGCTGTGGCCGATGTCAAAGAGGTTGCTGCCTATGTTCTCCTCTAGGATTTTGATGGATTCTTGTCTCACATCAAGGTCTTTCATCCATTTGGAGTTTATCTTTGTGTATGGTGTGAGAGAGTGGTCAAGTTTCATTCTTTTGCATGCAGCTGTCCAATTTTCCCAGCACCATTTATTGAAGAGACTGTCTTTTTTCTATTGGATGTTTTTTTCCTGCTTTATTAAAGATTAGTTGCCCAAAGAGCCAAGGGTCCATTTCTGGGTTCTCTATTCTGTTCCACTGGTCTATTTGTCTGTTTTTGTGCCAGTACCATGCTGTCTTTGTGATCACTCCTTTGGAGTACAGATGGATATCCGGCAATGTGATTCCCCCAACTTTGTTTTTCCTTTTCAACAATTCCTTGGTGATTCGGGGCCTTTTCTGGTTCCACACAAATTTAAGGGCTGTTTGTTCCAGTTCGTTGAAAAATGTCATTGGTATTTTGATCGGGATGGCATTGAAAGTGTAGCTTGCTCTGGGTAGTATAGACATTTTATCTATATTAATTCTTCCGATCCATGCGCATGGAATATTTTTCCATCTTTTTGTGTCTTCTTCAATGTCTTTCAAGAGTGATTTGTAGTTTCTAGAATATAGATCCTTTGTGTCTCAGGTTAAGTTAATTCTGAAATAACGTTTCATTTTTGGTGCTATTGTAAATGGAATGGGTTCCCTAATTTCTCTTTCTTCAGTCTCATTGTTCATGTATAGAAATGCAACTGATTTCTGAGCATTGATTTTGTATCCCGCCACATTACTGAATTGCTCTATAAGTTCTAGTAGTTTGGGGGTGGATTCTTTTGGGTTTTCCATATAGAGTATCATGTCATCTGCAAAGAGAGACAGTTTGACTTCTTTGCCGATTTGGATACATTTTATCCCTTTTTGTTGTCTGATTGCTGTTGCAAGGACTTCTAGTACTATGTTGAATAATAATGGCGAGAGTGGGCATCCTTGTCATGTTCCTGATCTTAAGGGAAAGGCTTCCAGCTTTTCCCCATTGAGAATGATATTTGCTGTAGGCTTTTCATAGATGGTTTTCATGAAATTGAGGAATGTACCCTCTATCCCTACACTCTGAAGTGTTTTAATCAGGAAAGGATGCTGTATTTTGTCAAATGCTTTTTCTGCATCAATTGAGAGGATCATATGATTCTTGACTCTTTTCTTGTTGATATGAACTATCATACTGATCGATTTGCGAATGTTGAACCACCCTTGCATCCCAGGGATGAATCCCACTTGGTCATGATGCATAATCCTTTTAATGTACTGTTGGATCCTTTTAGCTAGGATCTTGTTGAGACTTTTGGTGTCCATGTTCATCGGGGATATTGGTCTGTAATTCTCCTTTTTGATGGGGTCTTTGCCTGGTTTGGGGATCAAGGTAATACTGGCCTCATAGAATGAGTTTGGTAGTTTTCCTTCTGTTTCTATTTTTTGAAACAGCTTCAGGAGAATAGGTATTTTTCTTCTTTAAATGTTGGTAGAATTCCCTGGGGAATCTGTCAGGCCCTGCACTCTTGTTTTTTGGGTGGTTTTTGATCACTCCTTCAATCTCTTCATAATTAATAGGTCTGTTTAAAAAAATCAACTTCTTCCTGTTTCAGTCTTGGTAGTTTATAGGTTTCCAGGAAGGCATCCATTTCTACAGTTTTGTTTAATTTATTGGCATAAAGCTTTTGATAAAAGTTTCTAATGATCCTTCCTATTTCATTGGTGTTGGTTGTGACCTCTCTCTTTTCATTCATAATTTTATTAATTTGGGTCCTTTCTCTATTCTTTTGAATAAGTCTGGGCAGTGTCTTATCGATCTTATTTATTCTTTCAAAGAACCAGCTTCTAGATCTGTTCATCTGCTCTACTGTGCTCCTGGTTTCTAATTCATTGATCTCTGCTCTAATCTTGATCAGCTGCCTTCCCTTGTGTGGGTTGGGCCTGTTCTTCTGTTCCAGCTCCAGCTTCTTGAGGTGAGAATATAAAAACTGCATTTTAGATTTTTTATTCTTTTGAGGGAGGCTTATATGGCTATGTATTTTCCCGTTAAGACTGCCTTTACAGTGTCCCATAGGTTTTGGACCATTGTGTTTTCATTCTCGTTGGTCTCCATAAATTGTTTAAATTGATTTTTGATTTCCTGGTTTATCGAATCATTCCTGAGCAGGATGGTTCTTAGTCTCCAAATGTTTGAGTTTCTTCCAAATTTTTCCTTGTGGTTGAGTTCCAATTTCAAAGCGTTATGGTCTGAGGATATGCAGGGAATAATTTCAGTCTTTTGGTATCGGTTGAGACCTGTTTTGTGACCCAGTATATGGTCTGTTCTGGAGAACGTTTTGTGTGCATTCGAAAAGAATAAGTATTCTGTTGATCTGGGGTGTATATCTATGAGGTCTGTCTGATCTAGTAGGTCATTCAAAGCTCTTGTTTCTTTGTTGATTTTCTGCTTAGGTAATCTGTCTATTGCTGATAGTGGAGTGTTGAGGTCTCCTACTATTAACGTATTATTATCTATATGTCTCTTTATTCTGGTTAAGAGTTGGCTTGTGTATCTTGCTGCTCCTCTGTTGGGGGCGTAGATACTTATATATATAACTGTCATATCCACTTGTTGGATACATCCTTTAAGAATAATACAGTGTCCTTCTGTATCTCTAACTACAGTCTTTAGTTTAACATCTAATCTGTCTGATATGAGAATTGCTACCCCAGCTTTCTTTTGAGGTCCATTGGCATGAAAAATGGTTTTCCATCCCTTCACTTTCACTCTGGATGTATCTTTAGGTTCAAGATGAGTCTCTTGTAGACAGCAAATGGATGCGTCATGTCTTTTTATCCAATCTGCAACCCTGTGGCATTTTATGGAAGCATTTAGTCCATTCACATTGAGAGTGATTATTGAGAGATATGATATTAATGATGTCATGTTGCCTGTGAAGTCTTTGTTTCTATAGATTGTAAATTTCTGTTCTGTATCACTCTTGGGTCCTTTTTACTTTTATAGAACCCCCCTTAATATCTCCTGTAGGGCTGGTTTCATGGTTACGAAATTGGTCAGTGTCTGGTGATTCTGGAAGGTTCTTATATCTCCATCAATTCTGAATGACAGCCTTGCTGGAAAAAGGTCCTTGGCTGCATGTTTTTCTTGGAAAGCACTTTAAAAATGCCCTGCCAACCCTTTCTCTCATTCCAGGTCTGTGTAGACAGATCTGATGTAATTCTGATATTTTTGCCTCTGTACGTGAGAAATGTTTTCTCCCTGGCCACTTTCAATACTGTATCCTTGGATCTAATATTTGCGAAATGCACTATGACATGACGTGGTGTTGGTTTGTCATGGTTGAATTTGGGAGGGGTCCTCTCTGCCTCTTGGATACGAATGCTTGTTTCCTTTGCTAGATTGGGGAAGTTTTCAGCTACAATTTGTTCAAATATCTCTTCTAGACCTCTCTCTTTCTCCACCCCCACGGGGATGCCGATGATTCTCACATTTGGAACGTTTCATTGAGTCAGTAATCTCCAATAACCTACATTCTCGATACTGGATTTTTTTTGAGCCAAGTTTCTTTTTTAACTTTCTCTCTACCATCCCATCCTCCAATTCACTAATTCGTTTTTCTGCCTCATTTACCCTGGCCATCAGAGCATCTCTTTTTGATTGCATTTGATTCATAGCATTTTTAATTTCTGCCAGATTTGCTCTCATTTCTGCCCTTAGAGATTCTATATTCTTGTTAATATTTGCATTAATAGTTTTTTCAAGTCTACACATCATCTTGACCATTGTTACTCTGAACTCCATTTCTGACAATTTATTTATATCCATATCCATCAGTTCTGTGGCAGAGGCCACAGACTTATTATCTTTTCTTTGCTGGGGGGGATTTCTCCTTCTTGTCATTCTGATGAGGATTGCGGGGTTGCCCAAATTATTGACCGGGACCCAGGCAGTGTGCTCTTGTTTTATAGGGACCTTAGGGATGTGGGCTTCTTGATTTTTCAGCTGCCTTCTGGGGGAGGGGCCTGCCGCGCTGATACTCAGGCAACCCTGTTTGGGTAGAGTCCCTGTCCCCTGCGAGGGGGGATGGGGATGGGCACAATGTGAGCTGGTATTTCCGGGCTTTTGTTCTCTGGCAGCTTTCCCTGGCAGTTTTCTGTGACTCTTCTGAGAGTCACAGCAGCAGTGGCCAAATCCCAGCCTCTGTCTCAGAACAGAGAGATCACAGTCTGCTCTCCACTAAGCTCTCTTGGTCTCTCTAACTCTGTTTCTGTTGGTGCTGCTAAAAACCCTATAGCGTCCCGGGATGTGCGCCCCATAGCGGGTGTCCCAGCCCTCACTTCCAGGGCGGGTGCATCTCTGTCCTTTGTGTTTCTAACACCGCCAGCCGCCCCTGCGCACTCCTGAGCTCCCTGTTTCAGTGTTGTTCCCACGCCCTCCAGAGCTCTGGTTTTTAGTCAGGTCGCTTGCGCGCACACGCTCCTGAGCTCCCGGTATCAGTCCGGTTCCAGTGAGTGCTCCGGAGCTCTGTTTTCAGTCTGGTCGTGCACGCGCGTTCCCAGGCTCACGGTCTCAGTCCACTCTCTCGCGGGTGCCGGTCCGCGAGTCTGGCCTGCTCCCCAGCGCAGGGGGCTACTGCTTCCTGGCCCCGAGCACGGAGGCTCCCTCCCCCTTCCGTTTATCTTCCAATATCTGTGCGTGGATTCACGGCCCCCCACTTTGTACCTCAATACTCAGTACTGGAGATGTTCATTTTTAGAGATCCAGATGTATCTTCCTGTGTCTCAGGCTGATTCCATGGGTTTTCTGGATGGTCTGGTTCATATCCAGCTCGACTCAGGGGACCAGCTGAAAAAGGGGACCCCTACTCCTCTGCCATCTTAACTCTTCCTCCCTCATTGATGGTAATTTGTTCAAATTTTGTATTTCTTCCTGACTCAATTTTGGGAGGTTTTTTTTGTTTTTTGTTTTTCCCTCCTAGGAATTTATCCATTTCTTCCAGGTTGTCCAGTTTATTTTCATACAATTTTTCATAATATTCTCTTACAATCCTTTGTATTTTTGTTGTGTTTGTTGTTATTTATCTTCTTTAATTTCTGATTTTGAGTCCTCTCTTTCTCTTTTTTTTCCTGTTTGTTTTATTTTTATAAAGCTAAGGCCTTATCAATTTTGTTATCTTTACAGAATCAGCTCTTGATTGTCATGATCTCATTGTTTTTTTGGTTTTTATTTTGTTGATTTCTGCTCTAATCTTTATTATTTCCTTTCTTCTACTGGTTTTATTTGTTTTTCTTTTTCTAGCTCCTTTAAATATTAGGTTTTTTATTTGAGACTTTCTTGCTTCTTGATATAGCCCTATATTGGTATAAAGCAGCCTGTTAGAACAGCTTTTGCTGCATTACAAAGATTTTGGGCTGTTGTATTTTCATTGTCACTTGTTTCCATGTTTATTTTGATTTCCTCTTTGATTTCTTGCTTAGCTCCTTATTTAGTTGCATGTTATTTAACCTCCATATATTTGTGTTCATTCCAGATTTTTTTTTTTTGAGGTTGATTTCTAGTTTCATAGCATTGTGGTCAGAAAAGATGGGGGATATGACTTCCATCTTTTTGAATTCGTTGAGACCTGTTTTGTTTCCTAACGTGCAATCTATTCTGGAGAATGTTCCATGAGCACTTGAAAAAAGTGTGTGTTCAGCTCTTTTAGGATGGACTGTTCTGAGTAGGTATATTAAATCCATCTGGTCCAATGTGTCATTCAAAGCCAGTATTTTCTTGCTGACTTTCTGTTTGGGTGATCTGTCCATTGGTGTGATTGTGGTGTTAACGTTCCTGACTGTAACTGTAGTATTATTTATTACTTCCTTTATGTTGTTAGTAGTTGCTTTATGCATTTGGATGCTCCCATGTTTGGTGCCTAAATATCTACAATTGTTGTATCTTCTTGTTGGATTGTTCCTTTTATGAGTATGTAGTGTCCTTTTTTTGTTTCTGTTAACAGTCTTTTTTTTAAAGTCAATTTTTTCTGACATAAGTATTGCCACCTGGCTTTCTTTTCAGTTTCATTTGCATGGTAAATGTTTTTCTATCCATTCACTTTCAATCTGCACGTGCCTTCAGGTCTGAGATTAGTCTCTTGTAGGCAGCATATAGATGGGTCTTACTTTTTTTATCCGTCTGTCACTCTATGTCTTTTGATTGGAGTATTTAGTTCATTTATATTTAAAGTGATTATCAGTAGGTGTGTACTTATTGTCATTTTGTTACTCGTTTTATGGTTGTTTTAGTAGTTCTTCTCTGTTCCTTTCTTCTCTTGCTCTCTTCTGTCATGGTTTGTTGGCTTTCTTTAGTGATATACTTGGGTTCCTTTCTCTTTTTTTTCCCCATATTTATTACTAGTTTTAGTTTTGTGTTTACCATTAGGATCATATGTAACATCTTATGCTTATAGCAGTCTGTATTAAGATGATGGTTGCTTAAGATGGAACCCCCTCTAGAAGCACTACATTTTTACTCCCCTCCAGCCATGCTTTAGCAATATGGTGTCAGACTTTACATCCTTTTATTTTGTGAATCCCTTGACTGATTTTTATAGATATACTTACTATACTGCTTATGGAAGTTAGCTTAGTTTTTACATTTAACTTTTAAATTGTGGTAAAATATACATGGCAAATTTACAATTTTAGACATTTGTAAGTTCATACTTCAGGGACATTAAGTTAATTCACTTTGTTATAATAACATCATCATCATCATTTGTTTCTGGTACTCTTTCATCTTCCCAAACTGAAACCAGACATCCATTAAATACTAATTCCCCATTCCCTCTCCCTGAGCCATAGGCAACCACCATTCTACATTCTATCTGTGAATTTGATACTCTAAGTATCTCACGAATGTGAAAACATAGAGTATGTGTCCTTTTGTGACTGCCTTATTTCACTTAGCATAATGTATTATAGATTAATGTATGTGTCAGAATTTCCTTCATATTTCAAGGCTGAATAATATTCCACTGTGTGATACATCTCATTTTATTTATACAGTTACCTGCCAGTAGCTGCTTTGGTTGCTTCTTACTGGCTATTGTGAATACTGCCATGAAAATCAGTATAGAAATATTTGTTTGAATTCCTGATTTCCATCATTTGGGATATATATCCAAAAGTGAAATTGCTAGATCATATAATAATTCTTTAAGTTTTTGAGGACTGCCATAACATTTTCCATAGAGTGATATCACTTGACATTCCCATCAGTAATGCACAATTATTCCAGGTTTTCCACATTCTCTTCTACATTTGTGTGTGTGTATATGTGTATGTGTTCTTTAATCGTTATCTGAGTGGGTCTGAAGTGGTATTTCGTTATGGTTTTAAAATGCATTTCCTAATGATTAGTGATATTGAGATATTTTCATGTGCCCATAGGCCATTTATATATCTTTTTCTGAGAAATGTCGATTTGAGTCCTTTGTTTTAATCTGGTTGTTTATTTCATTGTGTTTTTATTTATTTTTTTAAAGATTTATTTATTTATTTGAGAGAGAGCACCAGCTAGGGGGAGTCGCAGAGGGAGAAGTAGACTCCCCACTGAGCAGGGAGCCTGTTGCAGGGCTCAATTCCAGGACCCTCTGACCACAACCTCAGCTAAGTCGAAGTCAGACACTCAACCATCTGAGCCACTCAGGCCCCCTTCATTGTGTTTTTAGATGTAGAAGTTCTTGGTGTACTCTGGATATTAATACCTTATCAAATATATTATTTGCTAATATGTTCTCCACTTCTGTGTGTTGCCTTTTCACTCTGTCAGTGTTGTTGCTTGATGCACAAAAGCTCTTAATATTGATACAGTACAATTTACATATTCCTTTTTGGCCTGTGCTTTTGGTGTCATACCCAAGGAATCATTGCCAAATCCAATGTCATGATTTTTCGTCTATGTTTTCATATGAGTTTTATAGTTTTTTCTAGATTTTAGGTCTTTGATCCATATTGAGTTAATTTTTGTATATGGTGTACATTAAGGGTTCAGGTTCATTCCTTTCTGTGTGGATATACAGTTTCACAGCACCATTTTTTGAAATACCTGTCCTTACCCCATGACTACTCTTCACACCCCTGTTGAAAATCATTGAATACATACGTAAAGCTTTATTTTTAGGCTCTGTATTTTATTCCATTATGATGTCTATTTTTATGCCAATATCACACTGTTTTGGTTACCATAGATTTGTAGTAAATTTTAGAACCAGGAAGTTTTCCAACTTATTTTTCTTTTTCCCTTTCCAATATTGTCTTCTCTTTGGTTCTTTGAGATTCCATGTGAATTTTAGGATGGATTTTTCTATTTCTCAAAGAACTTGTTTTTTAATTTTTATAGTGATTACGTTGAATCTATAGATTAGATTAGGTAGAATTGACATCTTTATGACATGATCTATATCAGTTTATAGAAGTCTTTCCATTTATTTGTGTCTTTCAGATTATCTTTCATCAACTTTTTGTAGTTTTTCATTGTAGAAGACTTTTGCCTCTTTAAGTTTATTCTTACGTATTTATTCATTTTGATGCTGTTGTAAAAAGAATTGTTTTCCTAATCCTCTCTGGGTGTTCATTGGTAGAATATTGTATGGTGACTAACATAACATAATAAAAAATTAAACAAAACAAAACACACACACACACACAAAGAAATTCAGTATATTTTCATGAAAAAAGTAACCTCTCAACAAATTGGGTAGAGAAGGAATGTACCTCAACATATAAAGGTCATATATGACAGATCTACATTTAACATCACACTCAACAGGGAAAGGTTGAAAGCTTCCCCAGTATAATCAGGAGCAAGATGAGATGCCCACTGTCACCCCTCCTTTTCCCAAAAGCATTGGAATAAAAATCCCTGTGATATTTTTAGCAATTTCTACATATAGGTCATGCCATCAGTGAAGTGAGATCATTTTACTTAATTTTCACTCAAAATCACTAGGTGTAACAGTGTTTCTGATGGTAGCCAACTACTCAGCTTAAGCATCACCTTTGACGAAAGGGCTTCCCTGATCACCTTCTCCATAGTAGAATTCTCCACGAATACCCTGTTTATAATTAGTAAACTAAATTGTCCCCTTATTTATTCTCTGATTCTGTTATGAGAATATAGGGTCCATGCAGGAAGGACCTTTTGCATAATTTTTTCCCTATTTCATTAATTGCTGTGTCCGCACTCACAGTATAGTTCCTGGCAGCAAATAAGAGCTCCAAATTAATAATAATAATATTAATTGGGTAATTATTATGTCTAAATCTGTCGATAAATATCTAGGACATCTAACCACACTGCAAGGCAGCATAAATTGACTATTAAATGAAAGGAAAGAAAAACTTGCTATGACAAGTGGGAAATATATGCTAAATTAATTTTCTGTAGAACAACATGACAAGACTGAAATTTTATTCTTGACTGGCAGTGGTCTTTTTTTTTTTTTATGTAACATCTTTCTGACCCTAATTATGTGATTTAACTTAATACCATCTTCATATTGATGTTTTTAAAGTTTTTATGGAAATTCCCAGCGAATTTAATTAAGCAAGAATCAGTCTTGGATACTTCCCAATTCCAGGACTTAATGAGGACTTTGGTTAGAATGCATAAAATGTCCAGTGATCTTTGACTCTGTTGGGAAGAAGATGCTATTCTCCTAACAACTGACACATTTTTTTAGGGCATTGCTGTTAGGCTTTAAGCATTATGTAATGAAAAGCACAAAAATGTCTCTTAAAATTTCAAGTCAGCTAATCTGAGCAAACCAACAGGATAGAATGAAGAAGACTAAACAGTTGAATGGTATTTTTCTATTTGGAAATTAGTAGGAAAGAAGTTACTTGAGAAAAATCTCCCTCAGAAATGTCTGGTTGCTGTCTTATGTAAGGATAGGACTTCCTTATCTTTTTGATAAATTAACCTAATATGCTAAATTTTTGTTTTCCTGTGTGAACCCTAGACTTCCTAGAAAGTAATCTACAGTGCAAGGAAAAACAACCTTCTGAATAGTCAGAAGACTCCATGCAGAGAATGGACAGACAGTTGATGAAATAAAATACGTCCCAAAGTGCTAAGGCAGTTTTTGGCGTCTCTTGTCAAACTGATGACAGAAGAATTCCTGGCCCCTGTGAATGAGTAAAAACTGTTCCTTCAGATTGCAGACTTGTCTTTCTAAGGTAAGATGTACAGATAATAGTGGAAGCCAGGCTTTGCAATTGTGTGAGTATCTTTATTATGTAAAAGTTAGATCACTTTGAGATAAAGCAAACTTGGATTCCAATTCTAGTTTTATCATTTGAAAATGAATGACCTTGGGAAAATTAATGAGATATTCTAAGCCTCTCTTTTTCAACTATGAAATGGGGATTATAGTTCCTGTTACTGTAAATATGAAATGTGATTCATTAAGTTGTGAGTGAGTGATTGGAATCCACTGTAGTTGTGAGCAGTGGTGTGATCAGATGCGAATCAGATTTAAAAAGGATCATATGGACTGTATCAGGGCCACAAATTGATGGAAGCCAGAAAGAAAGGGAAGGGATGTTGTGGGAGACTAGTGCAGTGAGCAAGAAGAAGTGGGGAGGGAAGGGAAATGATCAAGTTTGTGATATATTTTAAAGGGCATTAATAAAATTTGTTAAAGGTATCAAATGTGATACAAGGGCAAGAATGGCATGAAGGACATGGTGGTATTTCTTGTCTGAGCAATGATACAGCAAGAGGTACCATTTAATGAGATGGGAAACACGTTTATTGCTGAAAATTAAAAATTTAGTTTCACAAGTACTGAATTGGAGATGTCCAGAGTTGGAGATGTTGCATATAAGAATTTTAAAAATTAAGGCAGAGACACAACACTGGAGTGCTTTCCCATTTATTGGTCAGGAAAAGTGGGCGTATCCAACCAAAGATCCTAGGAAAGAAGTCTGAGGGAAGACACAATCCAGGGCAGCAACCTTGCATTCCTAGTTAGATCCACTCGCTTTAAATATGTCCGTTATCTTAAAGGAGTCTCAAGTATTTAACCTTTATGACTTTATGAACTGTGTACCTTTGCATGGAATTCCCCTGCCTTCTTTTCTTGTCTTTTCACTTTTCTTTTGAAACTCAGTTAAAGCCTTGCTTCCTCTGTGCAACAATTTTTATAGTGGTACTGATTACATTGGTGATTATTATGTATGTTGTCACCGAGTATTGGAAACCATAGCTTATTCAACTTGGAAATCACAACATCTGCGACACATGTGACACAAACAGGTGTTCCCAGCACAATCTTTTAGTTGAATGAGTCAATGAAAGAGTAACCTTCTAATGCATTTAAAGTTTTCCCCCTTGTTTTATAGATCCCTTGCTTCTCATATGAGGAGTCAGCTCCTATGCAGATTAGATGGAACCAAGGAGCAATGTAACTTACTTTGTCCTGTTGGGCCTCACCCAGGATCCAAAGGAACAGAAGGTCCTTTTTGTTATGTTCTTGCTCTTCTATATTTTGACTGTGGTGGGCAACCTGCTCATCGTGGTGACGGTAACTGTCAGTAAGACCCTGGGCTCACCTATGTACTTGTTTCTTGCTAGCTTATCATGTATGGATGTCATTTATTCCTCTTCTATTTCTCCTAGATTCATTTCAGACTTGTTGTTTGGGAAAAATACCATATCCTTCCAATCGTGTATGACTCAGTTATTAACAGGGCACTTTTTTGGTGGATCAGAGGTCTTTCTTCTGCTGGCGATGGCCTATGACCGCTATGTGGCCATCTGCAAGCCCTTGCATTATCTGGTTATCATGAGGCAGTGGGTGTGTGTTGTGCTGCTGGTAGTGTCCTGGGTCGGAGGTTTTCTGCATTCAGTAATTCAAGTTAGCACTATTTATGGGCTCCCATTCTGTGGCCCCAATGTCATTGATCATTTTTTCTGTGACATGTACCCCTTACTGAAACTGGTCTGTACTGACACATACGTCATTGGCCTGTTAGTGTTGGCCAATGGAGGAGTGATCTGTAGTATTGTGTTTGTGCTCTTGCTCACCTCTTATGGTGTCATCTTGCACTCTCTAAAGAACCTTAGTCCAGAAGGGAGGCGGAAAGCCCTCCAGACCTGTGGTTCCCACATCACTGTGGTGGTCTTCTTCTTTGTTCCATGTATTTTCATGTATGTAAGACCTGCTAAGACCTTCCCCATTGACAAATCATTGAGTGTCTTTTATACAGTCATAACCCCCATGCTGAACCCACTGATCTACACTCTGAGAAATTCTGAGATGACAAATGCTATGAAGCAGCTCTGGGGAAGAAATGTCATATCTCTCAGTAGATAAGTGTTTTATTCACCGTGAAGAGAATTATTTGACATTAGGGTCCACATCTTTGGAAGAAATCCTCTTAAGTTTGATTCTGACTTCCTTTTTGGAAAGAATTTAAGTTAATTATAATTAAAGTATGAACTGGATGATTTTGCTATAACAGTTTCCCTTGTGGCTAGAATGTAAGGTCCATAACACCTTGCCGATCTCTTCACTTAGAAATGTGTAATGCCTGTAGAGCAAGGAATCCATCCTAGGTAATGAATTACTGAGGACATTTTTATATGATTACACTAATTTTTAAATATTTAAAAATGTTTTAAAAACATTTTTTTTTCTGAGACAGGATTATTTTTAGTTAGATTCTATCAGTTAAGTTTATTCTTTTATTATCTAATTTAAAATACTTAGTGCTATGTAGTCTTTCCTTTATTAATTTTTGGTTGTTTTATATAAAGATATTTAGACTAATACCCTTAGTTTATAAAAGAAAAATTGAAGTGTAATAGATAATAAATAGTAATATTGAAAACCTTACAAAAAGAGATAAAGTGTAGAATAAAGTTCTGTTTAAGTCTCAGCATAGTTCCCAGTTCTCTTCCCCAGAGGCAGTTGCTTGATCTGTGTCTTTAAACTCATCAGGTAATAATCTTTACAAATGCAAGTGTAAATTTAAATATTTGTAGGTGAGTCTTTCTATGTGTATGTAAATATTTGCTTTACTTTAGAACTTTTTATAAGTAAACTCTTAATTTATAGTAGTTTTGTTTATTGATTTATTTTTAATTTTTTAATTGAAGTATGTTGACATACAATATCACAAGAGTTTCGGGTTTACAGCATCGTGATTTAACAATTATGTACATTATGATAGTGGGTGGGATTAGGGAGGGAGAGAGGTTTTGAGCAATCTCTTGGAGAGCCTTCACTTTTCCAGACCCCCTGGCTTGGGCTGCCTCTGTTCCCCATGGCAGCATGCCTGGCCTCTGACGTGGCACTTTTGCACCCATGAGGAGGTGATGGTGGAGGTGATGGGTGGGGAGGGGCAGAGCCCTACTGGGTTAACCCTCAGATCTGGCTGAACATCCTGGTGGGTCAGGAATTAGGCCAGGGTTTGGGCGAGGTGCTGAGGTGTGGGGGATTCCACCATGCCTCCCCACCCTATGAGTTCTGCAGGGGGCAGCATACTGTGGACCTCAGGTTGGGGTGCGGCAGGTGCCCCAAGGCAGCCTGGAGACCTCTCAGGGGGAGGGCGAGCTGGGAGCCAAGTGGAGAGCGAGCTCTGAGGGGGGCTTCCCTGAGCACAGTGCTGCCCCACCAGAGGCCATGAAGCCAGGCAAGGAGAAGCTGGAGCAAAACCCTGAGGAGTCCCAGGACATCAAAGCTCTGCAGAAAGACCTGGAACAATTTGCCAAGCCCCTGAAATTGAAGAGGATCACTCTAGGATATATCCAGGCCAATGCGGGGCTCACCCTGAGGATTCTCTTTGGGAAGGTGTTTCACCAAACAACCGTCTGCCCCTTTGAGCCTCAGGAGCTCAGTTACTAGAACACGTGTAAGCTGCAGCCCTGCTGCAGAAGTGGGTGGTGGAAACTGACAACGATGAAAATTGCAGGAGATATACAAAGCAGGGACCCTTGTGCACGCCCGAAAGAGCAAGTGAACAAGGCTAGAGATCCGAGTGAGGTAATCTGGAGAACACGTTTCTGCAGTGCCTGAAACCCACCTGATGCAGATCAGCCCCACTGCCCAGCGCTGCGACAGGAGAGGGTTGTGGTCTGTGTGCACTTCTGCACTGGGTGCCAGTAGGCACGACTGGCCAGGAGAGGATTTTGAGGCTGCTGGGTTTCTTTTCTCAGGGTACCAATACCCTTTCCTCTGGCACCAGGGCCCCACTTTGGTACCCCAGGCTATGGGGGCCCCCACTTCACTACCCTGTACTCCTTGGTTCCTTTCCCTAAGGCGGAAGCCTTTCCCTCTGTGTCTGTCACCATTCTGGGCTCTCCCATGCATTCACACTGAGGTGTGGGCCCTTCCCAGGAATGGGGGGCAGAGGAAAGGGGAGAGCTAGGGAACAAGAGCCTGGGGTTTGTACCAGGGCTTTGGGATTAAAGTTCTTCATTCACTGAGAAAGGAGTTGGGAACACAAAAAGTGTGGGGGCAGGGAGTTTGGAGAGAACTAGTTGGAGGGAAGGTGAAGTTCAAGGATGCTCTTGTTTTTAATCCCCACATCACTCATCACTTTGTTCTTAAAGAATCCTGGGAGACACACACACACACACACACACACACACACACACACACACACAAGTACCTTACGAAAGGCTTCCATCTGTTACCATACAAAGTCACTACAATATTATTGATTATACTCCCTATGCTATACTTTTCATTCTCGTGAGTTATTTATTTTACTCCCTGAATATTGTACCTTTCAGCCCCTTCACCTATTTCGTGGATCCCTCCACTCCCTCCCCTCTGACAGCAGCCAGTTTTTTCTATTTATGAGCCTGTTTCTGTTTTTTGTTTGCTTTGGTTGTTGGTTAAATTCCACATAAAAGTGCAGTCTTCTGCAGCATCTTGAAGCTAGTCCGTACCAGTCCATATCGATCTCTTAGTTTTTCTTGTAGTCCATATCCTCACTTGTAAATATATACTAAAATATATGTATCCTTTCCTGTTCATGTTATTACCTTTTTCTACAATGACGAATTTTATTACTGTATTTTTGTGACTATGTGCAAGTATGAGTTCCTAGGAGAGGACTTGTTCGTACATGTATTAGAGTCAATGGCCATATAGTTAAATGTTGAATTTCATAGTTATTGCCAAACTGTCATCCTTGAGATTGTACTAAAGCGACCCTGCTGCTCGGACTGTGAAAATGCTTCTGTCCACATTCTCGACAACCACTACCTGATACACACTCATGGCATAAGGCAACCTGAATAAATTGCAACCTTTCTCATATTATTGAGTTTGAGTATCTTTTCATGTGTTTAGTGAATCATCTATTAATGTTTTTTATCTATTTTGTGTAATTGTTGATCTTTTCCATACGGATATTTACTGAGTGCTCTCTTTTACTAAAGAAATGATGTCTTTTACTGTTTGCAGAAGTACCTGTTATTTTTCTGTAATTGTACTTGTGGTGTGTTTTAATACTTGTATACATTATAGAATGCTTTTGGCATGTAAATAATGTTTTTATTAAGTTAATATTAAATTTTTTTGGTTTTTATATCTTGCTTAAAAAGACTTTTCCCATTTTATTCGTACCAATGTAGTCTTCAACTGCTTTTTTTAGCACTTAATTTTAAAGCATTTTTGGGCTTGTATATCTTACATTAAAACTTTTGATCCGTCTGGAATTTATTTTGACATAGGCATTAAAGAGGTATGGATTTT
The DNA here is from genome assembly GCF_023065955.2 of Ursus arctos. Classification (NCBI taxonomy): domain Eukaryota; kingdom Metazoa; phylum Chordata; class Mammalia; order Carnivora; family Ursidae; genus Ursus; species Ursus arctos. Next base: position 33,175,979 of record NW_026622908.1, read on the forward strand.
AGTTGGTTTTCTAAATTTCAGGGTTTTTTAAATAGTTGCATAATTTTTTTTTGCCATTGACTTGAAAGCCGATTATATTCTAAAGTTCCATATATATTTAGATCCCATTTGAGATTCAGTTCTGTTTCATTGATCTCTGTTCATGTACCAGTTGGTACACAACAAAATTGCTTTCATGTATATCACATTTTGATATGTCTCTCAATATTCTTTTTCAAATTTATTCCTATTCTTGCATATTTATATTTCAAAAAGAAGCTTATAATAAAATAATGAGCTTACACTGAAATAAGATAAATTTAACATTAAAATAAGTTGACAAAATAAGCTTAAAATAGTTTAGATACAAAACAATAGTTATTATTTTTAAGAAGATTCAATTTCAGAAGATTAATTTAGGAAGGGTTTACAGCTTTCTAGTACAGAGAACTGTTATCCATGAGGAGGTCTTTCCATTCAACAAGTCATCTTTCTTGACCTTGGGTACTGCTTCCATTTTCTGCCTGTGTGACATGTGCCTTCTACATATCCGCTGTTCTTCACCCATGACCCCTAAAATGCTGCTGTAAGAAAAACCATCTCTTTCAGGAAGTGTGTGACTGAAGTCTTTGCTGAGCATCTGTGTGGCCATCTGCAGAGCCCTGTATTATGAAACATCACGAGTGACAGGGATATGCCTTCCTCTTTCAGGTGACATGTGCTAGAGGCTTTGTCCTTGTAACCATTCAGGTCCTCTTCACAGTGTGGCTGCCTGTGGTGGCTCCACTGTCATAGACCATAGTGCATGACGTAAACCTTTGCCTGAAACTCACTGCATGGACACTCATACCCTTGGTCTCTTTGTTGCTGTCCACAGTGGGTTCATCTGCCTGTGAGAATTCTCCTCTTGATGGTCTCCTAGCTGGTCTTCATGTGCTCACTGAGGACCTGTAGCATGGAGGGGAGACACAAAGCTGTGTCCACCTGTGTCTCTCACATCACTGTGGTGGTCTTAGGATTGTGTCCTGCATATTTGTATATTTGCACCCAATCACCACCTTCTCCACTGATCGAGCTGTGGCTGTGTTGTATAGGATGGTAACTCCCTTGTTAAAAGTGCACACTCAGAAATTGGGAGGTGAAAATGCCATGAGGAAGTTCTAGGGTAAAAATGGTAAGTTTGAGAGATATCTGTAACTTTATAAGATAAATTTATTAAATGGAAAAGAGAAAAGATAATTTCTATGTTACAGAGGCACGTGAACACTATTTGTCCAAAGTATGTTTATTTTGACATATCGGCACTGTGAGGAAAGGTTCAGGGAGGAAATTATCATTGTAAAAATATCCTATTTACATTTATGTATTGTCCGTTGGTCAAAGTTCAGGGTTCTGTGAGAATTAGTTCTCACAGTGTACTGTGACAGTTCTTGCACAATGGCGAGTTCAGGTCACAGATCTGGACATTTTAATTCACCGGTTCTGTTATTGGATGACATACCTGCTTTCTCAACAGGTGTGTGTGTGAAGCCAATGATATGTGCACATACGCCAGCCAGTGTGCTGTAGTTTTTGTTGACATCATGCACCAATTAATGAAGCCAGCTTAGTTTTTAAATGTAGTTTTTAACTTGTAGTAAAATCCAAATAACAAAAATGGCAGTTTTAAGGATGTGTATGTGCATAGTTCAGTGGCATGCAGTCATTTCACATTATCGTGATGATTAATTAAGTTAATTGACGTTTGTTATGCAAACATCAGTACCACCTATGTCCAGTGCTTTTTCATCTTCCTCAACTGAAATTTGACATTTATTTCTTGCCTGTGGTTTTGGCATCATACCCAGGAGATCATTGCCAAATCTGAAGTTATGAAGTTTTCTTTCATGTTTTCTTCTAAGAGTTTGATAGTTCTAGCTGGTAGTTTAGGTCTTTGATCCGTTTTGATTCAGTTTTTTATATGCTGTATGTGAAGTGTTCCGTTTCATTCCTTTGCATGCAGATATTCAGTTTCACCTGTCTTTTCCCACTGAACACTCTTGTCCCCTGTTGAAAATAATTTGAACACATATGCAAAAGTTTATGTCTAGGCTCTCTATTTTATTCCATTGTTGTGTCTGTCTTTATGCCAATGTCACACTGTTTTGGTTACCATAGCTTTGTAGTAAGTTTTAGAACCAGGAATTCCTCCAATCCCCCCCCCCCCACCCCACCAAGGTTATTTTGACTGCTTGGAGTGCCTTGAATTTCCACCTGAATTTTAGGATGGATTTTTCTATTTCCATAAAGAAACACATTTCTTTGGATTTTGTTAGGGAGTGCATTGAATCTGTTTTTTTTTTTTTTAATATTTATTTATTTATTTATTCGACAGAGACAGACAGCCAGCGAGAGAGGGAGCACAAGCAGGGGGAGTGGGAGAGGAAGAAGCAGGCTCATAGAGGAAGAGCCTGATGTGGGGCTCGATCCCATAATGCCGGGATCACGTCCTGAGCCGAAGGCAGACACTTAACCGCTGTGCCACCCAGGCGCCCCTAAATCTGTTTATCAGTTTAGGTAGCACTGACGTAATAACATTAACTATACCAGTTCATGAACGTTGTTCCATTTATTTGTATCTTCTAGAATATCAGGAACACTATGTAGTTTTTCAGTGTAGAACACTTTTGCCCCCTGTTTAAGTTTATTCTTAAGTATTTTGTTCTTTTTGATGCTGTTGTAAAAGGAATTGTTTTCTTAATCCTCTCTAGGTTGGCACTGTTAGCACAGAAATTTAATGTCTTTTCATGATAAAAAAAACCCAAACAACCTCTTGGGGTTAAGGTGCTTGGGTGGCTCAATTGGTTAAGTGTCTGACTCTTGATTTCCGCTCAGGTCATGATCTCAGGGTCATTAGTCAAGCCCTATGTTGGGCTCCATGAGGAGCATGGAGCTTAAGATTCTCTCTCTCTCCCTCTCCCTCTGTCCCTTCCCTGTTCACGTGCTTTCTCTCTTTCTCAAAAAAACAAAATGAAACAAAGCAAAACAAACAAAACAAAACAAAAACCCAAAACCCTCTCAGGAGTTAAAATGGGGGAGCATTCGGAGGAGTGTATGTTTGCCTTGGCCTTGAACACAGCTAGATCAATATAAAATCATTCTGAATACGCAGGAAATCAATTTGGGTACAGAGAGTAAAACACACAACTGAGGTGGGAAAATAAGCTACGCTGTGGAAGGTAGGAGGTGCAGTGACATGATTTGGGGGTGAAAGGAATTGCCAGTGCTGCAGAGGGGAAGGAGTCCTGATCAGGGATGAAGGAGAGAGGCAGAGAAAGAGGGAACAGAACACAGAGCACTGCACAGGAAACACCTTCCCCAAAACTACTGTCAGGAGAAATGAGAGGGGCTGATTATCACAAGTTTTTACAAGCAGTGGAGCTCAAATCTGAAGTTTTAGAAGTCTGTGCCATCACTGGGTGGAGCCTGGCAGGTGTAAAAGTCATTCTGTGGTAAGGAGGGCAGAGGCCCAGGAGTGGACAGTGTTCTCTGAGGATCCCTGGGTCATATTGGGAGAGACATTTCCCCTTCCTGGAGTGCATTTGGGAGAGGAGGCACAGCCTCTGCAGGGACAAAAGAGCCCACCTGCCTCATTGAGCTGCCCTGTTTATTAGCCTAGGAGCAGAGGCCCCAGCTGAGAACAGCTAACCTTGATGCTGGCTTTTTGCTGTACTTTACCATAAACTTCAAGCCCCTGCACATTCATGCAACTTCCCTTCTGGGACAAACTGGCACCAGGTGCAGATGATCACTGCAGGTTCCTAACATCTGGAGTTTTGAAACCAAGCCAGCACTTGTGAGATAAAACATAGGAGCACTGTGCTGCCAGGTGGGCAGACAGCTCTGACAGGGTGAAAGCAGGGGTCTGAGGGAAGCCTGGGACAAACAAGGGGGAGATTGTTCGCTCTTCTGTGGGGGCTTCCTGAACAGTGGCAGTTGCAGACTCCCTTCTCCCCGTCTGGGGACAAGAGAGCCAGCTGATGCCATTCTTATCCATGCCCATCAACATGGAGGGACTTCAGTGAGCAGCACAGTACCCACAATGAAGGCTTGAGCTGCCTCCCCCTGTGCTCTGCACATGCTCCCCCGCCCCCCCACAGGAGAAGTGTGCCTGAGAGTCAGAGCAGCAGTGCTACCCCCCCCACCCCTCCGAAGACCAGCAGAAATCCCTGCACCCAAGTCTAATGACCATAGAATGCGAAGCTTCAGCTCTGGGGGAATAGGATCTAGCCTCTTATAATAAGCAGACTGAAACACTCCTGGCTAAAACTCAGCACACAGTGGAGAAGGTCCAAACATTCCCCACTGGAAGCAAGGAGACTTTCTGTAAACGACTGACCTAGGGAAAGAGCAGCCAAAACACAACAGCAGGGCTCACACAGCACACACCAGAAACACTTCCTGAAGTGCCAGCCTTTTGACAATATATGACTTATTCCTAGGATAGCTGCTGTTCTCAGGAGCAGGAAATATAACAAGCTTTCCTAGCACACAGAAGACAGAATGAGATGAAATGCCAAAATGGAGAAATCCATCCCAAAAGAAAGAACAAGAAGAGGTCATGAGGAGGGATCTAACCAAAACAGATATAAATAATATGCCTGAACCAGTTTTTTAAAAAATAATATAAGGCTACTACTTGGGCTTGAGAAAAGCATAGAAGACAGCGTGGAGTCCTTAATGTGGTGATAAAAGACCTAAAAACTAGTCAGGCCAATATGAAAAACTGATATAACCAAGCTGGAAAACTGGCTGGATGTAATGACCATAAGGATGGAAAAACAGAGGAAGAGATCAGTGATATAGAAGATAAAATTATGGAAAATAATGAAGTTGAAAAGAAGAAGGGAAAGAAAAATATTGGATCATGAAAGTAGACTTAGGGCTAACTCAGTGGCTCCATAAAGTATAATAACATTCATATCATAGAAGTCCTGGAAGAAAAAGAGAGGGAACAAGGGGCAGGTTTATTTGAGCAAATTATATCTGGAAACTTTCCTAATCTGGGAAGAAAAGAGATATTCAAATCCAGAAGGCACAGAGAACTGCCATCAAAATCAACAAAAGGCCAACACTCAAGACATATTGTAGTTAAATTTTCAAAATACTGAAAGAATCCTGAAAGCAGCAAGGGAAAAGATATCTCTAACCTACGAGGGAAGACAGATCAGGGTCACATCACATCTGTCCACAGAAACTTGACAGGCCACAGGGGTGTGGCCTGATATATTCAACATGCTAGATGGGAGAAAATGCAGCCAAAAATACTTATCCAGCAAGGCTGTCATTCAGAATAGAAGGAGAGAGAAAAAGTTTCCCAGACAAAAACTAAACTAAACAACTAAACTTGTGAGCGCTAAATCAGACCTACAAGAAATATTAAAGGGGACTCTTTGAGTGGGAAAGAAAGACCAAAAGTGACAAAGACTAGAAAGGAACAGAGAAAGTCTCCAGAACAACTGACTTTATAGGTAATACAATGGCACTAAATATATATCTATCATAATTACTCTGAATGTAAGTGGGGTAATGTTCCAATCAAAAGACATGGAGTGTCAGAATGGTTAAAAAAACAAAAACAAAAACAAAAGACCCATCTATATGCTGCCTACAAGAGACTCATTTTATTTTATTTAAAAAATTTTCAATTTAAATTCAATTTAGTTAAGACATAGTGCATTACTAGTCTGGGGTAGAATTTAGTGATTCATCAGTTGCATGTAACACTCAGTGCTCATTCCATCAAGTTCCCACCTTAATGCCCATCACCCAATTGCCTGCCTACCCTCCAGCAACCCAGTTTGTTTCCTATAGTTAAGAGTCTCTTATGGTTTGCCTCCCTCTGTTTTTATCCTATTTTATTTTTCCTTCCCTTTTCCTCTGCTCATCTGTTTTGCTTCATAAATCCGACATGAGTGACATATGGTATTTGTCTTTCTTTGACTGACTTATTTCACTTAGCATAATACACTCTAGCTCCATCCACATCACTGCAGATGGCATGATTTCATTATTTTTGATGGCTGAGTAATATACCATTATATATATATATATATATATATATATATATACACACCATCTTCTTTATCCTTTCATCTGTTGATGGACATCTGTGCCCTTTCCATCTTTTGGCGATTGTGGATATTCCTGCTATAAATATTGAGGTGAACACACCCCTTCATAATCTCTATGTTTGTATTCCTTGGATGAATACCTAGTAGTGCAATTACTGGGTCATAGGGTAGCGCTATTCTAACTTTTTGAGGAATCTCCTTACTGTTTTCTAGAGAGGCTGCACCAGTTTGCATTTCTACCAACAGAGTAAGAGGGTTCCCCTTTCTCTGCATCCTCCCCAACATCTGTGGTTTCCTGAGTTGTTAATTTTAGTCATTCTGACAGGAGTGAGGTGGCCTCATTGTGGGTTTGATTTGTATTTCCCTGATGCTGAGTGATGTTGAGCATTTTCTCATGTGTCTCTTAGCCATTTGTATATCTTCTCTGAAGAAATGTCTGTTCATGTCTTCTCCCTATTTCTTGACTAGATTTTTTGGGTTTTTTTGGGTGTTCAATTTGACAGGTCTTTTATAGATTTTTGTCTCTAGCCCCTTACCTGATATGTCATTTGGGAATATCATATCCCATTCTGTAGGTTGCCTTTTAGTTTTGTTGATTGTTTCCTTTCCTGTGCAAAAGCTTTTTATACTGATGAAGTCCTAATGGTTCTTTTTCGTTTTTGTTTCCTTTGCCTCTTGAAACGTGTGTAGTAAGAAGTTGCTGTATCAGAGGTCAAGGAGGTTGCTGCCCATGTTCCCCTCTAGGATTTTGATGGATTCCTGTCTCACATTTAGGTCTTTCATTCATTTTGACTTTATTTTTGTGTATGGTGTAAGAAAGTGGTCCAGTTTCATTCTTCTGCCTGTGGCTGCCCAATTTCCTAACACTATTTGTTGAAGACTCTTTTTTCCCTTGGATAGTCTTTCCTGCTTTGTCCAAGATTCGTTGACCATAGCGTTGAGGGTCCAGTTCTGGGTTTTCTGTTCTGTTCCATTGATCTATTTGTCTATTTTTGTGCCAGTACTATACTATCTTGATGATTACAGCTTTGTGATAGAGCTTGAAGTTGGGAATTGTGATGCCTCCAGTTCTGGTTTTCTTTTTCAACATTACTTTGGCTATTTAGGGTCTTTTCTGGTTCCATACAAAATTAGGATTATTTGTTCAAGTTCTATGAAAAATGCTTAAGGTATTTTGATAGTGATTGCATTGAATGTATATATTGCTTTGGGTAGCATAGGCATTTTAACAATAAATGCATTATAAGATTAATCTTTTAATAGGGGATGGGCTAGATGGGTGATGAGTATTAAGGAGGGCATTTGTTGTGATGAGCACTGGGTGTTACTTAAGTGATCAATCACTAAATTCTACTCCTGAAACTACTATTACACTATATGTTGACTAACTAGAATTTAAATAAAAACTTAAAGAAATAAAAGAAAAAAGAAATAAAAAAGAAACCTCGATTTACATAAAGAAATAGAGTCCACTGGCAGAGGGTCAAATTAAGGCAAAATAAAATATGTTTTGTTATCTTAAAAATAAATGTAAACCTCCAAGGAAGTTTCAAAAATAATATAGAACTCTCTATCTTTTGCCAGTAGCACAAGAAATTAGATGCTCTGTAAACATAAAAAAACGTAAAATAAAAATCATTTAGAGAATGAAATTTAAAAAGAACCATCTCAAGAAATTGGGTATAGAAGGAATTTACCTCAACATATAAAAGCCATATATGACAGATCCACAGATAACACCACACTCAACAGGGAAAGGTTGAAAACCTTCCCACTATAATCAGGCACAAAATGAGTGAGCCCACGCTCACAACCTCCTTTTCACATAGCAATGGAATAAAAATCCCTGTGAAAATTTAGGTTTTTCGATATATAGGTCATGCCATCAGTGAAGTGAGAACAAATTACTTAGAATGTTTACTTAATTTTACTACCTGTAACAGTGCTTCTGATGGTAGTCGCTATCTGTCCTTTGCATCGCAGCTTAAACACCACCTTTGAAGAAAGGTCTTCCCCGATCACCTTCTCCATAGTAGAAATCTCCATGAGTACGCCGTTTGCTGTATTATTAGCCCTGATGAAGACTATATTTAGTTTAGTAAATTGTCCCCTTATTTACTGTCTGACTCTATTGTGAGAAAATAAGGTCTATGCAGGAAGGACCTTTTGCATAATTTTCCCCCTATTTCATTAATTGCTGTGTCCTCACTCATAGCATGTTTCCTGGCAGTAAACAGGAACTCCAAATTAAAGAAATTAATAATTTAATAAATAGTTATTATGTCTAAATCTGTGAGTAAATGAACTATCTAACCACACTAAAATTGATTATTAAATAAAAGGAAAGAAAAACTTGCTATGACAAGAGGGGAAATACATGATGAATTAATCTTCCCTAACACAAAGTGGCTGGGCTGAAATTTTTTTCTTGACTTGGCAGTAGTCTCACAATGGTTCTAAAGCTATGTTTTTTGTTTGTTTATGTTACATCTTTCTGACCCTAATTATGTGATTTGGCCTAATAGTATCTTTATAGAGGTATTTTTTTTTAAAGTTTTTGTGGAAATTCCTGGTGAATTTAATTAAGCAAGAATCAGTCTTGGACATTTTCCAATTCTAGGACTTAATGAGGAATGTGGTTAGAAGGGATAAAATGTCCAGCGATCTTTGCTCTTATTGGGAAGAAGATGCTATGCTCCTAACAACGGATACATATTTTTAGGAGGTTTCTCTTAGGCTTAAAGCATTACCTAATGAAAAGTACAAGAATGTCTCTTAAAAATCTCAAATCAGCTAATCTGAGCAAACCAACAGGACAGAATGAAGAAGACTAAACAGTTGAATGATATTTTCCTATTTAGAAATTAGTAGGAAAGAAGTTACTTGAGAAAAATCTCCCTGGCAAATGACTAGTTGTTCTCTTCTTATGTAAAGATGGGGTTTACTTGTCTTTTTGATAAATTATCCTAATGTGCTAAATTTTTGTTTTTCTGTGGACACTGGAATTACTAGGAAGTAATCTACGATGTAATAAAAGCAACCTTCTGAATAACCAGAAGGCTCCATGGAGAAAATGGATAGAGAGTCGAATGAAATTAATATATCCTCAAGTAATAATGCAGTTTTTTTGCCCTCTCTTGTCAAACTGGATGACAGAAAAATTCTAGGTCCCTGTGAATGAGTAAACTGTGTTCCTTCAGATCGTGGATATGCCTACACAAGGTAAGACAAACAAAAAATAGTAGAGACCAGGCTTTGCAATTGTATGACTTATCTTTATTATATAAAAGTTAGATCACTTTGAGATAAAGCAAACTTGCATTCTAATCCTAGTTTTATCACTTAAAAACGTGTGTGCTGGTGATGGGTAGTAAGGAGGGCACGTATTGCATGGTGCACTGGGTGTTATACACAACTAATGAATCATCGCACTTTACATCAAAAACCAGGGATGTACTGTATGGTGACTAACATGATATAATAAAAAAACATTAAAACAAACAAACAAACAAAAAACCATGTGACCTTGGAAAATTAATTACTTGACCTGAGCTGCACTTTGTTCAACTGTGAAATGGGGATTACCGTTCCTGTTACTGTAATGTAAAATGTGATTCGTTAAGTTGTGAGTGAGTGATTGGAATCCACTGTGGTATCCTGAGCAGTGGAGTGATGCATCCGAATCAGATTTTAAAAGGATTATTTGGCAGCATCCGGACAACAAACTGGTGGTGGCCAGAATGCAAAGTAAGGGATGTGACTGGACCCTAGTGCAGTGAGAGAGAGGCAGTGGGGGTGGGGGAATGGTCATGTTTGTGATGTATTTTAAAGAGGGTTAAAAGGATTTGTTAAAGGTATCAATACGTGATATGAGAGCAAGAAAGGCATGAAGGACACTGTGATATTTCTTGTCTGAGCAATGATGTGGAAAGTACCATTTAGTGAGCTGAAAACACTTATGGTTATTGTGGAAAATTAAAGATTTAGTTTCATAAGTCCTGAAATGATATCCAATTGGAGATATCCGCAGATTTAGAGATGCTGTATATGTGAAGTTTAAAAATTAAGGGAGAGACATAACACTGAAGTGCTTTCCCATTTATTGGTCAGGAAAAGGAGGTATATCCAACAAAAGACCCTAAGAAGGAGGTCTCAGTGAGGGAAGAGACAGTTGAAGGCAGTGACCTTCCATTCCTAGTTTGATCCACTCTGAGCATGTCAGTTATCCTAAATGGGTCTCAAGTATTTCACTTCTTTGACTTTATAAACTGTGCACCTTTGCATGGAATTCTCTTGCCTTCTTTTCTTGTCCTTCCTCTTTTCCTTTGAAACTCAGCTAAAGCATTGCCCCTCTGGAAGTCTTCCTTGACTGATGTTTGGTAACATATTCCTACCCCTGATCTTCGCATTGTGTGACTATTTTTATAATGACACTTATTTCATTGGTAATTATTATGTATGGTATCACTGAGTGTAGGAAACCATGACTTGTTCAACTGGAAATTATAACGTCTCTTACATATTTGACCCAAACAGATACTCCTTCCATAGTCTTTTAATTGAATGAGTCAATAAAAAATTAATCTTATAATGCATTTAAAAGTTTCCCCCCTTGTTTTGTAGATCACCTGATTCTAATATGAGAAGTCAGCTCCTATGTAGACTAGATGGAACCACAAAACAATGTGACTTACTTTGTCCTGTTGGGCCTCACCCAGGATCCAAAGGAACAGAAGGTCCTTTTTGTTATGTTCTTGCTCTTCTATATTTTGACTGTGGTGGGAAACCTGCTCATTGTGGTGACTGTAACTGTCAGTAAGACCCTGGGCTCACCCATGCACTTGTTTCTTGCTAACTTATCATGTATGGATGTCATTTATTCATCTTCCATTTCCCCCAGATTGATTTCAGATTTGTTGTTTGGGAAAAATACCATATCCTTCCAATCTTGTATGACTCAACTATTTACAGAGCACCTTTTTGGTGGAACAGAAATATTTCTTCTGCTGGCGATGGCCTATGACCGCTATGTGGCCATCTGCAAGCCCTTGCATTATCTGGTTATCATGAGGCAGTGGGTGTGTGTTGTGCTGCTGGTAGTGTCCTGGGTCGGAGGTTTTCTGCATTCAGTAATTCAGGTTAGCACTATTTATAGACTCCCATTCTGTGGCCCCAATGTCATTGATCATTTTTCCTGTGACATGTACCCGTTATTGCAATTGGTCTGTACTGATACATATGTCATTGGCCTGTTAGTTGTGGCCAATGGAGGACTGATCTGCACTATTGTGTTTGTGCTCTTGCTCATCTCTTATGGTGTCATCTTGCACTCTCTAAAGAACCTTAGTCCAGAAGGGAGGCGGAAAGCCCTCCAGACCTGTGGTTCCCACATCACTGTGGTGGTCTTCTTCTTTGTTCCATGTATTTTCATGTATGCAAGACCTGCTAAGACCTTCCCCATTGACAAATCATTGAGCGTCTTTTATACAGTCATAACCCCCATGATGAACCCACTGATCTACACCCTGAGAAATTCTGAGATGACAACTGCCATGAAGAAGCTCTGGGGAAGAAATGTCATATCTCTTAGTAGATGAGTGTTTTATTCACCATGAAGAGAATTATTTTACATTAGATCCCATTTTCTAAATATGCAGAAGTCTTCTTAATATGATTCTGGCACTCTTTGTGTCAAGAGGTTAAGTTAATTAGAGAATGAACAAGATGACTGTGCTATAATAACATTTCCCTTCTTGCTAGAATGTAAGATCTACAGTTTCTTGTAGATCACTTTATTTACAAAGGTGTAATGCCTTTATCTCAAGGAGTCAACAATGGGTAATGAATTAGTGAGGAAATTTTCATATGATTACAATAAGTTTTAATTAAGTTATGTTTAAAATTTTTTTTTCTGAGACATTATTTTTCATTAGATTCTTGTCATTAAGGTAATTCTTTTTATTATACTCTTTATAATATTTAATGATGGTTAGACTGTCTTGTTTATTAAATTTCTGTTGCCTTAGATATAATATTGTTTTTATAAGAAAAATTGAAGTGTGATGGATAATAATAAAGAGTAAAAGAGCAAATCTTACACAATTGGATAACATGTTGAATAAATTACCTACTTTTCTCTCAGCACGGTCTCTACTCCTCTTCCCCAGCATTAGTCATTTAATCTGTTTAAGACTCATGAGGGAACAACTTTGCAAATGCACTTGGATTTAAATATATCTATGTGAATTTTTCTCTGTGTATTGACATGTTTGCCTTTATTATGCAACTTCTTTTTTTTTAAATAAACTTTTAAGTTAGGATAGTGTATTTTTAATTTTTAATTAAAGTATAGTTATTATACAACATTACATTAGTTTCAGGTATATAATATAGTGAGTCAGAAATCATGTACATTATGAGATGCTCATCGCGATAAGTATAGTTTTGATGTGTTACCATACAAAGTTGCTACATTGCTTTTGACTGTGTTTCCTATACTGTCCTTTTCATTCTTGTGACATATTTATTTTATCACTGAAACTTTGTGCCTTTCATCCCCTTCACCTATGTTGCCTGTCCCTTCATCCCCCCCTGCTCTGGCAACCACCGGTTTGTTCGCTGTATGTATGAGCCCAGTTTTGGTTTTTGTTTGATTGTCGTTGTTGTTGTTTTTTAAATTCTACATATAAGTGAAATCTCTTGCAACATTTTGAAGATGTTCCATACCAGTCCATGCAGATCTCTTAGTTTTTCTTGTAGTCCATATACTTACTTATAAACATTTACTAAAATAAATGTATCCATTTCTGTTCATATTATTACTAACCTTTTTCTACAAATTTTTTTGCAATAATTATATGTTTTTGAACATGTGCAAGTATGAGTTCCCAGGAGTAGAATTGTTGATATATGTATTTGAATCAATGATCAGATAGTTAAATGTCAGTATTTATAGTTATTATTAAACTGCCATCCTTGAGACTGTAGTTGTAACTATACTGCTCACAGTCTGTGAGAGTATTTGTGTCTCGTTCTCAACAATCCGTACCCGATAAATATTCATGGCATAGATAATCTGATTAAAATATAATCTTTTTCATATTATTGAGTTTATCTTTTCATGTTTAACATAATTTGTATTTCTTTTTCTGTGAATCATCTATTAATGCTTTTACATATTTCATTCAATTGTTGATCTTTTTTCATACTGATTTTTGTAATTGATTACATTCTGAAGAAATGATCCCTTTACTGTTGTGTATGTAACAATTATCTTTCTGGCTTGTGATGTGTTTTTAACTTTTGTATAGTCTATAGAATGATTTTGGCATGCAAAAATGTCTTTAAATTTTAATATTTAATTTTGTTTTGGGTTTTCATCCTGATTTTAAACTTTCCCCACTTCACTCATACCAAAATATTCTTGAACTATTTTTTTGGCAGTTAATTTTTAAAGCGTTTTTGAGGTTGTATATCCTACATTAAAACTTTTGACCCATCTGAAATTCATTTTGATATAGGAGTTGAAGACAGATGGAAGAATAGTTGGTTTTCTAAATTTCAGGTTTTTTTTTTTTACATTTGCATATTTTTTCTTTTTGCCATTGATCTGAATCCTGACTCTAACATTCTAAAATCTTGTTTTTATTTGGATACAAATCAGGACTCACTTCTGTTTCATTCATCTCTTTATTCATGTCCCTGTTGATACACAATGTAATTGCTTTCATATATAACATATTTGTGTTACACATAGGTTTGCAGATGGCCACATGGATGGTCAGCAAAGACTTAAGCCACACACTTCCTTAAAGAGAGGGTTTTCCTTCAGCGAAAGTGCCAAGCAGCATTTGAAGGGTCACGGATGAACAGCAGATATCTAGAAGGGATGAGTCACACAGGCAGAAATTGGAAACAGTACCAAAGGTCGTGAAAGATGACTTGTTGAATGAAAAGACCTGCTCATGGATAGCAGTTCTCAGTACTGGAAAACTTTAACTCTTCCTAAATTAATCTTCTTAAAAATAATAACTGACTTTTGTTTTGTAACTAAACTATTTTAAACTTATTTTAACTTATATATAACACATCTGTTTTATACATGTTATCACATATGTGATGAGATGGGCAATCCTTCATTACTATTCCTTTTCAGATTTTTGCTTATTCTTCCATATTACATTTCAAAAACAAGTTTAACATAAATAATTTTACATTGAAATATGATAAATAAGTTTAACATTAAAATAAGGTGATAAGTTAAAAGAAATTTAGAATAGTTTAGTCACAAAAGAAGTCCTATATTATTTTTAGGAGATTCAATTTAGGAGGATTAATTTAGGAAGAGTTTTGTTTTTTTAAAGATTTTATTTATTTATTTTGAAAGAGAGAGAGTGCACAAAAAGCGGGGAGGGGCAGACAGAGAGGGAGAAGCTGACTCCCCACTAAGCAGGGAACCTGATGTGGGGCTCTATCCCAGGACCCTGGGATCACAACCTGAGCTGAAGGCAGATGCTTAACTGACTGAACTATCCATGTGCCCCTAATTTAGGAAGAGTTTACAGCTTTCCAGTACTGAGAACTGTTATCGGTGAGTGGGTCTTTTCATTTCATCTTTCTTGACCTTGGGTACTGCTTCCATTTTCTGCCTGTGTGACTTGTGCCTTCTACATATCCGCTGTTCTTCACCCATGACCCCTAAAATGCTGCCGTAGGAAAAACCATCCCTTTCAGGAAGTGTGTGACTGAAGTCTTTGCTCAGCATCTGTGTGGCCATCTGCAGAGCCCTGTATTATGAAACATCACAAGTGACAGGGATATGGCTTCCTCTTGTGCCATGTGCTACAGGTTTTGTCCTTGCAACCATTCAGGTCCTCTTCACAGTGTGGCTGCCTGTGGTGGCTCCACTGTCATAGACCATTCATGCATGATGTAAACCTTTGCCTGAAACTCATCTGCATGGGCACGCATACCCTTGGTCTCTTTGTTGCTGTCCACAGTGGGTTCATCTGCCTGTGAAAATTCTCCTCTTGATGGTCTCCTAGCTGGTCTTCATGTGCTCACTGAGGACCTGTAGCATGGAGGGGAGACACAAAGCTGTGTCCACCTGTGTCTCTCACATCACTGTGGTGGTCTTAGGATTGTGTCCTGCATATTTGTATATTTGCACCCAATCACCACCTTCTCCACTGATCGAGCTGTGTTGAAAATATCCTGCCATTCCTTTCTGGCCTGTCAGGTCTCTTTGGACAGGACTACTGGCAGCCTTATGTATCTATCCCTCCTTGAAGGTTGAGGCTCTCTTGTCCTGAGCTGCTTCTGCAATTTTTTCTTTACCTTTGTAATTTCCAAGTTTCAGTATATTCTGTCAAGGTGTTGACTTATTTTTATTGATTTTGAGTTTTATTGATTTATTGAGTTCTCTGTGCCTCTTGGACTTAAATGCCTGTTTCCTTCCCCTGATTAGGGAAGTTATCAGCTATAATTTGTTCAAATAAACCTTGTGCCCGCTTTTCCCACTCCTCTTCTTCTGGGACTCCCATAGTGTGGATATTGCTTTGCTTTATGGAATCACTGTGTTCCCTATGCCTTGTTCATGATCTGTTTTCTTTCCCTCTTCTTTTCAGCTTCCTTGTTTTCCATCATTTTATCTTCTATATCACTGATTCACTGTTTTGGTTTGTTCATCCTCGTTTTTATGGCCTCCACTTGGGACTGTATCTCAGTAATATCATTTTAAATTTTGGCCTGACTAGATTTTAATGCTTTTATCTATATGGTAAGGGATTCTCTAGTGTGTTCTGTGCTTTTTTCTAGCCCAGCTAGTAGGTTTATAATCATTGTTTAAATTCTAGTTCAGACGTCTTACTTATGTCTTTAGTGATTAAATCCCTGGCAGTGAGTATTGCCTCCTGTTCCCCCTTTTTGAGGTGAATTCCTCCATCTTGTCATTTTGTCTAGAAAAGAAAAGATGAAAGAAAAAACCCCAACAATAACAACTACAAAAAACAAACAAAAGACTAGATCCTGGGAGTGTTTTGGTCTGCTTGTTCAAAGAACTAGACTCCAAAATAAGAAAGAAGGTAAAGCAATAAAATGAAATACCATGAAACAATAAATAAATATCTATAAGGTATAGATAAAAATAAAATTAAAAAAGAAAAGAATTGAAAAAAATAAGAAAATAACTGAAAAAATAATACTAGAAGATTAAAGAATGAAAATACAAAGAATGTTATATACTGTTTTCCCCGAGCTGAAGCTTTGCAGCCTCTGTGATAGTAAACTTGGTGTGAGCAAGTTGTTTGTGCTGGTCTTCCAGGGGAGGCATCTGTTGCACTGATTCTCAGGTGGACTTGCTCTAATGGAAATGCTTCTCCAAGGCAGAGGGAGGCAGGGCTTGGTGTAAGCAGCTCTGCACTCCACTAGATGGCACTGTTTTGCTCCCGGAACCCTTTCAGCACTGATTGGTGGGGTGAATATGGCTGCACCCTCTCTCTGGCTCTGGAGCTAAAAATTCAGGTGCCCTTCCAGTGAACCCTCACAGAAAAGCAATCAATCACTTATCTTCCTGGTTTCCGTCAGAACTTTATGTTCATCTGGCCTACGACCAAGCATTTTTATTTCAGGCATGTGAGTGAGTTTCAATACTCCCAAGTTTTACGTACTCCTGGAGGGTGGAGCCAAGCTTTTCCTCCTGGGGGAGGGGTGGGATCTCTCATGCTTCTGCCTTTTGCTGGACCCATCCCTGGAAACTTGTCCCAGGTGCCACAGTTCGAAGTTTATGGCAATGCCCAGCAAAATGCCAGCACCTAGCCTCATTGTTCTCATGATGGCTTCCCCCGTCCTATGCCTGGGAACCCTGCCACACTCAGGCACCCCCATTCTTCTTGGGACACTGGGGATCCTGATACCATGTTGTCATGTCTGGGATTCTGCCCTGCTTCACCACCTGAGCACCTTTAAACCAGGCACATTCCCCACTGTAGCACACTTCTAAAAGTTCTAATTTTGCACTCCATTTGTTGTTGTTGTTTTTAATTAATTAATTAATTAATTAATTAATTAATAACGTATTATTTGTTTTGGGGTACAGGCCTGTGATTCACCAGTCTTGCACAATACATAGCACTCACCACAACACATACCCTCCCCAATGTCCATCACCCAGCCACCCCATCCCTCCCACCCCCCTCCACTCCAGCAACCCACAGTTTGTTTCCTGAGATTAAGAGTCTCTTATGGTTTGTCTCCCTCTCTGGTTTCATCTTGTTTCATTTTTTCCTCTCTTCCCCTATGTTCCTCTGCCTTGTTTCTCAAATTCCACGTATCAGTGAGATCACATGATAATTAGTCTTTCTCTGATTGATTTATTTTGCTTAGCATAATATCCTCTAGTTCCACCCATGTCATTGCAAATATCAAGATTTTATTTTTTGATGGCTGCATAATATTTCATTGTATATACCTACCACATCTTCTCTATCCATTCATCTGTCGATGGATATCTGGGCTCTTTCCATAGTTTGGCTATTGTAGACATTGCTGCTATAAACATTGGAGTGCAGGTGCCCCTTCGGATTACTACATTTGTATCTTTGGGGTAAATACCCAGTAGTGCAGTTTCTGGGTCATAGGGTAGCTCTACTTTCAACTTTTTGAGGAACCTCCATACTGTTTTCCAGAGTGGCTGCACCAGCTTGCATTCCCACCAACAGAATAAGAGGGGTCCCCTTTTTCCACATCCTCACTAACATGTGTCATTTCCTGACTTGTTAATTTTAGCCATTCTGAGGTGGTATCTCATTGTGGTTTTGATTTGTATTTCCCTGATGGTGAGTGATGTTGAATGTTTTTTCATGTGTTTGGTGGCCGTCTGTATGTCTTCTTTGGAGAAATGTCCGTTCATGTCTTCTGGCCATTTCTTGATTGGATAATTTTTCCTTGGTTGTTGAGTTTGATAAGTTCTTTATAGATTTTGGACACTAGCCCTTTATGTGATATGTCATTTGCAAATATCTTCTCTCATTCCCTCAGTTGTCTTTTGGTTTTGTTGACTGTTTCTTTTGCTTGCAGATGCTTTTTATCTTTTTTTTTTTTTCTCAGATGCTTTTTATCTTGATGAAGTCCCAGTAGTTCATTTTTTGCCCTTGCTTCCCTTCCACTTCTTATAATACTTTGCAGTAGCCTCGTTAAGTGAGGTCCCTACCTCAGCTTTATCACACTGGATTCAAGTCTCCACACCTACCTTCCAAACAGTGGTCACTTTTCTACTTGTAGAAGTGCAGCATTTGTTTTCTCAGATCCCTAATTGATTTCTTGCGTGTTCAAAATGATTTGATGACTACCTAGTTGTATTTGAGGAACGAGACAAACTTAGGTTCCCCTACTCCTCCTCCATCTTAATTCCTCTCCCTTACATACACATTTAAATGGCTTTTTGTACTAAGGAAAATGCACGACATGGCGGGAGAAACATATTTTCTCTCCCAAGGGGTAAAGCCAGGTGGCAGATTAAGGAAGTGGTTATCAGCTCAACATAAAGAAAAACTCTCATTCCTGAAAGAGTAGAACTTAAATTTTCCCACCACACACACACACACACACACACACACACGTGACACAATGCAGGTGTTAGCTAAGTTACAGTGGTGATCATTTTGCAGTATATAAATGTATCAAATTAACAGGTTGTACACTTCAACTTACAATATGTTATATGTCAATTATTTCTCAATAAAACTAGAAAATATTTCTGAATCCCTGTTCTCTGAAAGTATTCCCTCAAGGATTCCTCACTCCTTGTTTTAAACAACAGATCCCAAGGTGTTTTAATTGAAACTGTATATATTTATATGGAAACATACACACACATACACATAGATATATATCTTATAAACATGTGATATAAAAATATAAATTATGCACAATAAATATAAATGTTAAAGCATATTTTAAAATAAATATATGAAATGTAATATATTATTATTTTAAAAATTCTTTATTTAAATTCACTTCATTTAACATATACTGTATTATTAGTTCCAGGGTAGAATTCAGTGATTCATTAGTTGCATATAATACCTAGTGCTCATTACATCAAGTGCCCCCTTAATGCCCATCACCCATTACACCCCACCCCTGCCCCCCTCCCCTCCAGCAACCCTCAGTTTGTTTCCTAGAGTTAAGAGTCTCTTATAGGCAAACAGATACATCTAAGGAGAGGTCGTACTACGTGGATCATCTTTTCAAAACCGTTTTGTGACTCCATAACTCACACAGAGAAAACTCCAAACCTTTCTAATCTTAAGGCATCTGACCTCATTTTGACTGCTCTCTGCTCCAGCCACAGTGGTCTCCTCACCCCTCCTTGAACACAAGACATGCTCCTGCCTTAGTGCGTGTGCACTAGATGTACCCGTACCTGGAAAGAACTTCCCCCAGACATCCTCTTAAATAATTCCTTCATGTCCTTCAGATCTCTCAGAGGTCACCTTCTCAGTGATACTCACAGTAACCACCACAGCAAAGTAGCCATCTTCCCTGTCTCCACACAGGTACACTCTGGGTCATCTTGTTCCACGCACTTCCCAACTTCTAACATACACACTTCCCTCATTCACTAGCATACAGTCTACCCCTACCTGCCAGAACATGTGCCCCACAAGGTGGGCAGATTGAGCCTCTTTTTAGTTCACTGAGGTATCCTAGATGTTAAAGTAGTGCTCCTATATCTGACAGTTGCTAGTTGAATGAATGAGCAGTATAGTGACCCTCTCTCTTCTAGATGAGCCTCAGGTCACAGCTGTTTGTGGAAGCTACCACTTTTCTCCCCATTGCTGGTCTCCCCTGTCCACCCCCATTGCCTCTATTGCACACCACACCTGCACGCACAGGAAACAATTATAGCTCTTCAGAAAAGTTGTACCTAGGCTTACGGATCATATATTCGAGATAGACGTGAATTCAAATTAGACACTGCTTTATCACTGTATGAATTAGGAGCGGAACCAGGACTAGGATCACGAGATCTATGGGCAGAGGGGCAGGTAGGTGAGCAGAGAAGACAAAAGCTAACTGAAATTAAATAAAGACGAGAAATGATCAGATCCTTTCTCTCACTCCAGAATCTGCATTTTAAAAAAGATGAGGAAAAGATGGAAAGAATGATCCAGAACAGACCTAGAAGGAGGAGAAGAGATGAATGAGTCTGAAAATTTATACTGTGATACCACAGAGACTTCTGTGTGCAGAGGCTCACTGGGCTTTGTGGGAACAATGGGAGGCCATAGGACTCCCATGACTGTCACAGACTCGGGAACACCAGAGGAAAATGAGACCAAAACTCATACACAAGAATAAGAATAGGTCTAATTCTCTATAAAAACAAAGAAAAAAAAAAAACCACCCAAATTTGGGGGCTCAGGGCCTGATCCAAGCCAGAGCCTAGGCTGACCTGTCACAGGAAGCTCTTAATGCCCATGG
Source organism: Ursus arctos (assembly GCF_023065955.2). Lineage (NCBI taxonomy): Eukaryota > Metazoa > Chordata > Mammalia > Carnivora > Ursidae > Ursus > Ursus arctos. Next base: position 33,196,555 of record NW_026622908.1, read on the forward strand.
CCTAGAGACAGGTGATGTCTGAGTCCCTGTGATCACAAGTCCTGGTGGGACAAGGTTCCACTGATGGGACTAGGGAATAGCAAAGATGACTCAATTGAGAAGTGACCATGTTAAAGCCCACAATGCACCGAGTACTAACCAGGCACAGTTCTGTCCACACTTGGCTGCTCACAGCCTCTCCTGTCCTACCTACCACAGACTGCACAGCAATTTGGCAGATTCTGGAAGGTTCTCAGTGCTTCCATTGATTTCCTATCTCAACTTTAGGAGTCTTCTCCTTTATTACCACACTAGTCCTATATGACAAGAATAGAAAAAACAAATTCATATCCAGATTTTCAATAGAGAAGTAAAATATTACTTCTCAGGCAAACATGAAGTAAAGACAGGGAGGGATGGGGATGACCCAATCCCGTCTCTGCTAGAACAGGAAAGCATGTCAGGGAAGAGAACACAGGTTAGTTTGGGAAGGGGTCATGTAGGGTATCACGTAAGGTAAGGTTGGACCAGTCTCCCCACCTCCTCGTATTATGCTAATAGGAACATATACATATTCTGACACCTTTAGCAGATAGAGATGTCGGGGGCTCTTGATGTCAAAAAAGTGAGAGTGTAAATAAATCTTGCATCACTCAGTCCCCTACAAGGCAGCTGGCTCACACTGTGAAAGAAAATAATCATGAACAAATTCAGGTCAATCATGGAAGTGTTGACATCTCCACAGCCCACCACATGCTTACAATGTCCCACTCAAAGAATCCTCATAACCCAGTCATGTCTCCTCTGCCCCAACCCCTCCCCACTTCAGGCCCTCCAGGGTCTCCCCTTTATGAGTCTTGGGAGACACCTCAGAGCCCTGCACTGTCACTGCCTGGGGTAGAAAAAACAGGATGTGGTCAGAACCCACAAGAGATGAGACTAAAGGAGGAGCTATGGGGTGGCTGATTTCCCCCATGGGGTCCCATCTACACTATCCCAGGGTCTCAAAGATCACTCCCTACATACTTACTTTCAGCCTGTGAGTAGCTCCCTCCTTTTCCACCTGTGGGAAGAAACTATCATGTCAGAGGCCAGGGAGAAGGCTGGACTATGGTATCCAGAGGAATACCCGAGTCCTCTACCAAAATGAAGTTTCCAGAACTATTAACTGAAGACTCATGGCTGATTTAGAAAACAGGAAGAAAGGATACGTAGGGGCACTGGACTGTCTACCTGGAGGTCAGCTGCTGGGGATCAGGTCCCCAACACCAGAATAAAAGTGAAAAATTTGTCCTTCATTTGCACAAGTCTTTACTAAGGAGTGAGGGCTAGCAATTGGTTCCAGAGTGGCCAAGCACATGTATATAGATGGTACTTCTCATTAACAAGGCAGGACAAGCTTCTACCAAGGGCTTAAAACCTCCCAGTGGAACAGGAAAACTCAGATTCCCCCCACTCCCTTCTCTACCTGTGTGCTTCTTCCTCCACATCGTAGCTCCAACCACCACAGCTCCGGTGACCACAAGGAGAACCAGGCCAGCAATGATGCCCATGATGGGGATGGTGGGCTGAGGAGGTGGCTCTGGGAAGGGAAGGGAAGGGAAGGTGAGGGCCCCAGACCTCAGGCTTGAGTCATGACCTCACAGATGTTCTGCTGCAGACCTACTTTCTCTGAAAAGAGGCTCCACCCCAAGCCCCTCCTTACCCCATCTCAAGGTGAGGGGCTCGGGCAGTCCCTTGTGCTGTATATGGCATGTATATCTCTGCTCCTCTCCAGAAGGTACCACCACAGCTGCCCACTTCTGGAAGGTCCCATCTCCTGCAGGCCTGGTCTCCACAGACTCTATGTTCTGGTTCTGGTCTTCCCCATCTCGCTGCCAGGTCAGGGTGATTTCCGCAGGGTAGAACCCCAGAGCCGAGCACCTCAGGGTGACCTCATGGTCAGAGATGGGATGGCGGGTCACTTGTCTTTTGGGGGATTCTGAGGAAGAAGAATCAGGAAATCCACACTTTTGGTTACCTTGTCAGATCACTACAGCAGCACTTGTGACCATTCTAAGGATGGAAAGGACAATTGGTTTAGAAGGAAAAAGCACAAAACCCTGACACCAGCTTAGTACAGGGGATCTGGAATAATGCTTTAGAATCAAGGAGAGATCCCAGGACAAGACAGTACAGGTCTCGAGTGGGGAGCACACTAGGGTCCTGACTGCAGTGGAGGGTCAATGACTCAAAACCTGAAGTCAGACCTCCAAAGCTGTTCTCAGATTGAGAACAAGGCCTTGAGAGGGAAAATCAGGGTTCACAAGGTGGCTGCCAGGATGGAAGGGAGCTGCTGATGGGTTATTTCAGGTATGGTCTCCACCTGCCTCCAGGGAGAGACTGGATTCCTCAATTGTTCTTCAGAGAAAAGCAGCCCTCTAGGGGAGCCACTCTCTAGTGGGAATATGAACTCCAAGAGGAATCTCCTTCTCCCCTCCCACGGAAGGGGCGGTATTCTGACACTGAGTCCATTCTCCCTTCCCTGTGGAAAGCCAGCCCCAGTGGAGTGGGGATCCGGGAGGTCGCTGGTACCTGAGCGCTGCAGCGTTTCCTTCCCATTCTTCAGGTGCCTGCGGAGCCACTCCATGCACGAGCCCTCCAGGTAGTTCCTACTCCTCTCGGCTACACCAGATGCCTCCCACATGCGTCTGGTGATCTGCGCCTCTGAGTTCGCCGCGGTCCAGGAGCGCAGGTCCTCATTCAGGGTGATGTAATCCGCGCCATCATAGGCGTTACGAAAGTACCCGCGAAGGAAGCGTCCATCAGGCCCCATGTCGCAGCCAATCATACTCTGGAAGGTGTGAGACCCTGGCCCCGCCCCACCACGGGTCATCATGAAAGCCTAAACTTAAAACCCAGTAGCGGCCCCAGCGGCTCTTCCCTGCTCTGAGGACAGGTGAAAACCGCAGCCTCGGGGTGGCTCTTGGCCCCAGACATTCGGGGTGACCTCGGCCCGTCCGTGAGAGTGGGGATCGTGACCTGGGCCCGAGCCCACGTCGCTCACCTTCCTCGCTCTGGTTGTAGTAGCCGCGCACTTCGTTCAGCCTCCCTCGGAGAATGTGTGTGCAGGTCCTGGTGTTCTGCGTCTTCCAGTCCCAAAACTCCGGCCCCTCCTGCTCCAACCACGGCGCCCGCAGCTCAGCCCTCGGACTCGCGCCGTCGCTGTCGAACCGCACGAACTGCGTGTCGTCCACATAGCCGACCTCCAAGTACCGGGGCTCCGCGCTGCCAGGTCGGGATATGACCGTGCGGAAATACCTGAGGGAATGGAAGCCTGCGGGCGCGGAGGGGGTGAGACACCGCTCCACCCTCCTCCTGGCGCGGCACGGGGCCCAGTGGATTCGGCGCGCAGGAGAGGGGGATGGGGCTTGTGCAGCGGAAAAGGGGCAGTCGTGGGAGAAGAGTCGGGACCACGGTGTGGGCGAGGCGGAGGTGAGTGCTCTAGGTCCCAGGCGGCGGAGCAGCGCTTGGGTGGGTCCGGAAGCCTTCTCCCTCCTCCCACGCTGCCGAGATTTCTCTCCCGACCCCGCACTCACCAGCGCTGGTCTCAGTCAGGGTCAGGGCCCCCGACAGTAGCAGCAGGAAGAGGGTTCGGGGATGGCTGACCGCCATCCACATGTTCTGGGAAGAAGCTGAGTCGCCCGGGGTCCAGAGAAAATACTGTAAGCGGGGAGCACGATGACGCTGATTGGCTTCTCTAGAAACCCGACACCCAATGGGAGTGCGACCTGGGGTCGCGTCATGAGTATCCCGGCAGGAGGACCTGACTGGCTGTGAGCGGGAGAAGTGAAAGCAGGGGAGATGGGGACTCCCCAGCACTGGGCTTCCCTGACCCAGACACCGCCCTTGCGCCAGGACCCTGAGAGACAGCCCCAGGGATTTGTGACTTCGTCCTGACCCCTCTTCTCCTGCACGGAATGCTCTTGTCACATCATCTCACGGCTGAGTCAGTGAGTCTCAAACATTTTGTTTTCAGGATATCTGTACAGTCTTAAGAATTAGTGAGGACTTCCATGGGGAGCCTGGGTGGCATAGCGGTTAAGCGTCTGCCTTCGGCTCAGGGCGTGATCCCGGCGTTATGGGATCGAGCCCCACATCAGGCTCCTCCGCTAGGAGCCTGCTTCTTCCTCTCCCACTCCCCCTGCTTGTGTTCCCCCTCTCGCTGGCTGTCTCTGTCTCTGTCAAATAAATAAATAAAATCTTAAAAAAAAAAAAAAAGAATTAGGACTTCCAAGGATAATTTTGTGTATGTGGGTTATATCTATCAATATTTACCATATTAGGAATAAAACGGGTTTTAAAATTTTTTCGTGAGCTCATTTTGAATGAACAAAATTGTTTTTGTGAAAAATAACTGTTTCCCCCCAAAAGCAAGGTAAGGAGAAATTGGATCTTTGTAATATTGCATTTTTGCAAGTCTCCTTTTTATCTGTCACATTAGAAGACTGCTGGACATTCATATTTGCTTTTTTTCTTTCTCAAATTTTTATTTAAATCCTAGTTAACGTGTAGTGTAATACTGGTTTCAGAAGTAGAATTTACTGACTCATCATGTACACACAACACTCAGTGCTCATCATAACAAATTCTCTCCTTAGTGCCCATCATTCATTTAGCCCATCCCCCCACTCACCTCCCTCCATCAACCCTCAGTTTGTTCTCTATTCTTGAGTCTCTTATGATTTGCTTCCTTCTCTCTTTTTTTTCCTGTATATATATATATATACTTTAATGTCTGTCTATGTCTTCTGTGCATTTCCTGACCAGAGTTTTTAGGTTTTTTTTGGCATTAAGTTTGATAAGTTCTTTATAGATTTTGGATACTAGCCCTTTATCTGATAAGACATTTGCAAAGATCTTCTTCCATTCCATAGGTTGCCTTTTAGTTTTGATTGTTTCCTTTCCTGTGCAAAAGCTTTTTATCCTGATGAAGTCCCAATAGTTCATTTTTGCTTTTGTTTCTCTTGACTCTGGAGACATATCTAGCAAGAAGTTGCTGCATCGGAAATCACAGAGGTTCCTGCCTACATTCCTTTCTAGGATTTTAATGGATTCCTGTCTCGCATTTAGGTCTTTCATCCATTTTGGGTTTATTTTTGTGTATGGTGTAAGAAAGTGGTCCAGTTTCATTCTTCTGCCTGTGGCTGTCAAATTTTCCCAAACAGTATTTGTTGAAGAGACGGTCTTTTTTTTTTTTTTTTTCCTTTGGATATTCTTTCCTGATTTGTCAAAGATTAGTTGACCATAGAGTTGAGGGTCCGTTTCTGGGTTCTCTATTCTGTTCCATTCATCAATGTGTCTGTTTTTGTGCCAGTGTCATACTGTCTTGATGATTACAGCTTTGTAATACCACTTGAAGTTAGGAATTGTGATGCCTCTAGCTTTGGTTTTCTTTTTCAATATTCTTTTGGCTATTCGGGGTCTTTTGTGGTTCCATAGAGATTTCAGGATTGTTTGTTCCAGCTCTATGAAAAATGCTGATGGTATTTTGATAGGGATTGCATTGAATGTGTAAATTGCTTGGAGTAGCATGGACATTTTAACAATATTTGTTCTTCCAATCCATGAGTATGGAGTATTTTTTCTATTAAATTATGTCATCTTCAATTTTTTTCATAAATGTTCTCTAGTTTTCAGAGTAAAGATCTTTTACCTTTTTGATTGGGTTTATGCATAGGTATCTTATGGATTTGGGTATGATCGTAAATAGGATCAATTCCTTGATTTCTCTTTCTGCTACTTCATTTTTAGTGTATAGATATGCAACTGACTACTGTGCCTTGATTTTATATCTTGTGACTTTGCTGCATTCCTCCTTCAGTTGTAGCAATTTTTTGGTGGAGTCGTTGGTTTTTCTACATAGAATATCATGTCATCTGTGAAGAGTGAGTGTTTGACTTCTTATTTGCTGATTTTGATGCCTTTTATTTTTGTTGTATGATTGCTGAGGCTAGGACTTCCAGCAGTGTGTTGAACAATAGTGGTGAGAGTGGACATCCCTGTCCTATTCCTGGCCTTAGGGGATAAGCTCTCAGTTTATCCCTGCTCAAGATGATATTCGCTTTGGGTCTTTCATGTATGGCTTTTATGGTGTTCAGGTATGTTTCCTCTATCCTTACATGGTGGAGGGTTTTTATCGAGTAAGAATGCTGTATTTTGTGAAATGCTTTTTCTGTATCTATTGAGAGAATCATATAGTCCTTATCCTTTCTTTTATTAATGTGGCGTATCACTTTGATTGATTTGCAAATATTGAATGACCATTGCAGCCCAGGAATAAATTGCACTTGGTTGTGGTGAATAATCCTTTCAATGCACTGTTGCATCCTATTAGCTAGTATCTTGGTGAGAATTTTTGCATCCATGTTCATCAGGGATATTCGTTTGTAATTCTCTCTTTTAGAGGGGTCTTTGTCTGCTTTTGGATCAAGGAAATGGTGGCCTCATAGAATGAGCTTGGAAGTTCTCTTTTCTTTTTTTCTTTTCTTTTCTTTTCTTTTCTTTTCTTTTCTTTTCTTTTCTTTTCTTTTCTTTTCTTTTCTTTCCTTTCCTTTCCTTTCCTTTCCTTTCCTTTCCTTTCCTTTCCTTTTCTTCTTTCTTCCTTTCTTTGTTTCTTTCTTTCTTTCTTTCGCAGATTCAGAAGAATAGATATTAATTCTTCTTTAAATGTTTTGTAGAATTCCTCCGGGAAACCATCTGGGCCTGAACTCTTGTGTGTTGGGAGATTTTTGATTACTGATTCAATTTCTTTGCTGGCTATGGGTCTGTTCAGGTTTTCTATTTCTTCCTGTTTCAGTTTTGGTCGTTTATGTGTTTCAAGGAATTTATCCATTTCTTCCAGAATGCCTAATTGATTGGCATATAATTGCTCATAATATTCTCTTATAATTTTTTGTATTTCTTTGGTGTTGTTTGTGAGATCTCCTCTTTTATTCATGATTATATATTTTTTGGGTCTTTTCTCTTTTCTTTTTGATAAGTCTGGCTAGGGGTTTATCAATCTGATTATTCTTTCAAAGAACCACCTCCTAGTTTTGTTGATGTGTTCTAATGGTTTATTTTTTTTTTTTTTGTTTGTTTGTTTTGTTTTGGTTTGGTTTCTATATGATTAACTTCTGCTCTAATCTTTATTATTTCTCTTCTCCTGCTGAATTTAGGTCTCCCCCCCCCCCCCCGTTATTTTTCTAGATCCTTTAGGTGTAAGGTTAGGTTGTGTATTTGAGACTTTTCTTGCTTCTTGAGGAAGTCCTGTATTGCTATATACTTCCCTCTTAGGACCACCTTTGCTGCATCCCAAAGGTTTTGAACTGTCTTGTTTTCAGTTTCATTTGCTTCCCTGTATTTTTTAAATTCTTCTTTAATTTCCTGGTTGACCTATTCATTCTTCGGTAGGATCTTCTTTAACCTCCATGTATTTGTGGTCCTTCCAAATTTCTTCTTGTGATTGACTTCAAGTTTCATAGCATTATGGCCAGTATGTGATCTATTTTGAAGAATGTTTCATGTGCACTTGAAAAGAATGTGTATTCTGCTGCTTTAGGATGAAATGCTCTGAATATATCTGTGAAGTCCATCTTGTCCAGTGTGTCATTTAAAGCCCTTGTTTTCTTGTTGATCTTCTGCTTAGATGATCTGTCCATTGCTGTGAGTGGGGTGTTAAAGTCCCCTACTATTATTGTATCATTAGCAATGAGTTTCTTTAATTTTTGTTATTAATCTGTTTATATATTTGGCTGCTCCCAAGTTGAGGGCATAGATATTTAGAGTTGTTACATCTTGTTGGAAATCCCGTTTATTATGATATAATGTCCTTCTTCTCTTGTTACAGTTTTGGCTTAAAATCTGGTTTGTCTGATATAAATATGGGTATTCCAGCTTTCTTTTCATGTCTGTTAGCATGTAAATGGTTCTGTGCCTCTTTGCTTTGAATCTGGAGGTGTCTTTGGGTCTAAAATGAATCTCTTGTACACAGCATATAGATGGTTTTTGTGTGTGTGTGTGTTTTTTAATCCATTCTGATACCCTATATCTTTTTTTTGGAGCATTTACTCCATTTACATTCAGAGTAATTATTGATAGGTATGTATAATGCCATTTTATTACTTGATTTGTCATGGTTTCTGGAAATTTCTTCTGTTCCTCTACTTTTTTGTCACTTTTGGTCTTTCTTTCCCAGTCAAGTGTCTCCTTTAATATTTCTCACATGCTGGTTTAGTGGTCATTAACTCCTTTGGTGTTTGTCTGGGAAACTCTTTATCTCTTCTTCTGTTTTGAATGATTACCTTCCAGGATAGAGTATTCTTGGCTGCAGATGTTCCCCATTCAGCATGTTCAATATATTATTTCCCTCTCTTTTGTCTTGCCAATTTTTTGTGGAGAGATCTGCTATTAACCCTATTGCTCTTCCCTTGTAAGTTAGGGACTTCTTTTGTCTTGTTGCTTTTAGGATTATTTTTTGTCTCTGTATTTTGCAAATTTAACTACAGTATCTTGGTGTTCACCTGCTTTTGTTGATTTAGATGGGAGTTCTCTGTGTCTTCTGATTTGGGTTGTCTGTTTCTTCCCTCAGATTAGGGAACTTTTCAGCTAAAATCTCCTCAAATAAACCTTCTGTTACCTTTTCTCTCTCTTCTTCTTCTGGGACTCATATGATACAAATGTTATGTTTGATGGAGTCACTGTCTACTCTCGTGATCCAAACATTTTTCTTTCTTTCTTTTATTCAGTTTCATTATTTTCCATAATTCCGTCTTCTATATCACTTATTCAGTTCTCTTCTTCTTCCATTCTTGTGGTCATTACATCCAATCAGTTGTGAATCTTAGTTATTGCATTTTTCATTTCAGACTGAGGGTTAATTAGCTCTTTTATCTCTGTGGTAAGGGTCTCCCTGATGTCTTCTTTGCTTTTATCCAAGCCCAGTTAGTATCCTTATGATTATTGCTTTAAGGTCTGCATCAGACTTATTACTTATAGCTGGTTTGATTAGATCCCTGACCGTGACCTTTTCTTGTTCTTTCTTTTGGAATGAATTCCTCTATCTTGGCATTTTGAGTAGGTCTCTGGTTCTTCTCTGTGTTAGGAAAGTCTGTTATGTTTCCTGGTCCTGAGAGTAATGGCTTTATGTAGAAGAGGTCATGTAATGTCCAGAGTCTAGTGCTTCAGGAAGTGTCTTTGGTGTGTGCTGCATGTGCTCTGTTATTGTGTTTTGGTTGCTCTGTTGCTCAGGTCAATTGTATGCATAGGTTCTATTTGCCTACAGAGGGGATTGTTTGGTCCTTGGCCAGAGTGTGTCAAGTTTTAACTAGGTATGCTCTGGTCTGCTTGTTAAAGGAGACCTGATGATATTTCCACTAGATGTGAAGCTTTGAAGAACTCTTTGGCCAGTAGACATGGTGAATGCAGAGTTTGTAGTGGTCTTCTGGGGAAGGGACCTGCTGCACTAGTCCTTAGGTACGCTTGCCGAAGAAAAGCGTTACCGGCAGAGTATAGAGGGGAGAGACTTGGTGTAAGCAATTTAGGCAGCCAGTGTTGGCAATGTGCTGTTTACTGAAGCTGGTCTATGATCAGAGGTAGGGGAGGGAAATGGCACTAGCAAGCTATTTGTCCCCAGAGAGGGGTGTCCATGTTTGCTGGTCTCACGAAAGTTTTCTTTGTTTTTTTTTTTTTGTTGTTGTTGTTTGTTTGTTTGTTTTTGGGTTTTTTTTTTCAGTTTACGTTTGTTTATTGTTGTAACATCTTGTTTTGAACATCAAACACTGCACCAAAATATAAGCCATTTATTTTAGGATAACTGTCTTTGCCATGACTGAGAGTACTGTACTGATGTTTACAATTAATTTCTGACAACTTAAAACTTATTAGTGGCATTGCTAATAATCAAATACTTCATCATAGACTAAATGTAATTATTAAATTAAAACAATGAAGCTCCCCCCCTTCTTACCTTCAAAACGAACCAAAAAAGTGGTTTTCACCTGGAAAGAGCACTTAAACAGAGGAAAAAATAATTTTCCCTCATGTGTCCCAGTGTTTTCTAAGTCTGTGATTTCACACTGTCTCTGGGTTGCTTGCCTGCCTGGAGCGGCACAGTGCACCTTGGGCTCTAACAGAGCCAAGCCTGCTAACTTTTAATACTCTAAACTTTTAGGACCTGGTGTGGCAGAAACCTGCTCTGGTCTTCTGGAGGAGGGTCCCTCTGTGCTGGGACTCTGGGAGGTTTGACTCAGAAGGACAATTGTGACAGAGTGCAGGGGCATGGGATTTGGAGAAAAGCAGGCTAAAGAGCCATTGTCCAGGTTAGCCACTCCCAGCAGGTGTCTCTGTGCATGTGCATATGCTAATGCGTGGAAAAAGGAAATGGAGCCTGCTGAATCTTTTGTCCCCAGAGAGGCAATGTAACCTCTCAGAGATGTGCACTAAAAAGTAAAAACAATCTCCCATGCTCCTTAGGTGATCTTCAGATTGTGCTGTCCAGCCAGGTTACCTGCTTGCCTCTTCTCCAGGAGTAGGGCAACGTTCTCAGGTCGCTAAAACTCCGGTGTTTGAGCCCATTGGTCCGAAAACTTACAAAAATCAGCCCCTCTCATTTTCCCTACCAGTGGCTTTGGGGAAGTGTTCTCCTTGTGTGTATCCTTGTGTGTTCCACTCTCTCTCACCATTCTGTGAAACCAGCACTCCCTACCCTCCGCAGCACCTGGGATCTCGTTCCCCACAAACCATGTCTCCACACTTCCTACCTTCCTTTATGTGGCTTCTTCTCTTCCTCTAGCTGTGCAATCTGTTCTGTCAGTCCTCAGGTCGATTTTTTGGGTACTTAGAGTGATTTGAAGGTTATCTGGATGTGTTCCATGGGCGAAATGAACCTAGGGTCCTCCTATGATGCTGCCATCTGAGCTACTCCACCTTATGGTTTTAACCATTCGTAAGTGTATAGTTCAGTGGCATTGAGCCTATTCACATCCTCACGATGGTTAATTAAGTTAATTGATGTTTGTAATGCAAGCACCAGCACCATCCATCTCCAGGGCTTTTTCATCTTCCCAAACTGAAATTCCACACTCATTACACATTAATTCTGCATTCCCTCTCTCTGGGCCTTAGGCAGCCAGCATTCTGTTTTCTTATTGCCTATGAATTTGGCTGCTTTAAGTACCTCTATGTGTATGGAATCATGCGATATTTGTCTTTTTGTGACTGTCTTATTTCATAGGCATAGTGAATTGTAGGATATGTACGTTTTAGCACCTGTCAGGGTTTCCTTCCTTTTTAAGGGTGAATAATAATCCATTGTGTGCTTGTGCCTGATTGTGTTCGTACATTTATCCGTCATACACACTTTGGCTGCTTCTACTTTCTGGCTATCGTGAATAACACTGCCATGAAAATGGGTATGGAAATACCTGTTTGAGACTGTGATGTCCATTATTTTGTGTATATACCCCAACGCGGAATTGTGCGTCATATAGTAATTTTTTGCTTAATGGTTTAGGAAGTACCATAACATTTTCCATAGCAGCTACATGAATGTACATTCCCGCCAGCAATGCACAGCTGCTCCGATTTCTCCACTGTCTCGCATGTGTTACAGTTCTTACACTGTGGTCGTAGCTCTCCTGTTGGATGTGACATGGTATTGCATTATGGTTTTGACATGCATTTCCCTAATGATTAGTGACACACGCATCTTTTCACGTGCTTATAGGGCATCACATGTCTTCTTTGGAGAAATGTCTCTTGAAGTCCGTTGTCCATTTTTAATCAGGATGGTGTTTATTTTGTGTGTGCGTTTTTAAGATGTGTAAGTTCTTTATGTGTTCTGGATACTAACACATTATCAAATAAATCAATTGCAGATACTTTCTCTCATTTGTGGGATGCCTTTTCTCTCTGTTGATAGTGTCCTTTGATGTACAAAGGTTCTTAAATTTGATAAAGTGTAATTTATGTATTTTTTCTTTTCTTTCCTGTGGTTTTGGTGTCTTACCCACGAAATCATTACCAAATCCAAAGTCATGAAGTTTTCTTCTAAGAGGTTCATAGTTACAGGTGGTGGGTTAGGTCTCTGAATCACTTTGAGTCAATTTTTGTGTATGGTGTATGTTGTTAAGGGTTCAGTTTCATTCTTTCGCATGTGGATATCCAGTTTCACAGTACTGTTTTTTGAATCATCTGTCCCTTCCCAATGAATGCTCTTGTCACCTACTGCAGATCAACTGAACACAAAGGCAGGGGTTTATTTCTAGGATCTGTATTTTATTCCATTGTTGTGTCTGTCTTTATGCCAATATTACACTGTTTTGATTACCATAGCTTTGTAGTTAGTGTTAGAACCAGGAGGTCCTCCCACTGTTTGTTTCCCCAGGATTATTTTGGCTGCTTGGAGTGCCTTGGGTTTCCACCTGAATTTTAGGATGGATTTTTCTATTCTGCAAAACATTTTTTTTTAATTTTGATAGGAATTCCATTGAATCTGTAGCTCACTTTAGGTAGCACTGACAGCAACATGACCCATGTAAGTTCATGAATGTCTTTCCTCCCTTTTATTTGTGTCTTCCAGAATATCTTTCAGCAACTCTGTGTAGTTTTTCAGTGTAGAAGACTTCTGTCTCCTTGTTTGAGCTTATCCTTAAGTATTTGATTCTTTTTGATGCTCTGTTTTCTCAGTTCTCTGTGGATTATTAATTGGTAGCACAGAAATTCAATGTTTTCATGATTAAAAAAAAAAAACACAAACCTCTCAACAAATGGGTACAGAAGGAATGTACTTCAACATAATAAAGGCCATATGTGACAGATCCACAACTAACATCACACTCAGCAGGGAAAGGTTGAAAGCTTTCCCAGGATAATCAAGAAAAATCAGAGTACCCATGCTCCCCACTCCATTTCACAATAGCACTGAAATAAAAATCCCTGTGAAATTTTTAGCCTTTTCTACATATAGGTCATGCCATCAGTGAAGTGAGAACAAATTACTTAGAATGGTTGCTTAATTTTACTACCTGTAACAATGTTTCTGTTGGTAGCTGCTGTCTATCCCGTGGATCAGCTTAAGTATCACCTCTGTAGAAATACCTTCCCTTATCACCTTTTTTAATAGTAGAAATCTCCTTGAATACCCTATTTGTTGTATTATTAGCCATGATGAAGACTATAGTTAGTTTAGTAAATTGTCCCCTTATTTACTGTCTGACTCTGTTATGAGAATATAGGTCCATGCAGGAAGGACCTTTTGCATAATTTTTCCCACTATTTCTTTAATTACTGTGTCCTCACTCATAGCATGTTTCCTGGCCGTAGATAAGAGCTCTAAATTAAAGAAATTAATAATTTAATAAATAGTTATATCTGTATCTATATGAATTTATATCTAGAACATCTAACCATACTGCAAGGCAGCATAAATTGACTATTAAATAAAAGGGAAGAAAAACTTGCTATGACAAGTGAAGACATATATGGAAAAATAATTTTCCCTAACGCAACATGACTGGACTAAAATTTTATTCTTCACTGGCAGTAGTCTTACAATGGTTCTAAAGCTATTTTTTTTTATGTTACAGCTTTCTGACCCTAATTATGTGATTTGGCCTAATGGTATCGTTATAGAGATATTTTTTAAAGCTTTTATGGAAATTCCCGGTGAATTTAATTAAGCAAGAATCAGTTTTGGACACTTTCCAATTCTAGGACTTAATGAGGAATGTGGTTAGAAAGGATAATATGTCCAGTCATCTTTGCTTGTATTGGGAAGAAGGTGCTATGCTCCTAAGAACTCATACACATTTTTAGGAGGTTTTTGTTAGGCTTAAAGCATTACCTAATGAAAAGCACAAGAATGTCTCTTAAAAATATCAAATCAGCTAATCTGAGTAAACCAACAGGACAGAATAAAGAAGACTAAACAGTTTAATGGTATTTTTTTATTTAAAAATTAGTGGGAAAGAAATTACTTGAGGAAAACCACCTTGAGAAATGACTGGTTGCTCTCTTTTGATGTAAGTTTGGGACTTACTTGTCTTTTTGATAGATTATCCTAATGTGCTAAATTTTTGCATTTCTGTGTGGATCCTGGAATTTCTAGGAAGTGATCTACAATGTAATAAAAGCAACCTTCTGAATAACCAGAAGATTCCATGGAGAAAATGGATAGACATTTGGATGAAATAAAATACATCCTGAGCAACTAAGCAGTTGTTTTCCCCTCTCTTGTCAAACTGGATGACAGAAGAATTCCAGGTCCCTGTGAATGAGTAAAAAGTATCCTTAAGATTTGGACTTGTCTTCATAAGATAAGACTAACAGTAAATAGTGGAAACCAGGCTTTGCAATTGTGTGAGTATCTTTATTGTGTAAAAGTTGGATCACTTTGGGATAAAGCAAACTTGGATTCCTATTCTAGTTTTATCACTTGAAAATGAGTGACCTTGGGGAAATTAATTAGATGTTCAGAGTCTCAGTTTGTTCAACTGTGGAATGGGGGATTACAGTTCCTGTTACTGTAAATATGAAATGTGACTCATTAAGTTGTGAGTAAGTGATTGGAATCCACTGTAGATATTGTGCAAAGTGGAGTGATCAGATGAGAATCAGATTTAAAAAGGATCATTTGGGCTATGTTAGGAAAACAAATTGGTGGAGGCCAGAATGAAAGGGAAGGAACATTGCAGGTGTCTAGTGCAGTGGGCCAGAAAAGTGGGTAGGGTAGGGAAATGACGAAGTTTGTGATATATTTTTATAGGGGTTAATTAGATTAATAAGATTTGTCAAAGGTACCAATATGTGACACAAAGCAAGAAAGGCATGAAAGGCAGGGTGATATTTCTTGTCTGAGTAATGACTTGGAAGGTGGTACTATTTAGTGAGGTGGGAAACACCTATATTTGTTGCTGAAAATTAAAAATTTAGTTTTATGAGTCCTGAATTCATATCCAGTTGGAGATGTTCAGAGTCAGAGATGCTACATATACGAAGTTTAAAAATTAAGGGAGAGACCCAACATGGGAATGGTTCCACATTTATTGGTCAGGAAAAGGGGGCATATTCTACCAAAGACCCTAAGAAAGAGGTCTCAGTGAGGGAATAGGCAATCCAGGGAAGTGACCTTCCATTCCTAGTTTGATCCACTTACTTTGAACATGTTATCCTAAATGGGTAACAATGAACAATTACCCTAAATGTTTTGCAAGTATTTCACTTTTGTGACTTTGTAACCTGTGCACCTTTGCATGGAATTCCTGTGTCCTCTTGTTCTTCCACTTCTCCTTTAAAACTCAGGAAGCATTGCTTCCTCTGGGAAGACTTCCTTGATTGCTGTTTGGTTGATACATTCCTACCCCTGACTTCTGCACTATGTGACTATTTTTATATTGGCACTTGTTTCATTGATGATGATTTTGTATGCTATCACTTAGTGTAGGAAACCATGACTTGCTCCACTTGGAGATCAGAATGTCTGTGACACAAACAGGTACTCCGGCCACAGTCTTTTAACTGAATGAATCAATAAAAGATTAATCTTATAATGCATTTAAAGGTTTTCTTCCCTGTTTTGTAGATCACCTGGTTCTAATATGAGAAGTCACTCTTATCCAGACTAGATGGACCCAAGAAGCAATGTAACTTACTTTGTTCTCTTGGGCCTCACCCAGGATCCAAAGGAACAGAAGGTCCTTTTTGTTATGTTCTTGCTCTTCTATATTTTGACTGTGGTGGGAAACCTGCTCATTGTGGTGACTATAGCTGTCAGTAGGACCCTGGGCTCACCCATGTACTTGTTTCTTGCTAACTTATCTTTTATGGATGTCACTTATTCCTCTTGCATTTGCCCCAGATTGATTTCACACTTGTTGTTTGGGAAAAATACCATATCCTTCCAATCTTGTATGACTCAGCTATTTACAGAGCACCTTTTTGGTGGATCAGAGGTCTTTCTTCTGCTGGTGATGGCCTATGACCGCTATGTGGCCATTTGCAAGCCCTTGCATTATTTGGTGATCATGAGGCAGTGCGTGTGTGTTGTGCTGCTGGTAGTGTCCTGGGTCGGAGGTTTTCTGCATTCAGTAATTCAGGTTAGCACTATTTATGGGCTCCCATTCTGTGGTCCCAATGTTATTGATCATTTCATCTGTGAAATGTACCCCTTACTGGAACTCACCTGTACTGATACATATGTCATTGGCCTGTTCGTGGTGGCCAATGGGGGAATGATCTGCACTATTGTGTTTGTGCTCTTGCTCATCTCTTATGGTTTTATCTTGCACTCTCTAAAGAACCTTAGTCCAGAAGGGAGGCGGAAAGCCCTCCAGACCTGTGGTTCCCACATCACTGTGGTGGTCTTCTTCTTTGTTCCATGTATTTTCATGTATGTAAGACCTGCTAAGACCTTCCCCATTGACAAATCATTGAGCGTCTTTTTTACAGTCATAACCCCCATGTTGAACCCACTGATCTACACCCTGAGAAATTCCGAGATGATAAATGCTATGAAGAAGCTCTGGATGAGAAATATCATATCTTTTAATAGATAGGTATATTATACACCACGAGGAGAATTCCTTTACATTGGGCCCATTTTCCAAGAATGCAGAAGTATTCTTAAAATGATTCTGATTTCCCCTTTTTCAAAGAAATTAAGTTAATAATAATTAAAGAATGAACTGGATGATTGTACTATGTTTCCCTTCCTGCTAGACTGTAAGTTCATAATACTTTGTAGATACTTCATTCAAGGGTGTAATGCCTTTGTAGAAGGGAATCAACAATAGGTAATGAATATGTAAATTTTTATATGATTACACTAAGTTTTAATAAGTTTATATTTTTAATTTTTTTCTGATACTTAGCATCATTTTAGTTATTTTCTTCTCATTTAAGGTAATTCTTTTTGGGGCACCAGGGTACTTAGTTGGTTAAAGCATCTGGCTCTTGGTTTTGGTTCAGGTCATGATCTCAGGGTCATGATGCCCGGGTCAGTCTCCCTGCTCAGTGTGGAATCTGCTTGTCCCTCTCCCTCTGTTCCTCACCTCACACTCTCTCTTATATTCTCAAATAAATAAAGAAAGAAAATCTTAATACAGTAATTCTTTTTATTATACTATTTGTAATATTTAATGATGTATGGACTATTTTGTTTATTAAATATCTGTTGCATTAGGTATAAAATAAAAAGTTTAACACTTTTGTTTTTATGAGAAATATTGAAGTGTAATAATAATGATAAATAATAAAAAAAGCAAACCTTACACAATGGGTTAAAATGTTCAATAAATTTTTGGTAGTTTTTACGTCTCTAGGAAATCATCCATTTCTTCCAGATTGCCTAATTTGTTGGCATATATTTGCTCATAATATGTTCTTATAATGGTTTGTATTTCTTCAGTGTTGGTTGCGTTATCTCCTCTTTCATTCATGATTTTATTTATTTGGGTCATGTCACTTTTCTTCTTGATAAGTCTCGCTAGGGGTTTATCAGTCTTTTTAATTATTTCAAAGAACCAGCTCCTAGTTTTGTTGATCTGTTCTACTGTTTTTCTGTTTTTGTTTTAGTTTTGGTTTCTATTTTATTGATTTCTGCTCTAATCTCTCTAATTTCTCTTCTTCTGTTTGGCATAGGCTTTCTTTGCTCTTCTTTCTCCAGCTCCTTTAGGTGTAAGGTTAGGTTGTATATTTGAGACCTTTCTTGTTTCTTGAGAAGGGCTTGTATTGCTATATACTTCCCTCTTAGGACTGCCTTTGCTGTATCCCAAAGATTTTGAAGAGTTGTGTTTTCATTTTCAACTGTTTCCATGAATTTTTTAAATTCTTCTTTATCGACCTGGTTAACCCATTCATTGTATAGGAGGATGCTCCTTTGTCTCCATGTATGTAAGTTCTTTCCAAATTTCCTCTTGTGATTGAGTTCCAATTTCAAAGCACGGTGGTCAGAAAATATGCAGGGAAGGATTCCCATTTTTTTGGTAGTGGTTGAGACTGATTTGTGACCCAATAAGTGATCTATTCTGAAGAATGTTCCAGGTGCACTCGAGAAAAGTATGTATTCTGTTGCTTTAGGATGGAATGTTCTGAATATATCTGTGAAGTCCATCTGGTCCAGTGTATCATTCAAAGCCCTTGCTTCCTTGTTGATCTTCTGCTTAGATGATCTGTCCATTGCAGTGAGGGGGTTGTTAAAGTCCCCTATTATTATTGTATTACTATCAATATGGTTCTTTAATTTTGTTATTAATTAGCTTATATAATTGGCTGCTCCCTTGTAAGGGGCATAAATATTCACAATCGTTAGATCTTGTTGTTGGATAGACCCTTTAATTATGATAGTGCCCTTCCTTGTCTCTTATTACAGTCTTTGGTTTAAAATCTAATCTGTCTGATATAAGGATTGCCACCCCAGCTTTCTTTTGATGTCCATTAGCATGATAAATGATTTTTCTACCCCCTCACCTTAAATCTGGAGGTGTCTTTGGGTCTAAAATGAGTCTCGTGCAGACAGCGTATTGATGTGTCTTGCTTTTTTATCCAATCTGATACACTACCCTGTGTCTTTTGACTGGGGGCATTTAACCCTTTTACATTCAGAGTAACTATTGAAAGATATGAATTTACTGCCATTTTATTACCTTATAACATGTCCTTTTCTGTATATTGTCTGTGTTCTTTTCTGGTCCATGTTACTTTTGGGCTCTCTCTTTGCTTAGAGGGTCCCTTTTAATATTTCTTGTGGGGCTGGCTTGGTGATCACAAATTCTTTTAGTTTTTGTTTGTCCTGGAAGCTTTTTTATCACTCCTTCTATTTTGAATAATATACCAGCTGGATAAAATATTCTTGGCTGCATAGTTTTCTCATTTAGCACCCTGAATATATCATGCCAGTCCTTTCTTGCCTGCCAGGTCTCTGTGGATAGGTCTGCTGCCTCCCAAATATTTCTACTCTTGTAGGTTACAGACCTCTTGTCCCGAGCTGCTTTCATGAGTTTCTCTTTGTCTCTGAGATTTTCAAGTTTCACTATTATATGTCAGGGTGTTGGCCTAATTTTATTGATTTTGAGGGGGGTTCTCTGTGCTTCTGGGACATGGCTGCCTGTTTCCTTCCCCAGATTAGGGAAGTTCTCTGCTATAATTTACTGCAATATATCTTCTTCCCCCCTCTCTCTTTCCTCTTCTGGGATCCCAGTTATGCTAATACTATTTCAGTTTATGACGTCACTTATCTCTCGAATTCTCCCCTTGTGATCCCGTAGTTGTTTATCTTTCTTTTTCTCATCTTTTTTATTGTCCATCATTTTTCTTCTATATCACTAATTCTCTCCTCTGCCTCATTTATCCTATCAGGTAGAGCCTTCACTTTTATTGAATTTCATTTCTAGCCTTTTTGATTTCAACCTGGTTCAATTTTAGTTCTTCTATTTCTCCTGAAAAGCATACTCTAGTGCCTTCTATGCTTTTTTCAATCCCTCCTAGTGTCTTTATAATTGTTATTCTGAACTCTAGTTCTGATCTCTTTCTTATGCCCATACTGATTAGGTACCTGTCAGTCAGTACTGCCTCTTGTTCTCTTGAGGTTGAGTTTTTCCATCTTGTCATTTTGTCCAGAGAAGAATAGATGAATGAGAGAACAAAATACTAAAACGACAACAATGACCCCGGAGACATATGCATTAAACAAATCAAGAGTCCCAAAACCAAAAAAAAAAAAAGAATATAATTAGACAGGTGAACAGAATAGGGCAATACATTGAATCCTGTGTGTATTTTGGTCTGTTTGTTAGCAAACTAGATTCCAAAATTGTAAAGAAGGGAAAAATTTTATAGGTACAAAAATAAAAATAAATACAATGAAAGGATAGAATGTAACTGTAAAATGAAAATTAAAAGATAAGAAAAAACAAAAGAGAAAAAAGAACAAAAAATGGAAGGGATATAAACAGAGAGAAGTGAACAGAACAGAGCAATACCCTGTATCCTGAGTGTATTTTGGTCGGTTTGTTAGAAGAAAATACATCTCAAAATTGTAAAGAAAGAAAAAAACTTACATATACAAAAACAAAATTAGACTGTAACTGTGAAGATGAAAATTAAATAAGGCTTTTACAAAACAAACAAAAACAAAAAACAAAAAAAAGGAAGAAGAAAAGAAAGCATATGATCAAATGGGTGAATAGAACACAGTTATACACTAGATTTTGGGTGTGTTTTAGTCTGTTAGAAGAAAATGCATCCCAAAATTGTAAAGAAAAAAACTCTTATAGTTATAAAAAAATTAAATACAATGAAGGGATACAATATAAGTGTAAAAATGAAAATTTAAAAAACATAAAAAAAGTTGATAAAATAAGAAATTGGTTGAAAAAGGAAAGAGAAAAACATTAAAAAATTAAAGTTGAAAGGGTAAAGAATCATGGGGAAAAAAGGCATGAATTCTATGTGCTGTATTCCCCTAGTGCTGGGGTTTTGCAGTTCTCATTGGTCGGTAAACTTGGTCTTGTTTGAATGTTCTTGCTGACCTTCTGGGGGAGGAGCTTGTTGCTTGATTCTCAAGTGTATTTGCCCCATGCAGAATTGTACTGCCCTTGCTAGGGGGCCAGGCTAAGTAATCTGCTCCCGTCTCCTCTATGTGGCTTTTGTTCCCTGAAACCTTTCTATGCTGCTTTAGAGGATGAGAATGAAAATGGCAGCCTCCCAATCTCTAGCCCTGGAGCCTAGAGCTCAGGTCCCCACTCCTCAGTGTGCCCTCAGAAAAAAGCAGTCCATCACTCCTGTCTTCCAGGTCTCTGGCTGCACTCCGAGCTCACCCAGCTTGTGACAGAGCATTTCTGTCTCAGGCACACAACCCCGTTTTGAGTCTCAAACCCTGCAGCACCTGTGGTGGCTCCTGCGCCACTCTTCCTGTTGAGACGAAGGGGAGTCTTGCTGGTTCTGCTGTTTGTTGGGCCCCTGCTTGGAGAGTAGTTGCCCGATTGTGCTGTGGTTTACGGTTTATGGCAACCCTGAGCTGAGAGCCCATTCCTGGCTCACTGATTGCAGCCGACCTCCTTGCTCCAATGCCTGGGAACTCTGCCATCCTCAGGCACCCTTGGTCTTCCTGTGACCCTGAGGATCCTGAGACCACATTGTCCCAGCTAGGATTCCACCCCCACTCAGCCACCTGAGGAACATCCTTCACTGGAGCAGTCTTCTAAAAGTTCTGATTTTGCACTCTGCTTCTATATCTCTTGCTGGTAGCTGGCTGATGGAGGCTCCCTCCCCCCTGAGGTCTATCTTTTCATACATTACCTTGTATTCACTTCTCTACACCTCCTACTTTGCAGAAAGTGGTCACTCTTCCATTTGTAGGGTTGCAACTGTTCTGTTCGTAGATCTCTGGTTGAGTTCACAGGTGTTCAGGATGATTTCTTAGGTATCTAGTGGATTCCTGGGACCAGATGAAACTAAGGTCTCCAACTCCTTTACCATAAATTACCTACTTCTCTCTCAGCATGGTCTCTAGTCCTCTTCCCTTAGTTAGCCACTTAATCTAAGACTCATGAGGTAACAACTTTACAAATGCACTTGAATTTAAATACACGTATGTGAATTTTTCTCTGTGTATGTAAATGTTTGCTTTTATTATGCAACTTCATTTTTTAAAAATAAACTTTAAAGTTAGGATAGTTTTGTTTATTTTTAATTTTTAAATTGAAGTATAATTGTCATACAGCATTACAGTAGTTTCAGGCAAACAACATAATGAGTCAACAATCATGTACATTAAGAGATGCTTCTCGTGGTAAGTGTAGTTTGGTGTGTTACCAGATGCAGTTGCTACATCATTTTTGACTGTTTCCTATGCTGTACTTTTCATTCTTTTTAAAAAAAATTATTTATTTATTTGAGAGCAAGAGTGAGAAAATGAGAGTGAGAGTAAGAGAGAGAGAGAGAGAGGGAATGAGCAGAGGGAAGGGTCAGAGGTACAGGGAGAAGCAGGCTCCTCGCTGAGCAGGGAGCCCGATGTGGGGCTTGATTCCAGGATCCCGGGATCATAACCTGAGCCAAATACAGATGCTTAACTGACTGAGCCACCCAGGTGCCCCTGTCCTTTTTACTTTTGTGACATATTATTTTATCACTGAAACTTTGTGCCTTTCATCCCCTTCACCTATTTTGCCTGTCCCTCCATCCCCCTCCACTCTGGCAACCACCAGTTTGTTCTCTGTATGTATGAGCCCAGTTTTGGTTTTTGTTTGTTTGATTGTTTTTTTTTATATTCCACATATAAGTGAAATCTCTTGCAACATTTTGAAGATGTTCCATACCAGTCCATTTAGATCTCGTAGTTTTTCTTGTAGTCCATATTGCTCACTTATAAACATTTACTAAAATAAACGTATCCTTTACCATTCATGTTATTCTTAACCTTTTTTCTTCAACAAGAAATTTTGCATTAATTATATGTTTGTGAAGATTTGCAAGTATGAGTTCCTAGGAGTGGAATTGTTGAATATGTATTTGAATCAATGATAAGATAGTTAAATGTCAGTATTCATCATTATTGTCAAACTGCCATCCTTGAGACTGTAGTCATAGCTAAACTGCTGCTCACAGTCTATGAGAGTATTTGTGTCTCATTCTCAACTATCCGTACCTGATAAATATTTATGGCATAAGGCCATCTGATTAAACTGTAACCTTTTTCATATAATTGAGTTTATCTTTTCACTTTTAATGTGATTTGTATTTCTTTTTTCTGTGAATCATCCATTGATGCTTTCATATATTTCATTCAATCATTGATCTTTTCCATACTTATTTTTATGATTGGTTACATTCTAAAGAAAATATCCCTTTTATTATTGTGTGTGTACATGTTATCTTTCTGCCTGGTGGTATGTTTTTAATTTTTGTATAGTATGTAGAATGCTTTTGGCAGGTAAAATGTTTTCCTTTCATTTAACATGTAATTTTTTTTGCTTTCAAAAAGACTGTTCATACCAAAATATTCTTCAACTTAATTTTTAAAACATTTTTGATATTGTATATTGTACATTAAAACTTTTGCTTCATCTGGATTTTATTTGATATAGGAATTAAAGAGGGATAGAATTTTAATTGATTTTCTAAAATTCAGGTTTTTTTTTTAATAGTGTGTAATTTTCTTAGTGCCATTGACTTAAAATCCTGACTATTATATTCTAACCTCCAATATGTGTTTGAATCTGATTCAGGACTCAGTTCTGTTCCATTGATCTCTTTATTCATGTCCCAGTTGATATGCAATATAATTGCTTTTATATATAACACATTTTGATATGTGATAAGACTAACAGTCCCACATTACTATTCTCTTGCAGAATTATGCATAGTCTTGCATATGTGTATTTCCAAATCAAGTGTAAAATGAAATCGTAAGTTTACATTTAAATAAGATAAATAAGTTTAACATTAAAATAAGTTTCCAATGAAGTTAAAATAAGTGAGCATGGTTTAGTTATAAAAGAAAAGCCAGTTATTATTTTTAAGAAGATTCAATTTAGTAAGATGAATTTAGGAAGAATTTAGAGCTTTTGACTACTAAGGACTGTTATCCATGAGTGGCTCTTTTCATTCAACAGGTCATCTTTCACGCCCTTGGGTAGTGCTTCCATTTTCTGCCGGTGCCGCACATCCCTTCTAGATATCTGCTGTCCTTATTCCATGGCCCCTGAAATGCTGCTTGGCACTTTTGCTGTAAGAAAAAAACATCTCTTTCAGGAAGTGCCTGATTTATGCTTTGCTGAGCATCTGTGTGGCCATCTGCAGAGCCCTGTACTGTAAAATCATCACGAGTGACAGGGATATGGCTTCCTCTTTCAGGTGACATGTGCTAGAGGCTTTGTCCTTGCAACCATTCAGGTCCTCTTCACAGTGTGGCTGCCTGTGTGTGGCTCCACAGTGTGGCTGCCTGTGTGTAAAAAATCATTTTACACTTGATTTGGAAATACACATATGCATTTGTGCATGACGTAAACCTTTGCCTGAAACTCATCTGCATGGGCATTCATACCCTTGGTCTCTTTGTTGCTGTCAACCGTGGGTTCATCTGCCCGTGAACATTTTCCTCTTGATGGTCTCCTAGCTGGTCTTCATGTGCTCACTGAGGACCTGTAGCTTGGAGGGGAGACACAAAGCTGTGTCCACCTGTGTCTCTCACATCACTGTGGTGGTCTTAGGATTGCATCCTGAATATTTGTATATTTGCACCCAATCACCACCTTCTTCACTGATCAAGCTGTGGCTGTGTTGTATCATGGTAACTCCCTTGTTAAACTTAAACGTACACACTCAGAAATTTGAAGATGAAAAATGCCATGGGGAAGTTATGGGGTAGAAAAGGTAACTTAGAGAGTTAGCCACCACTTTATAATATAAATTTGTCTATTAAATGAAAAAGAGAAAAGAAGAGAATTCCTATGGTACAGAAGCCCACAAACACCATTTGTCCAAGGTATGTTTATTTTGCCATATAGGCACTGTGAGGAAAGTTTCAGGGAGGAAATTATTTATCATTGTAAAAATATCCTACTTAGATTTATGTATTACCCAATTGATGGTCAAAGTTCAATGTAGAGTGAGAATTAGAGATCTTGTAAAATGCAGATTGTCAGGACACAGCTCTTGAGATCTGAATTTATTAGCTTAGTTGTTGGGTGCCATACCTACTTTCTAAACACGTGAATGTTATGCCAATAATATGTGCGTATACTCTAGCCACTGTGCTGTAGTTTATGTTGACATCTGCACCTATTAATAAAGGCAACTTATTTTTTAAATGTAGTTTTTTTATTGCAGTAAAATACAAATAACAAAAATTGCATTTTTATCCATTTGTAAGTGTATAGTTCAGTGGCATTGAGCCTATTCACATCCTCATGATGGTTAATTAAGTTAATTGATGTTTGTAATGCAAGCACCAGCACCATCCATCTCCAGAGCTTTTTCATCTTCCCGAACTGAAATTCCACGCTCATTACACATTAATTCCGCATTCCCTCTCTCTGGGCCTTAGGCAGCCAGCATTCTGTTTTCTTATTGCCTATGAATTTGGCTGCTTTAAGTACCTCTATGTGTATGGAATCATGCGATATTTGTCTTTTTGTGACTGTCTTATTTCATAGGCATAGTGAATTGTAGGATATGTACGTTTTAGCACCTGTCAGGGTTTCCTTCCTTTTTAAGGGTGAATAATAATCCATTGTGTGCTTGTGCCTCATTGTGTTCGTACATTTATCCGTCATACACACTTTGGCTGCTTCTACTTTCTGGCTATCGTGAATAACACTGCCATGAAAATGGGTATGGAAATACCTGTTTGAGACTGTGATGTCCATTATTTTGTGTATATACCCCAAGGTGGAATTGTGCGTCATATAGTAATTTTTTGCTTAATGGTTTAGGAAGTACCATAACATTTTCCATAGCAGCTACATGAATGTACATTCCCGCCAGCAATGCACAGCTGCTCCGATTTCTCCACTGTCTCGCATGTGTTACAGTTCTTACACTGTGGTCGTAGCTCTCCTGTTGGATGTGACATGGTATTGCATTATGGTTTTGACATGCATTTCCCTAATGATTAGTGACACACGCATCTTTTCACGTGCTTATAGGGCATCACATGTCTTCTTTGGAGAAATGTCTCTTGAAGTCCGTTGTCCATTTTTAATCAGGATGGTGTTTATTTTGTGTGTGCGTTTTTAAGATGTGTAAGTTCTTTATGTGTTCTGGATACTAACACATTATCAAATAAATCAATTGCAGATACTTTCTCTCATTTGTGGGACGCCTTTTCTCTCTGTTGATAGTGTCCTTTGATGTACAAAGGTTCTTAAATTTGATACAGTGTAATTTATGTATTTTTTCTTTTCTTTCCTGTGGTTTTGGTGTCTTACCCACGAAATCATTACCAAATCCAAAGTCATGAAGTTTTCTTCTAAGAGGTTCATAGTTGCAGGTGGTGGGTTAGGTCTCTGAATCACTTTGAGTCAATTTTTGTGTATGGTGTATGTTGTTAAGGGTTCAGTTTCATTCTTTCGCATGTGGACATCCAGTTTCACAGTACTGTTTTTTGAATCATCTGTCCCTTCCCAATGAATGCTCTTGTCACCTACTGCAAATCAACTGAACACAAAGGCAAGGGTTTATTTCTAGGATCTGTATTTTATTCCATTGTTGTGTCTGTCTTTATGCCAATATTACACTGTTTTGATTACCATAGCTTTGTAGTTAGTGTTAGAACCAGGAGGTCCTCCCACTGTTTGTTTGTTTCCCCAGGATTATTTTGGCTGCTTGGAGTGACTTGGGTTTCCACCTGAATTTTAGGATGGATTTTTCTATTCTGCAAAACATTTTTTTTTAATTTTGATAGGAATTCCATTGAATCTGTAGCTCACTTTAGGTAGCACTGACAGCAACATGACCCATGTAAGTTCATGAATGTCTTTCCTCCCTTTTATGTGTGTCTTACAGAATATCTTTCAGCAACTCTGTGTAGTTTTTCAGTGTAGAAGACTTCCGTCTCCTTGTTTGAGCTTATTCTTAAGTATTTTGGTCTTTTTGATGCTCTAGTAAACAAAATTTTTACTTAATCCTCTGTGGATTATTAAATGGAAGCACAGAAATTCCATATGTTTTCATGATTAAAAAAAACAAACACAAACCTCTCAACAAATGGGTAGAGAAGGGATGTACGTCAACATAATAAAGGCCATATGTGACAGATCCACAACTCACATCACACTCAGCAGGGAAAGGTTGAAAGCTTGCCCAGGATAATCAAGAAAAAGATCAGAGTACCCATGCTCCCCACTGCATTTCACAATAGCACTGAAATAAAAATCCCTATGAAATTTTTAGCCTTTTCTACATATAGGTCATGCCATCAGCGAAGTGAGAACAAATTACTTAGAATGGTTGCTTAATTTTACTACCTGTAACAGTGCTTCTGTTGGTAGCTGCTGTCTATCCTGTGGATCAGCTTAAGTATCACCTCTGAAGAAAGGCCTTGCCCTATGTCCTTCTCCATAGCAGAATTCTGCCCGAGGACCCTGTTTGCTCTATTATTAGCCATAATGAAGATTATAATTAGTTTATCAAATCATCCCCTTATGCACTGTCTGACTCTGTTGTGAGAAGGTTCCTGCAGGAAGGACCTTGTATGTGATTTTTCACCTGTCATTAATTGCTGTATCATCACTTGTAACACATTTCCTGGCATTATATAGGTTCTCCATATAAAAAAAAATGCTAAAAAACAAAAACAAAACAAGAACTTGCATAGACATTACATTTAAATTTGTGAATATTTAAAATACGTAACCACACTTCTAGGCAGAGTAAATTGAGGAGGAAAAACTTACTTTGAGAAGTGGAGCAATAAATGATAATATAATCTCTACCAGAACAAAATGGGCTGAAATTTTATTCTCGACTGGCAGAGGTCTGATAATGGCTTGAAAAGTATTTTTTTCCCCGTTTTATATCTTTTAGCCCTTAACTATGTGATTTAGTTTAGTATTATCTTTACATTTAGATGTACTTTCAAATTTTTGTGAAATTCCCAGGGAATACAATTAAGCAAGAATCAGTTTTGGACACTTTCCAACTCTAGGACTCCATGATAAATGCTATTAGAAGGGATGAAATGTCTCCTTATCTTTGACCCTGTAGGGAAGAAGATGCTATCCTCTTAAGGACTGATAAAATTTTCAGGAGGTTCTTCATAGGTTTAAATCATTACCTGAGAGAAAAGATGAGTCTCTCTTAAAATTTCAAGTCAACTATTTTTGTCAAACCAATACCATAGAATAAGAAGGACTAATGAACTGAATGGTGTTTTCTGTTTAGAAATTAGTAGCAAAGTAGTTACTTGAGAAATCTGCCTGGGAAAACACTGGTGGCTGTCTCCTTGTGAAAGGATAGGATTTCCTCATCTTTTTTGATATATTATCCTAATGTGATAAACTTTGTTTTGCTGTGCCGTCTGTGGAATTCCTATGGAGTAGTCTACAGTGCAAATAAAAGCAAAATCTAAATAACCAGAAGACTCCATGGAGAAAATGGATAGGCATTCGAATGAAATAAAATATATCCTCAAGTAACAATGCAGATTTTTGTCCTCTCTGGTCAAACTGGATGACAGAAGAATTCCAGGTCCCTGTAAATGAGTAAAAAGTATTCCTTCAGATTGCGGATATGACTACACAAGGTAAAATTAATAGTAAATAGTGGAAACCAGGCTTTGCTATTCTGTGACTATTCTTATCATGTAAAAATTAGATCACTTTGGGATAATGTAAAAACTACTTCAAATAGTAGTTTTATCAGTTAGGGTGACCTTGGGAAAATTAACTAGATGTTCAGAGTCTCAGTTTGTTCAACTGTGGAATGGGGATTACAGTTTCTGTTACTGTAAATACGAAATGTGATTCATTAAATTGTGAGTGCGTGATTGGAATCCACTGTAGATGTTGTGAGTGGTGCAATGATCAGATCAGAATCAGATTTAAAAAGGATCATTTGGGCTGCGTTAGGAAAGCGAATTGGTGGAGGCAAGAGTGAAAGGGAAGGGACATTGCGGGTGACTAATGCCATTGTCCAGAAGTGGGGAGGGAAGGGAAATGACCAAGTGTGTGATATATTTTAAAGGGGGTTAATAAGATTTGTCAAAGGTATCAATATGTGACACAGCAAGAAAGGCATGAAAGGCAGGGTGATATTTCCTGTCTGAGTAATGACTTGGAAGGTGGTACCATTTAGTGAGGTGGGAAACACCTATATTTGTGGCTGAAAATTAAAAATTTAGTTTTGTAAGTTCTGAATTAATATCCAGTTGGAGATGTTTAGAGTTGGAGATGCTGCATATACGAAGTTTAAAAATTAAGGGAGAGACCCAACATGGGAATGGTTCCACATTTATTGGTCAGGAAAAGGGGGTATATTCTATCAAAGACCCTAAGAAAGAGGTCTCAGTGAGGGAATAGGCAATCCAGGGAAGTGACCTTCCATTCCT
Organism: Ursus arctos; assembly: GCF_023065955.2. Taxonomy (NCBI): domain Eukaryota; kingdom Metazoa; phylum Chordata; class Mammalia; order Carnivora; family Ursidae; genus Ursus; species Ursus arctos. Next base: position 33,225,599 of record NW_026622908.1, read on the forward strand.
AGTTTGATCCACTTACTTTGAACATGTCAATTACCCTAAATGGATCTCAAGTATTTCACTTTTGTGACTTTGTAACCTGTGCACCTTTGCATGGAATTCCGTGTCCTCTTGTCCTTCCACTTCTCCTTTAAAACTCAGGAAGCATTGCTTTCTCTGGGAAGCCTTCTTTGATTGCTGTTTGGTTGATACATTCCTACCCCTGACCTTTGCACTGTTTGACTATTTTTATATTGGCACTTATTTCATTGATGATTATTTTGTATGCTATCACTGAATGTAGGAAACCATGACTTGTTCAACTTGGAAATCACATCTGTGACAAAAAGAGATACTCTGGCCTTCTTTTTTTTTTTTTTTAAGATTTTATTTATTTACTTGACAGAGAGACAGCCAGCGAGAGAGGGAACACAAGCAGGGGGCAGTGAGAGAGGAAGAAGCAGGCTCCCAACGGATCAGGGAGCCTGATGCGGGCTTGATCCCAGGACCCTGGGATTACATCCTGAGCCAAAGGCAGACCCTTAACTACTGAGCCACCCAGGCACCCCTGTCCACAATCTTTTAATTGAATGAATCAATAAAAGATTAATCTTATAATGCATTTAAAGGTTTTCTCCCCTGTTTTGTAGATCACCTGGTATTAATATGAGAACTCACTCCTATCCAGACTAAATGGACCCAAGAAACAATGTAACTTACTTTGTCCTCTTGGGCCTCACCCAGGATCCAAAGGAACAGAAGGTCCTTTTTGTTATGTTCTTGCTCTTCTATATTTTGACTGTGGTGGGAAACCTGCTCATTGTGGTGACTATAGCTGTCAGTAGGACCCTGGGCTCACCTATGTACTTGTTTCTTGCTAACTTATCTTTTATGGATGTCACTTATTCCTCTTGCATTTGCCCCAGATTGATTTCACACTTGTTGTTGGGGGAAAATACCATATCCTTCCAATCTTGTATGACTCAGCTATTTACAGAGCACTTTTTTGGTGGATCAGAGGTCTTTCTTCTGCTGGTAATGGCCTATGACCGCTATGTGGCCATCTGTAAACCCTTGCATTATTTGATGATCATGAGGCAGTGGGTGTGTGTTGTGCTGCTGGTAGTATCCTGGGTCGGAGGTTTTCTGCATTCAGTAATTCAAGTTAGCACTATTTATGGGCTCCCATTCTGTGGCCCCAATATCATTGATCATTTTTCCTGTGACATGTACCCGTTATTGCAATTGGTCTGTACTGATACATATGTCATTGGCCTGTTAGTTGTGGCCAATGGAGGACTGATCTGCACTATTGTGTTTGTGCTCTTGCTCACCTCTTATGGTGTCATCTTGCACTCTCTAAAGAACCTTAGTCCGGAAGGGAGGCGGAAAGCCCTCCAGACCTGTGGTTCCCACATCACTGTGGTGGTCTTCTTCTTTGTTCCATGTATTTTCATGTATTCAAGACCTGCTAAGACCTTCCCCATTGACAAATCATTGAGTGTGTTTTTTACAGTCATAACCCCAATGCTGAACCCACTGATCTACACTCTGAGAAATTCTGAGATGTCAAATGCTATGAAGCAGCTCTGGGGAAGAAGTGTCACATGAAGTAGTAAATGAGTGCATCGTCCATCATGACAAAAGCAATTTAACGTTAGTGCCAATCTCCTCCAATGTTAAAGTGCATTTTACTGTAAATGCATTTACGGTCAGAGTCAATAAATTATGTGCAAAGAAACAGTCAATGAAATATATATAGAGTTACACTAATTCATAATGAATTGCTGCATTTTTGTTACTCTTAGTCTCATTCATAATTTCATTTCTGGTCAGTTTCTTGTCTTTAATATTCATTTTTTTCATTTTAAAAACATTTCTTGCTGTACAGACTATCTTCTGTATTTAATTTCTTTTCATATGAAATTTTTTTGTGTAACATTTTACCCTTTAAGATATATTTGAGAAAATAGTAGATAATAATAAATATTAAAAATTGAATCCTTACAAAGTGGAAATGGTGTGGAATGAATATCTTACCTGTCCCTCACCAGAGTCTCCCTGTTCTTCTATATGCATCATTATACTAAGATTGTTATGGTTTGTGAGATTGTTCAATTAATAATCTTTGGTAATAAAATATTATTTTCATGTTTGTGTCTTTGTGTCTGTGTATAAATTTTGCATTTACTACTCAGCCTCCTGAAGATTTTTCTGTACCAGTCTACAGATGTAACTCATTCTTAGTTTCCTCCTATTGCCTAAAACTTCTTTATAAAGATATAGGTAAATTAGTGTTTCCGGTCCTTGTGATGTTTTCCTGAATCTTTTTCTATGATCTATGACTCTGAAGTGAAGTCTTTTTGAAATTTTCTCAGTATGAGTTTTTAGCAGTGCAATTGTTAGATCGATTGGTAGGTGTATTTAAAATTGTTGATGTTCATAGTTATTGCCCAAATGCCATCCATGAGTTTGTACCAAACTACGCTACTTCCCTCAGTTTGGAAAATATGTTTGTGCACATTCCTAACAACCAGTTCTTATGGAATATTTTTGGTATTTGAGAATCAGATTGTTAAAGAAATGGTATTTCATTTGTTTACTTTAATTGAAATTCAATAAATATAATCGAATTTCTTTCATATTTTTAAAATGATTTGTATTTATCTTTTGTGAATTATCTATTGTTGATTTTTACCTGTTTTGATTGTTGATCTTTTCCATACGAATTTTTATGATTTAATCATACAGTAACAAGTAATCCCTTTCACCATTGTGTAAGTATTATTTTTCTAGCCTATGATTTAGTTTGGATGTTTTTATATTCAGAATATTTTTGACCATGTAGAAATATTTTTACATATGCATAGTCAAATCTATTAATACTTTCTTTGACTTTTGTATCTTGCTCAGAAAGACTTCCCTCATTCAATGTTAGAAAATATTCTTCCACATGTTTTCCAACGTTTAATTGTTTAATTGTTTTGTGGTTTTATATTTTATGTTAAATTTTTGATCCATCCACATTTTGATGTAAGGACTGAATAAAGGATTAAATTTTATTTAGTTTTCTATGTGGGCAATTGTAGAAATGTATACTTATTTTTCCCCACTTCTTTGATATCCTAAGTTTATATTCTAAAATACAGCATATGCTTGGATCAAATTCAGGCCTCTGTTATTTTCCGTTTATTTTTATTTTTTGTTCATCAAAGTGTCTATTCATCAGACACTGATATCTGATAAGCCAAGTACTTCTTACTATTCCTTATCAGAACTATGTCTATTCTTTCATATTTATGTTTGAAAATAAAATTTTAATAGGCTACTCTAGCAAAAACTATGTTTAGTTAATATTTTTAGTATGATTTGATTTAGGAAGAGTTAATATCTTTAGAGAATTGAGAATTCTTTTTTTTTTTTTAAAGATTTTATTTATTTATTCGACAGAGATAGAGACAGCCAGCGAGAGAGGGAACACAAGCAGGGGGAGTGGAAGAGGAAGAAGCAGGCTCATAGCAGAGGAGCCTGATGTGGGGCTCTATCCCATAATGCCGGGATCACGCCCTGAGCCGAAGGCAGACGCTTAACCGCTGTGCCACCCAGGCGCCCCTAGAGAATTGAGAATTCTTATCCAAAAATTGGGTAGGCTTTTTCACTTAAACTTTCTTTGATGTTCATATGTAGCTAGTATCTTTCTTTGTAAATTTAGTCTTTTCGAGTAAATTTATTTTATGTTGTTTTGCAAATAGAATCTACTTTTCAAGTGTCTGTCGTTTCAATGTAGAAATTCTGCCTTTTTCCACTTCTACTTTTATTATTATTTTAAAAATTATGTCAAGCTAGCCACCATACAGTACATCATTATTTTTTGAGGTAGTGTTCCATGATTCATTAGTTGCATGTAACACCCAGTGCTCATCACAACCTGTGCCCTCCTTAATACCCATCACCTGGCTACCCCATCCCTTCGCCTCTCTCCCTTCTGAAACACTCAGGGTGTTTCCCCAGATCCATAGTCTCTCTTGGTTTGCCTCCCTCTCTGATATCCCCCCCTTCAGTTTTCCTTTCCTTCCCCTATTATCCTCCATGCTAGTCCTTATATTCCACATATGAGTGAAACCATATGATAATTGTCTTTCTCTGCTTGAGTTATTTCACTTAACATAATCCCCTCCAGTTCCATCCATGTTGATGCAAATGGTGGGTATTGTTCCTTTCTGATGGCTGAGTAATATTCCATTGTATATATGAACCATTTCATATTTATCCATTCATCTGTTGAAGGGCATCTTGGCTCCTTCCACAGTTTGGCTATTGTGGACAATGCTATGAACATTGGAGTGCATGTGCCCCTTTTTTCACTACATCTGTATATTTGGGATAAACACCTAATATATTAAGGTATTATTGACTAATTGAAGTTGTATATATTTAAAATGTAATATGTGAGGATTTGATATATATAGTCATTGTGAAGTGGTTACTGCAATCAAGTAATGAGAACATCTATTACCTCACATAATTTTTCTTTATTGTAAGACCACTTAAGATGTACTCTTAGCAAATTTCAAGTAAACAATATAGTATTAGTAAGTAGAGCCACCATGCTGTATATTAGATCCTTAGAACTTATTCATCTGTTTTTAAAGATTGTATTTATTTATTTGATAGAAAGTGTGAGCTCGAGAGAGAAGTAGAGACCGTGAGCGGGGGGTAGGAGCAGAGGGAGAGGGAGAGGGAGAAGCAGACTTCACACTGAGCAGGGAGCCAGATGTGGGGCTTGATCCCAGGGCCCTGGGATTATGACCTGAGCCAAAGGCAGATGCTTAACCAACTGAGCCATGCAGTTACCTCAGAACTTCATTCCTCTTATAACTGAAAGTTTGTAGTTTTTGAACATTTCCCCAACATCCAGTCCCTGGCAATCATCATTCTTATCTCTTCTCCTATGAATTTGACTTTTTTTTTTTTTTTTTTTAGCTTCCACATAAGAATGAGATCATGTAGTATTTGCCTTTATTTATCTGGCTTATTTCACATAATGTCCTCCAGGTTCATCCATGTCTCAAAAAGCAAAAGTTCCTTTTTTTATAGCTGAATAATATTCCATTGTTTACACATGCCACATTTCTTTGTCCATTCATCCATCAGTAGACAGGTTGTTTTTGTATCTTGGCTACTGTGAATAATACTTCAATGAACTTGGTGCAGATATCTCTTCAAAATACTGATATCATTTCCTTTGGATATATACCTAGATGTAGGATTGCTGTATCATAGGATAGTTTTACTTTTAACTATTTTAGGAATTTCCATACTGTTTTTCATATTGGTCACAGCAGTTTACATTCCCACCAACAGCATACAAGGGTTTCAACTTTTCTACGTCCTCACCAACATGCTTCTCTTATAAGGGCATTCATTTCATTTATGAGGGCTCTGCCCTCATGATCCAATCACCTCCCAAAGGCATACCTCCTAATACCATTACATTGAACATTAGGATTTGAAAATATGAATTTTGGGGACTGCAAACATTCAAACAATAGCTCAGGTCCAATTTCATTCTTTTGCTTGTTGATATCCAGTTTTCCCAGCACAACACAGTGACACTCTCCTTTCTCCATAGTATGTTTTTGGACCCCTTTTCAGAGATAAGGTGACTACATATGCATGGGATTATTTCTATTTCTATTCTATTCTAACAGTCTACATACCTGTTTTTATGTTGGAACCATACCCTTTTGATCACTCTAATTTTGTAATGTATTTTGTGATGTTGCTAGCTTTGTTGTTTTTCAAGATTGTTTTGACTATTTGGGGTCTTTTATGGTTCCATATGAATTTTATTATTTTTTTTCAATTTCTGTGAAAAATGCCATTGGAGTTTTGATAAGGATTGTATTGAATCTGTAGATTACTTTGTATAGTATGGAAATTTTAACAACTTTATTCTTTTAATCCATGAACACAGGATATCTTTCCCTTTATTCATATCTTTAATTTCTTTCATCAATGTCATATAATTTTAAGGGTATGAATCTTTTACTTCCTTGGTTGAATTTGTTCCTAAGTATTTTATTCTTTTTTTTTTTTTACATAAAAACAAAAATGTCTAGAAAAGTTTATTTTTTACTGTTTTCTATACAATTATGTCAACACAGGTAAAATTTCAAAGAAATAATCTGTCTGGTATTTTTATCAATTGCCAGTCACTAGTATTAATTCTAACAGTTTTTGGTGGAGACTAGGGTTATTTATATATAAGATCATGTCTGGTATGTAGTATTTTAAATCTGGCTTTTTTCTTTTACTATAGCGCATTTGAGACTTATGGATATTATGTTTATCAATAGTTCATTCATTTTTATTGTTGAATACTGTTCCGTCCTATGGATATGTGACAGTTTATTTATCCCTTTTTCAATTAAGAGACATTTTGGTTGTTTCCAGATATTTGAAATTATGAGTGAAACTATTATAAATATTCATGTATAGGTTTTTGCATGAACATAAGTTCCCATCACAATTGGATGGATTCCTAAGAGTGGAAGAGACGGATTTTATGGTAGGTGTATGATTTCATAAAACACTCTTAAACTGTTTTCGAAAGTGTAGCATATTACTAGCGGCAAACGACATTTCTAGGTTTTCTCTATCTCTGTCAGAAATTAGTATTGTCAAGTTTTTAATTTTGCCCTTTGAATAGGTCAGTAGTGATATCTTGTTGTGGTTTTAATTTGCATTTCCCAAATAGCTAATGATGAACATTTTTAATGTGTTTTTTTTTTTGCCATTTATGTATCTTCTCTGGAGAAATGGCTGTTCAGTTCCTCTGACCATTGTATACCGAGTTGTTTATTATTATTGAAAGTTGAGAGTTCTTTATGTATTTTGAAAACAAGTCCTTTATCAGATATATAATTTACAAATATTCTCTCACAGCCTGTGTCTTATCTTTTCATTTTCTTTAAAATATCTCTAAAGAGCAGAATTTCTGTGTTATGGAGTTCAATACATCATTTTAAAAATTGATTATGCTTTTATTGTTATACCTAGGCAATCTTTGCCTAGTTCAAGGTCACGAAGATCTTCTCTGATGTTCTCATTGAGAAGTTTTATAGTTTCAGGTTTAACATTAAGCTCTGTGAGCCATTTTGGATTAACTTTCATTTATAGCCTAAAGTGTTAATCAAAGTTCACACTTTGAGAATATTTTATTCTCAGCATCATTTCTCTATTGAATTGCCTCTACACATTTATCATGTCATTAAATATGAGGGTCTGTCTCTAGACTATTCAATTTCATTGACCTACATATGTACCCTTTCTCCAATACTATCTATGAAGTCTAGAAAGCGGGTAGTCTAAGTTCTTGAACTTGTTCTTTTCAAAATTAAATTTAGCTATTCTTTTTTTTTTAATGATTTTTTATTATATTATGTTAGTCACCATACAGTACATCCCCGGTTTCCGATATAAAGTTCGATGACTCATTAGTTGCGTATAACAGCCAGTGCACCATGCAATACGTGCCCTCCTTACTACCCATCACCAGTCTATTCTATTTTACCTTTCTTTTTTTAAAAAAAGATTTTATTTACTTATTTGTCAGAGAGAGAAAGAGAGCAAGAGAGAGCACAAGCAGGGGGAGCTGCAGGCAGAGGGAGAAGCAGGCTCCCCACTGAGCAAGGAGCTTGATGTGGGACTTGATCCCAGGACCCTGAGATCATTACCTGAGCCAAAGGTAGACACTTAATGCACTGAGCCAAACAGGAGTCCCATTATTTTACTTTTAAAAATAAATTTTTCGATCAACTTCTTTTTACACATATAAAAAAACTTAGTGGGGTTTTGTTGAGAGTTCCATTGAATCTATAGATCATTTTGAGGAGATTTGAGATTTTAGCAGTGATGAGCCTTCCAATTCCTGCCTGTGGTATATCTCTCCACATATTTCATTTTCATTTGACATTTTTCATTAGTATTTTGTAGTTTAAGCATATCACAGCATATATTTATGTATTTTGTGCCTAAGGATTTCACGACTTATATTGTTTGTTTAAATGTCACATTTAAAAAATTCAATTTCAGGTTGTTTTTTGTTAGTTTATAGGTACCTGATTAATTTTTTTGACCATGTATGTATCCCATGACCTTACAAAACTCACTAATTAATTCCAGTAACTGTTTTTGTAGATTCTTTGAGATTTTCTAGGTATGAAACTATTTTGTCTGTGAATAGGGAAATTTTAAAAGTTTGGTCTGATTATTGTTCTTGGGATGCTCTTGTTTCTTTCTGGTATAAGGGTTATGCTGGGTGCATAAAATGAGTCAGGAAGTATTTTAATTTCCCCTTATTCCTGAATATGTTTCTGTAAGATTGGTACTATGTTTTAATTTTTATATAGGATCATTGATAAAGCTGTATGGGAGTGAAATTTTTATTTTGGGAGGGGAAAGATTTTACAGAATTAACTTATTTAACAGTATTAGATTAGTTGTTTAAAAAATTATTTTTTTTTTAAGTAATCTCTGCAGCCAACATGAGGCTTGAACTCATGACCCTGAGATCAAGAGTCACATGCTCCACTCACTGAGCCAGCCAGGCACCCCGATTATTCCAGTTTTTAATTATTTTTCTGCGTCTCTTTAGAAAGTTTTAAGGGTTCCATTTTCTTAGATGGCATATATCCTGCCACAAATTCATTTAGATGCTCCTTTATTATCATTTACAGATCAGTAGAATGGAGTGATGGAGCTCTCTTCATTCTTGATTCTTATCCTTTGTTCTTTTTCTTACTTTTTCTTAATGCATTTTGCTAGGAACTTACCAGTTTATATATTTCTCTATTCTATTTTGTATTCTAATTTCTATTCAATTGATTTCTCTTTCTATGATTTCTGTCTTTTGTTTAATATTTCCATTCTACAATGTTCTCTGGGTTTATTTTGTTTTTCCTTTTTTCAGATTCTTAGGATGGAGGCTTGCTTCATTTCATGTAATGTCTCTTGGTTCCTAATACTTTTATTTACAGCTGTATATTTCTTTCTAAGCATTCCTTTAACTGCACCCAGAACACACACACACACACACACACACACACACACACACACACACACACCTCTCTTTATCTTTCTGTTGAAATTTAATTTTAAAAACTATTCACTGAGTTGTCTGGGTGACTCAGCTGGTTAAACGTCTGCCTTTGGCTCAGGTTATGATCTCAGAGTGCTGGGATCTAGTCCCTCATCAGGCTCCTTGCTCAATAGGGAGCCTGCTTCTCCCTCTGCCTGCCTCTCCCCCTGCTTGTGCGCGCTCTCTCTGGCAAATAAATAAATAAATAAATAAATAAAATCTTTAAAAAAATAAATAAAAACTATTCGCTGATATTTCTTCTTTAATCCATGGTAACTTAAATTTATGTTGTTTAATTTGTAAATAATTGGGAAACTGTTATATTTATGTTGAATGCCATTATATATGTTCTGTATGATTTAAGTCCTTTGAAATGCATTGCAACTTGTTTTCTGGCCAAGTGTAGTGTCTATTTTGGTAAACATTCTCTGAGCACTCTGAGATAAGTGGAATCGTTCCACAGTGTTTTCACCCTCCCCACTCCCATACTAACACAGGTTCTATCAACTTGTCTGTGTGCCCCTATGTAACCAACTCAAGACTCTTCCCCTTAGGGGAGAATCTTGCTTTATCTACATTTGAGACAACTTTTAAATGGGTTGTACAAAATTTGTTTTCATGATGTCCTGGAAGTCAGTTCAGGTGTCTGTGTGCAAAGACATAGCTTAAACCTAACTGGAACAGCTATGCCTATTTTGAAAGTCATGCTTGAAAGAAGAGAGTTTTTACATATTTTATTTTTGTCCATACTGGATGTTTCTCTTTTGGTGATTCAATTTCAAGTTGTTCTTTTGTGATTTCCCCCCAAGAGGAAAAGTTTCTCAAGTCCTGTTGTACATGGTGATTATCCTGGTGGCATCTCTGGAGATGTAGGTCTACCCTCAAAATTATGACAAAGGTCCCAATGAATTTAATTAGGGAAGAATCACTCTTGGAGATGTACCAGTTGAATGACTCAACAATCTGTGTTGTAGTTCAAAAGCAGATGAAGTATTTACACACCTTTGTCTTGATATAGGAGAGTGTTTGGCTCAGTGTGCAATGACTGGCTTTTTCAGGAATTGAAATGAAGGACTCAGAACATAACGAAGTATGTATATGAAATTATTCTCCATACAGGGAATCCAAAGTTTAAGTATGTTTTGTGAAGACAGACCAGTATAATTGACCACATAACCACATAACCTTTTCTAACAATTCACAACTTTCTCTCCCACTAAGTTGACTTCTTTTTTAAGATTAAAAAAAATTATTTGAGAGAGAGCAAGAGAGAAAGAGAGAGAGAGAGCACAAGCAGGGAGAAGGGGCAGAAGCAGAGGGAAAAACAAACCTCCTTCCCACTGAGCTGGGAGCCCTATGCAGGACTCAATCCTAGGATCCTGGGATCATGACCTGACTCGAAGGCAGACATGCAAGTGACTGAGCCACCCAGGTGCCCAGTTGGCACTTTCTTTTTTTTTTTTAACCTCAAAATGTTGGTTTAACATTCATTTGTTATTGTGACAAATTCTGCCAACAATGAAGATTTTGGGTCTCTTTGTTCACAGCCAATATTCAGACATGTTGAGATTATGGGTCCTTTGTATTCATTTTGAAAATCCCAGCAATTTAAGAGGTGACCTTTTTCTGAAGACGAAAATGAGTAAGACTTTCTGCCAGCATGGAAAGCATTGTTCACATGGAAACAGTTCAAGGTCCGGTGATGGTGCACGTGTTTTCTTGGTTTGTGTGCACAGAGATGGCATCAGTGCTCAAAGGAGAAGGGAGAAGGGACAGCAACCCTGGACTGAATTGTGTTTCAGTATGCGGGCAACCCAGAAAGTCTAATTAGATGTAAGATTCCAAAGTAGACTTCATATTTTACATGTTGGTGATGTTGGAATTCACAGTCTTTTAAAAGTTCTCCTGTGTGAATTTGATAATCAGCCATAAGAGGGGTTCTTTATGGTTACTAGAATATATGGGAATTAGCTCAGGTCTGTAATACTCTTTTTGGCTATTTCATATATAAAGATATAGAATAAACGTACTTTCTCTAACATCAGTGTTTTAGAAACTAATTTCAGGTTTAGGGATATTTTATTGGGCAGATACTTCTAACTCTACGGATGGTTTCAACTGATAATGTTCTCTGAGCATTGCTTGCTGATCTGTGAAAGTTTATAGAGGATGGTGTAGCACCCACAAACTTGAATGAGTGATTTTGAAGAATCCAAGGTCACACTGTCATAATCAAGCTCTTACTTTAGTTCCTATGATTCTGTTCACAGACGAGTTTCAGCATCACAGCATATGTATGTTGGCTATTCCTATAAATGCTTCTCTATATGATTTACCCACTTGCCATTGGTTTCTTTGTCTTCTGTATTTTGTTTTCTTAGAGCTCTGTGTCTATTTTGATATTAACTCTGTGTATGTCCTCTGAAGTGTAAATCTTTCCCCCCACCTACTTTTATCTATTAATGTCATGGCACCTTTTTGAAGTCCTTGAGATGTTTTGATATTGTAAAATATATCAATTTCACTTATTAGTTAAGAGGATTCTAGAAGTTAGAAAGTCATCTTTTTCATTAACTGGGAAGTAAATATAAATCTTGTTTTAGGTTTTCATTAATCTTAATCCATTTAAAAATTTTTATAAGAAGAATTCACTATATGTATAATTTTACTAGCTTTCAGTTGGAAAGCTGGTTGTGGCACCCCATTTATTTATTTATGTGTCCTTTTCCCACAATGTCTTTAATGACTTATCTCTTCCTTACTCTGCAAGACTGATGAGGTTGGAGAGAATGTTTTAATCAGCCTTGTATTCTTGTGATTTCTGAAAGTACTGGAACATAAAAAACTATAATGCCTATTTGTTTAAAGAAAAAAACAAATTGCGTTAAGAGTTCAGGAAGTCAGTAGTAATCATTACATTTATACTAATTTTGTCTTGAACTGTGAAATAAGAACAGGCAAAAGAACATATGGAACTCAGGAACAATGTGACTGAATTTGTCCTCTCGGGGCTCACCCAGAGCCTCCACGGTCAGATGATATTATTTGCTGTGTTCTCGATCATCTACATCGTGACAATGGTGGGCAACCTACTCATTGTGGTGACTGTGGTGGTCAGCCCAACCCTGGATGCCCCTATGTACTTCTTCCTTGGTTACTTATCATTTATGGATGCTGTGTATTCAACTACAGTTACTCCAAATATGATTATAGACTTACTCTATGAGAAGAAAACCATTTCCTTCCAAGCTTGCATGTCCCAGCTCTTTATAGGGCACTTATTTGGTGGTGCTGAGATTTTACTTCTGGTGGTCATGGCCTATGACCGTTATGTGGCCATCTGCAAACCCTTGCATTATTTGACGATCATGAATCAACGGGTGTGTGTCCTGTTGCTGATGTTAGCTTGTTTTGGAGGTTTTTTGCATGCTGTAGTTCAACTTCTCTTTGTTTACAACCTTCCCTTCTGTGGTCCCAACGTCATCGACCACTTCATCTGTGACATGTACCCATTATTAAAACTTGCCTGCACTGACACCTACGTTATTGGCCTCACTGTGGTTGCCAATGATGGCGCAATCTGTGTGGTCATCTTTACAGTCTTACTCATCTCCTATGGAGTCATTCTGCACACCCTGAAGACCCATAGTCAGGAAGGGAGGCGCAAAGCCTTATCCACCTGTGGCTCCCACATTACAGTGGTGGTCCTCTTCTTTGTCCCCTGCATTTTTATGTATGTGAGACCTCCTTCCACCTTACCCATTGATAAATCCTTGACTGTGTTTTACACAGTTATTACCCCTATGTTAAACCCTCTAATCTATACTCTGAGAAATGGAGAGATGAAAAATGCCATGAAAAAGCTGTGGACCAGAAGAAGAAAATGAGGCCAAAGGGAAATGTGTCACCTCTTTTCAATGAAGAGTTGCTCCATCCAAGAAAGGATTATTTATTTGTAATGAATTTCTCCTCAGGTTTAATGAACTTGTGTATGATGGAAACATTGCATTTAAGATGTAAATACTACAATGGTCAAAATAGATTTCTAAGATTTTCATAAATTGTTAGGAAAATAGATGTGTAGCTTTTGGGTATAAAATGTCTTTGTTGAAACCATGGGTTTATGTTCTATGTGATGAGTTATGCTACAGTTAGTACTGTACCTTTATTTTCATTGGTGGACAATTTTCACATGCTTTTCTCTTACATAATTGTTCTTTTTCAGAATTAATAGTGATCATTGCATATTTCAGAGAGAGAAGTTAAGAAATGGGACATAAACCCTTTGTTCACTCCTCCCTTACAAAGACTACTGATATTAATACTTGAATTATATATCTTATTTTTGTATCCTCAAGATATTTAAGTATATAATTTTGTTCATATTCCTTAGTACATAGGATTGAAAAGGAATGCTGCTTCCAAGTTATAATATTAATCATAAAAAATTAAGTCTAGAAAAAAAACTGAACAAAAGACATAGATATAATAAGTTAGATTTACTTATTTTTCTGAGGGGGGAATACTATTATCTTCTCAAGTGGAGCAGCTTTGTTTGGTGTTATATTTTCATTGATATGATCCATTAATCTTCCCTGGTAGTTTAGAATATCTGATAATATCTCTACCATTTTTTCAGTATCTCCATCTCTCCTTTTGCTTACAGTGTTTAATAGCCTTCTTTAGGGACCTAAGTCCTTCCTTTCATATGTGGAGTTAACATAACTTAGAATTCATGAGCTTCTAGTATGCCATACAGAACATGATACCAGATATTTTGGGTGATATCATTGGTAAGAAAGATGCTGACAATATGGCATGCCATTCTTACCCCTGCTGTTAATGGAATGCAGATTATTAGGCAATAAAGAGGCCATAATATATATTGATTTCTTGAACAGAGGCCTCTCTCATAAGCCTCCCTCTCTCTGAATGAGGCTTGAATGAAAATATTATCTGCTTCTAATAGTGTAGGAAGCATGTGGTCAAAGAAACTCATGGTTCTGTCTCCCTTATTTATTTAGTTTGGATTCATGAGGTGCCCTGGCTATGGGGAATGGAACCTTTTCACTGGTAAGTCACAGTGTATGAGAAATTTCATATCCCAATTTTTATCCCAATTATTATTATATGGAAATTTTTTATGTCATCTCGAAGTCTTCCCAAACATGACACTATTTATTAAATGATAGTAAACATTTGATTTTATCAGAAGTTATACAATTAAGTCATCATCTTTTGGATGTTGCTATAGACTGAATATTTGTTTTACCCCCAAAATTCACTAAATCCCATATAATACATTGTATTTGGAGGTGGGGTGTTTGGGAAGTGATTAGATCATAAAGGTAGAGCTCTCATAAATGGGACTAGTGTCTGTTTAAAAAGAGACATCACAGACCTCACTTGCCTTTTCTGCTATGCGAGGAGGACACAGCAAAAAGACTATGAACTAGGAAGCAAGATCTCACCAGACGTGGAATCTGCAAGTGTCTTGATGTCGGACTTCCTGACCCCAGAACTGTGAGAAATAAGTGACTTTTTTTGAAGCCAATCAGTCTGTGGTATTCTGTTAAAGCAGCCCAAATGGACTTAGACATTTAGTTAATTTCCAGATTTGTGTAGTTATTTCAAGTGATGAGATAAAAATCTGTGTTGTCTATGTTAATTATTCTATAAGTTCCCGTAAGCCAGGAAAAGTTACTTGTCTTTGTACTCTGTATTTGCACAATGTCTGACATAGAATCCACTCCATGAAGTTTGTCAGTAACATGCATTCTTGAGTTCTTGATCTATGGGAGAGGTTTTACTGATGAATTTTGATAAACTCTTTCTACATTAAGTATGTATATTTGCTACAATAGTCTTCTTTGTTATTTGCTCAAAATATTTACCTTCTTTATGTTATTATGTTGTTATAGTTATTTTTCTATAATGATCCAATATTCTCTTACTTTTGATTTCTTCTATCACATCACTCTTGGAAAATTTCATTTACTTTCATTTGGTGAATTTATAAATTTTAACATCTTTTAAAAAAATAAAAATAACTCTCAAAAAAGTTTTCTTTTAAATGATCTAGGATTTATTTTTGTTTGTAATAAGGACATATCTAGCCTGGTTTCCTCAAACAGGAAAAATAATCTGCCAAGGTTATTGTTAATTTTAGTAGTAACATAAAATTTTCTATTTAATATGTCAAATTTTATACAATTAGTTTGTTTGATTTGGGGCCCATTTCCCCTCCTCCTCCTCCATTTCCTTTGGTGCATTTCCCTACCACTAACATTCTGTGTCAGTAGTCAAGGATTTTAAGGTGTATTATACCTTGTAGGAATAGTCTCCCTTAATTACTCAGCCTTTTCAAGTTTCTTACAATTTCTAAGTTTTTATTTTTCCTGATTAACTTTAGGATTATTTTGTGAAGTTTGAAACCCTCCCATAAAACTGTATGTAGAATTTCATGACCCTCTGCATTTATTTTGAGGAAAATGTCATGTTTTTATATCTTGTTTCCTATCCAGAACGAGTCATGTATTGTGAAGTTTTGATCAATGTCTCAATAAAAATTTGTAATCATCTCCATAGAGTGTACATAAACCTTTCAGTTTTCTTAATTAAAAAGCAGCTTGTCTTATTTACATTTGATTCACATTTTCTTTTTTTTTAATTTAAGTTCAATTAGTCAACGTATAGTACATCATTAGTTTCAGATGTATTTATTCGTTGCATATAACACCCAGTGCTCATCACATCATGTGCCCTCCTTATTGCCGATCACCCAGTTACCGCACTGCCCCCCCACTGACATCCCCTTCCATAACCCTCAGTTTGTTCACATTTTCAATGAGCTGATTAGAAAGGGCTCAGTGTCTTTTGCTGGCATGAATTACAGCACAATTCAAAGGCATGGGTGTATGTTCACATGCAAATGTTCATAGGCCTACATTTGACAATACACAAGTAGGTATTCAACCACGGATATCTGTATCTGACCTCATGTAGCTCTGTATAACCACATGTAGGTACATTTTTCAATGATCTGTAGGTCTGTATCCCATTTCATATACGTGTCTATATGTGGACACACAGAGGTCTGTACCTGACAACACAAGGGTATTTGACTACCCATCCGAATACATATGTATATGTATTTGATATGATCACACACGAGCCTGTATCTGTCTACACACAGGGCTCTTGTCATACACAGGTCTGTATCTGACTGCATATGAATTTGACGAGGACTTGACTGAACAGTTCTTCTGTCCTATGTGGCATGGACTCAGGTTCCTTTCTGGTATTCAGCTGATTAGGGGCTTTTAGGGAGAGTTTAAGATGACTTTACTCATGGGAATTGTGCCTTGGCAGGGATGGCTAGAAGACTGAGATTTTCTGGTTCCTTCTCCTTCTCCTTCTCCGTGCAGCCTGTCTCTCCAGTGAGTATGTCAGACTTGTAAAAGGGCAGATCAGGGCTTCCAGAGGGAGGACCCAGAGGGATTAGGCCAGTTAAGATCTCATCCCATCCTGACATGAGCTTGAAGTTCAGGATTTCAAGTTCTAAATCCAGATTGCTTCTTCACCAAATGAAAAGGCAACCCATAGAATGAGAGAAAATATTTGGAAGTCATATACCTCATAAGGAGTTAATATCCAAAATGTATAAGGAATTTACACAACTAAATAGCATATGCAAATCAAAACAAAAATTGATTAAAAAATGAGCAATGGGCCTAAATAGACATTTTCCAAAGAAGACATAAAAATGGCCGAGAGGAACACGGAAGGGTGCAAAACATTACCAATCATAACGGAAATGCAAATCAAGACCACAATGAGATACTACCTTACATCAGTCAGAATGGCTAGAATTAACAAGACAGGGAACAACACATGTTGGCAAGGATGTGGAGAAAGGGGAACCCTCCTACACTGTTGGTGGGAATACAAGCTGGTACAGCCACTCTGGAAAAGAGTATAGAGGGTCCTCAAGAAGAAAAATAGAGCTACTATATGACCCAGCAATTGCACCATTGGTTATTTACCCCAAAGATACAGATGTAGTGAAAAGAATGCACCCCAATGTTCATAGTAGCAATATCCACAAAGCTAAACTATGGAAGGTACTGAGATGTCCATTGACAGATGAATGGATAAAGAAGATATGGTTCATATACACAAGGGAATATTACTCAGCCATCAAAAAAGATGAATACCTACCATTTACATTGACATGGATAGAACTGGAGGGTATTATGCTAAGTGAATAAGTCAATCAGAGAAAGACAATTATCATATGGTTTCGCTTGTATGTGGAATATAAGGAATGGTGCAGAGGATTATAGGGGAAGGGAGGGAAAATTGAATGGTAAGAAATCAGAGATGGAGCCAAACCATGAAAGACTCTTGACTTCGGGAAACAAACTGAGGCTTGGGGAAAGGGAGGTGGGTTGGGGATGGGGTAGCTGGGTGATGGGCATTAAGGTGTGCATGTGATGTGATGAGCACTGGGTATTATATGCAACTAATAAATCATTGAACACTACATCTGAAACTAATGATGTACTATATGTTGGCTAATTGAATTTAAATTAAGAAAAAAGGTAAAAATCTTCTGCACAGTGAAGGAAACAATGAACAAAACTAAAAGGCAGCCTACGAAATGGGAGACGATATTTGCAAATGGCATATCTGATAAAAGGTTAGTTACCTCATTTTCCCATATACTTGCTGACATTTATTTCTTGTTTTGTTTTGATTTGTTTTGTTTTCTATAATAATCATCCTAATGGGTGTGAAAGAGTACTACTTCATTGTGGGTTTGATTGGCATTTCCTGAAAGATTAGGCATAATGAACATCTTTTTATGTGCCTACTCACCATATGTATATTTTCTTTAAAGTTGAAAGCTGAGACCACAGAGATATTTGTATACTCATGTTCATAATAATAGCAGTATTCAAAATAGGAGAGGTGGAAGCAATCCAAATATCCATCGATGGATGAATGGATGAACAAAATGTGGTATATATGTACAATGGGATATTATTCAACCTCAAAGAGCAAGGAGACACTGACACATCCTTCAAGTGGGTGAACTTTGAAGATATTATATTAAGTGAAATAAGCCAATCACCAAAGAACAGGATTGTATCACAGAAAACCCCTAAGGAATCTATAGACATTACTAGAAATAATAATTGAATTTAGCAAGATTTCAGAATGGAATTGCCAAAGAAATACTCAATTGCATTTCTATGCATTAGTATTCATAACAGTGGAAAAATTACAAAATGTTAAACAGTTTTTACATTAGTTTCTGAAAACAAAAATACATAGGAAATGATGAGCAACATCCGTCCACTAATGATTACAAATACTTATAAAACTAAATTTTGTTGTTTTTGTTATTTTTTGTGCCAATGAGAAATTTCCAATTTTTTGTTTCAAGTTTTTATGTAAATTCTAGTTAGTTAACATGTACTGTAATATTGGTTTCAGGAGAATTTGGTGATTCATCACTCACATATAATACCCACTGCTCATGACAACAAGTACCATCCTTAATACTCATCACCCATTTCACCCATCCTCCCCACCTCCCCTCCATCAACCCTCAGTCTGTTCTCTATAGTTAAGAGTCTCTTATGGTTTGCCTCCTTCAATTTTTCCCCCTTCCCCTATGTTAATCTCTTTTGTTTCTTAAAATCCAAATATAAGTGAAAATATTTGTCTTTCTGTCTGACTTGTTTCACTTAGCATAATACACTCTAGCATTTTCCACATCATTGCAAATAGCAAGATTTCACTCTTTTGATGACTGAGTAATATTCCTGTGGGGTGTGTGTGTGTGTGTGTGTGTGTGTGTGTGTGTATGTGTGTGTGTAAACAATTCTTTATCCATTCATCAGTCAATGAACAATTGGGCTCTTTCCACAATCTGGCCATTATTGATAGTGCTGCTATAAACATTGTGGTGTGTGTGTGTCCCTTCAAGTCAGTATTTTTGTAACCTTTGGGTAAATATCTAGTAGTGTAATTGCTGGGTCATAAGAGACTTCTATTTTTACCTTTTTGAGGAACCTCCACACTATGCTATATGCCTCCAAACATACTGGAAGTTTTCCAGAGTGGCTGCACCAGTTTGGATTCCCACCAACAGTGTAAGGGGGCTCCGCCTTTCTCCCAATCCTTGCCAGTATTTGTTGTTTCTTGTGTTGTTAATTTTAGCTATTCTACGGTGTGAGGTGATCTCTCACTGTAGTTTTGATTTGTATTTCCCTGATGATGAGCAATGGTGAGCATCCTTTCCTGTGTCTGTTAGCCATCTGGATATCTCTCTCTCTCTCTCTCTCTTTTTTTTTTTTTTTTTACTTTGGCTTTAATTTAGTTCTCTTTGTCTAATTTAAGATAAAAGGTTTGCTGTTTTAGAGCTTTATTTTCAACACAAGCATAAAGCTATGCATACATTTATGTAAGTTGAAAAGTTTTGTGTGGCTTAGCACATAAGAAAGATCTTCAGCTGGTTCATACAGGTATTTAATGACTCTTTATCTATGATCCTTATGACTTAGAAAATACAATATACAACCAAATATGTGGAGATGAAGATCCTCAATGGAATCCATCATAAGCCATGGGAAAATGAATAAGAAGGGAAGCCTTCAGAGACTTGATGTAGAAACAGGTTCTTGGTGGAAAATAATTTGTTTCTTGCAGAAACAGTTACTCAATTGATAATGGCCTGAAATTAAGGAATTGAATTAATGAACTGAAAATCATTATGGTGTTAGTTGACATAGATTCAGGCCTCAGTCAACTGCATCCACTCCCACACAGAACTACAGAACTGTGACTACCTATCTTTTTATGAATTGCAACTTCAACCTCAGTAACGTCTCTCATCCTAAGGCCTTCTGCCTGTGAACCTCAGGGCCTCTTGAGTAGAGATGCTAACAGCTAGAGATAGGACCTCCTTTGCTGAGGACCTGACTGATAAGTGAACCTGAGACTGGTTCTCCTTTCACTTTGGTTTAAATATGACTTGCCTTGGGGTGCCTGGGTGGCTCAGTCATTAAGCATCTGCCTTCAGCTCAGGGCGTGATCCCCGTGATCCCCGAGTCCTGGGATTGAGCCCCATATCGGCTCCTCCACAGGGAGCCTGCTTCTTCCTCTCCCACTCCCCCTGCTTGTGTTCCGTCTCTCACTGGCTCTCTCTCTCTCTGTCAAATAAATAAATAAATAAAATCTTAAAAAAAAAAAAAGAATATGACTTGCCTTACTCAAATGTTTTCTTAAATGAAATTCACAATTTATTATTTAACATTTTTTTCTGTTCAAATTAGAGGCTTTCACATATTTGGCTGTCTGCCACTCTTTCTTGGCAAGAACTAAGTCTTCTTTTCTCTAGTCATTGTTCTAGGGGAGAACACTGTCCAGAGAGGTTACTTCACTTGAATTTGTTCAAAATATTCTAATAAACTAATCTGCAATGGCCTTACATTCTCTTTCATTGAAAAGAGTAAGGATGTGAAAAGCCATAGGCTGTGTCTGCACATATAAATGGAAGGATTATTTTCCTGATACAATGGCCCAAGAGATTTCTGAGAATTCAAATATCTGCCCAGGTAGGAGAATTTCTTCATCCCCTGGTTGTTTCCTTGGTATATTTTTCTGTGTATAGACATCCCTCATTGCTTGTACAAACGTGTGAAGGGTCCCATTCTCTGGGACAAAGCTGGGAAAGGTAGAAACATGCTTTCTATTAGAGAAGAAGTGGCCTTAGGGATACATTTTGAATGAGCAGGTAAAGAGTTCTCCTACTACCTGAGAGATTGCTCAGTCATTGGTTTTCCTGGAAGTTAAAATCCAGCATTTCACTTATTAGACATGAATGCTATCCTAATGATTTAAGTAAAGGACTTTTTAGTTGCCTGGTTGTACTGACCAAGAAGAGACACATTCAAATAACTACTTTGAGATTTTAAAAAAAGTTAGGACAAATAACAGGCTTGGCCAAGTTAATTTCTATTAATTGAGCTAGTTTTTATATAGTCATCTGAAGAAACTATCCTTACTTTATACAGTTGTCCTCATATTTACTGTTTGACTCTATGAGAAATAAGGTCCATACTGGAAGGACCTTTCATGTGATTTTTTCCCCTGCTTTCTTAATTGTGTCCTCACTCATAGCATGGTTCCTGGAATTAAATAGGTGTTCTAATATAAAACAATAATTAATAATTGAATAGTTATCACATCTATATTGTTAAATAAATGTTTAATATATTTATTTACGGTTCAAGGCTGATAATAAAATGGATGTTAAATGAAACAAAAGGAAAACCTGCTATGGCAAGTGGGGAAATACATGATAAATTAATCTTCACTGGAATAAAATGCTTTGGCTGGTATTTTATTCTTGACTGCCAATAGTCTCATAATTGTTCCAAACCCACTTTTTCCCTTCATGTTACATCTTTTAGACTCTAATAATGTAATTTGGTCTAGCAGTAATAGTACCTATAGATATTTAAAAAATTTTTTTGGACAACCCCAGTGAATTTAATTAAGCAAGAATCAGTCTTGGACACTTTCCAATTCTGACTTAATGACATATGGTGGTCAGAAGGGATGAAATGTCTTGTGATCTCTGCCCTATTGGGAAGAAGCTATCCTCTTAAGAACTGATAAATTTTTAGGAGATCTTTGCTAGGCTGAAAGTATACCCCTCCAAAAAGCACAAGAATGTCTCTCCTCAAAATTTGAACTCAACCGGTGTGGTCATACCAACAGGATGGAATGAGAGGACTAAGCAAGTGAATGTTATTTTTCTGTTTGAAGTTACCCGAGTTACTCCTTGGAAATGGCTGGTTGCTATCTTCTTATGTAAAATGAGGTTGCTTGTCTTTTAGATAAATTATCCTAAGATAGTAAAGTTTTATTTTTTGTGTGGACCATGGAATTCCATTTACATAATCTACAGTGCAAAAAAAAGCAATCTCCTGAATAATCAGGGAACGCCATGAGAAAAATGGACTGATAGCCCAATGAAATAAAATATACCATCAGGTAATAATGCAGCCTTTTGCTTTCTCTTGTCATACCGGATGGAAGAAAAATTTCAGTCGCAGGAATGAGTAAAAAGTCTTCCGTCAGCTCGTGGACATACCATCACAAGGTAAGAGGAACAGTAAATATTGGGTACCAGGCTTCTAAAGTGTGTGAATCTTTTTATCATGTAAAAGTTACATTACTTTGAAATAAAGCAAACTTAGATTCCCATTCCAGTTTAATCACTTAAAAATAGGGGACGTGGGAAAAAGAATTCGATAGTCTGAGTCTCAGTTTGTTCAACTATGAATGGGTATTACAGTTCTTCTTACTGCAAATATGAAATGTGATTCATTGAGTTGTGAGTGTGTGATTGGAATCCACCATAGGCATTGTGAGCAGTGAACCATATTTATGAACAGATCACTTGAGCTGCCTCGTGAGAACAAATTGATGGAGGCCAGAATGAAAGGGGAGAGATGTGGTAGGAAGCTAGTGTAGTGGGCTGGAAGAGTGGTGGAGGGAGGAAAATGATCAAGTTTGTGCTCTATTTTAAAAGAGGGTTTGTAGGATTTGTTAAAGGTATCAATAGTGATATGAGAGCAAGAAAGGCAGGGTGGTATTTCTTGTCTGAGTAATGACTTAGAAGGTAGCACCGTTTAGTGAGATGGGAAACACTTGCATTTGTTGCTGAAAATTAAAAAATGTAGTCTTATAAGTTCTGAATTAATATCCAATTGGAGAACAGCGGAGTTGGAGATGTTGCATATATGACGTTTAAAAATTAAGGGAGAGACCCAACATTGGAATGGTTCCACATTTATTGGTCAGGAAAAGGGGGCGTATCCAGCCAGAGATCCTAAGAAAGAGGTCTTGGTGAGGGAAGAGACTATCCAGGGCAGGGACCTTCCATTCCTAACTTCATCCACTCATTTGGAAATGTCAATTACCTTGAATCAGTCTTAAGTATTTCGCTTTTGTGACTTTATAAACTGTACTTTTTCATGGAATTCCCTTGCCCTCTTTTCTTGTCTTTCCATTTTTTCTTTAAAGCTCAGTGAAAGCATTGCTTCCTCTGGCGAGCCTTCTCTGATTGCTATTTGTTTGACATATTCCTACCCCTGAACTTTACATTGTCTAACTGTTTTTATAATGACACTTAATACATTGGTGATTATTATGCATGCTACCACTGAGTGTAGGAAACCATGGCTTATTCAACTTGGGAATCACATCTGTGAAATACTGGACACAAATAGGTACTCTTGCCACATTCTTTAGTTGAATGTATCAATAAAAGATTAATCATATAGTGCATTTAAAAGTTTTCCCCCTTGTTTTGTAGATCACCAGCTTCTAATACGAGAAGTCAGCTCCTATGTAGACTAGATGGAAGCACGAAACAACGTAACTTACTTTGTCCTGTTGGGCCTCACCCAGGATCCAATGGAACAGAAGGTCCTTTTTGTTATGTTCTTACTCTTTTATATTTTCACCGTGGTGGGCAATTTGCTCATAGTGGTGACAGTAACTGTCAGTAAGACCCTGGGCTCACCTATGTACTTTTTTCTTGCTAACTTATCATGTATGGATGTCATTTATTCCTCTTCTATTTCCCCCACATTGATTTCAGAGGTTTTCTTTGGGAAAAGTACCATATCCTTTCAATCGTGTATGACCCAGCTCTTTATAGACCACCTTTTTGGTGGATCAGAGGTCTTTCTTCTGCTGGTGATGGCCTTTGATCGCTATGTGGCCATCTGCAAGCCCTTGCATTATCTGGTTATCATGAGGCAGTGGGTGTGTGTTGTGCTGCTGGTAGTGTCCTGGGTCGGAGGTTTTCTGCATTCAGTAATTCAAGTTAGCACTATTTATGGGCTCCCATTCTGTGGTCCCAATGTCATTGATCATTTTTTCTGTGACATGTACCCTTTACTGAAACTGGTCTGTACTGATACGTATGTTGCTGGCCTGTTCGTGGTAGCCAATGGAGGAGTGATCTGTAGTATTGTGTTTGTGCTCTTGCTCACCTCTTATGGTGTCATCTTGCACTCTCTAAAGAACCTTAGTCCAGAAGGGAGGCGGAAAGCCCTGCAGACCTGTGGTTCGCACATCACTGTGGTGGTCTTCTTCTTTGTTCCATGCATTTTCATGTATGCAAGACCTGCTAAGACCTTCCCCATTGACAAATCATTGACTGTGTTTTATACAGTCATAACCCCAATGCTGAACCCACTGATCTACACTCTGAGAAATTCTGAGATGATAAATGCCATGAAGAAGGTCTGGAAGAGAAATGTCATATCAAGTAGCTAATAAATGCATCATCAGGATTGTAATTTATCATTAGAGCCAATCTTCTCAAATGTTAAAGTCCATTTTAGTGTAAATGCATTTACAGTCTGAGTCAATAATTTGTAAAGAGGTAGTCAATGAAAGTTTTATAGTTATATGAACTTTCATTAATTTTTAATTTTTTCTTTCAGGTAATATAATATACAGATTTATGTTAGTGTAATATGCAGAATAGCACGGTTTAACAGTTCTATGCATAGTGGTCCTTATAAGTATACTCTTAATCTCCATATGTACTGGTTATTGATGAATTTTTATAGTTACCCTAATTTTAATTAATTGTTATATTTACTTTTATAACTTACATTCTCATTCTTATTTTTATATTTAGTTGGATTCCTGTGTTTTTTTTTTAACACAGTGTTTTATTAGCTTCATGTGTGCAATATTGTGATTCAACAGTTCCATTCATCACCCAGTGCTCATGACAACAAGTGCATTCCTTAATCTCCATCACCTATTTAACCCTTATTTCTCTGGTAACCAACAGTTTGTTCTCTATGATTAAGAATCAGTTTCTTGATGTGTCTCTCTCTTTTTTCCCTTTGCTCATTTATTTTGTTTTCTTAAATTCCACATGAGTGAAATCATTTGGTATTTGTTTTTCTCTGACTGACTTACTTTCCTTGGCACTATACCCACTAGCTCCATCCATGTTATTGCAGATGGCAATATTTCCCTATTTTTTATGTTGGAGTAATATTCCATTATATACATACATGTATAGATATATACCACTTCTTTATCTGTTCATTAACTGAGGTACATTTGGGAGCTTCCATAATATGGCTATTGTAAAGAAAGCTGCTATAAGTGTAGGTATGCATGTATCCTTTTAAATTAGTGTTTTTATATTCTTTGGGTAAATACCTAGTAGTGCTACTGTTATATTGTTGGCTAGCTCTATTTTTAAGTTTTTGAGGGACCTCCATACTCTTTCCCAGATGGCTGCAGCAGTTTGCATTCCCAGCAACAGTACATGAGTGTTCCTATTTCTCTATATCCTCACCATCATCTGTTTCTTGTGTTGTTGATTTTAGGCATTCTGACAGGTGTGATATCTCATTGTAGTTTTGACTTGCATTTCTGAACAACTTTTCATGTTGGCCATCTGTATATCTTTTTGGAGGAATGTTCACTCGTGTAGACCGCCCATTTGAAAACTTGATTATTTGTTTTTGGGGTGTTGAGGTTTATAAGTTCTTTATATATTTTGGATACTAGCCCTTTAGATTCCTGTGTTTCATCTTTGTTCTTTTTATTGCACTAGTTAATATAGTGAATGTTATGTAGATTATCATCTTTATTCTATTTTGTTTGCATTACATATGAAATTCTTAGTGTATTTTACTTTTTAAATTAAAAAATGAAAGTATACCAGGTTGTAATAAATATTAAAAATGGAATCCGTACAAAGTTAGAAATATTGTAGAATAAACCATTACCCATCCCTCACCATCATCCCTATCCTTCCATATGTAGTTATTGTACTAGATTGTTATTGTTTCTTCCAAAAAAAGACTGTTATTGTTTCTAAGATTGTTCAAGTTAATAAAATATATGTATATTTTTGTCTCCGTGTATAACTTTTGCATTTACTACTCAGGCTTCTGAAGATCTTTCCATATGTTCTATACAGATGTAACTCATTCTCAGCTTCCTCAAAGTGCTTAAATCTTTATGAAGATACAGCAAAATTCATGTTTCCAGTCCTTGTCATGTTTCCCCCAGTTTTATTTTTTTGTAACCAATAACTACAATTAAGTCCTTTTGAAATTTTGTAAGTATGAGTGTTTAGAAGTAGAATTGTTGGATCAAATTGTACAGGTATTTAAATGTTGATGTTCGTAGTTATTGCCCACATACCATCCATGAGCTTGTACTAAACTACACTGCTTCTCTCAGTCTAGAAAATACCTGTTTGTGCACCTTCTCAACACTCAGTGCTTGACAAACATTTATGGGTTTGAGAACAAATAGTTAAAGGAAATCGTGTTTCATTTGTTTAATTGAAATTCAATAAGTATTGTTGAATATGAGCATCTATTCACACTTAAAATGATTTCTTTTTTTAAAATGATTTCTATCCTTTTTTTGTGTGTGAACATCCTATTAATGACTTTTACCTGTTTTAGCGGATGACTGTTCTTTTCCATAGTGATTATTATGATTTAATAATACTCTGAAGAAATGATCCCTTTTACCATTTATGTGTAATTACTATTTTTCCAGCTTGTGATTTGTTTTTGATGTTTTATAGTATGCAAAATATTTTCAAGTCTTTAAATTGTCACGTTTATAAACATCTCTATTTTTTTATTATTCTTTTAAAGTCCGTAGACTATATTATGTCCCTTTTTTATTTCTGATATTTGTAATTTTGTGCTTTACTTTCATGTTTTAGTTAATTTAAAATATGTTTTGAATTTTACCAGTGACTTCTTTTTTGGCCCTTGAGTTATTTATCTGCTCAATTTCTAAATATTTGATATTTTTCCTGATAGTTTTCTGTTTTTGCTTTTAGTTCAATTCTATTAATATCTAAACATATCCTCTGTAAGACTTGAATACTTTTGTTTTATTTAAGTTTTATTTTTTATTATTTATTTATTTATTTTAAAGTATTTTTAATGGTCCAGAACGTAGTTTATCTTAGGGAAGGTTCTGTGTTCACCTGATAATAGCTATGTATTTTTTTGGTCATTTAATTTCCAAATATTCAGGAGATATTATAGAATTTTTTGGTACTGATTTGAGTTTAATTTCTTTTTTGCTAAGGAATATGGGATGCATGATGAAAATTCTTTTTTTTAATTTATTTTTTATTTATTTAATTTTTTAAAGATTTTCATTTTCTTTTTAATTTTTAAATTTTATTTTATTATGTTATGTCAGTCACCATACAGTATATCATTAGTTTTTGATGTAGCGTTCCATGATTCATTGTTTGCATATGACACCCAGTGCTACATGCAATACATACCCTCCTTAATACCCATCACTGGGCTAACCCAACTCCCACGCCCCTCCCAAAATGACACTACAGATGAAGGGCTGGTATCCAAGATCTATAAAGAACTTCTCAAACTCAACAACCAAAAAACAATCAAGTTAAAAAATGGGCAGAAGACATGAACAGACACTTCTCCAAAGAAGACATATGAATGGCTAGCAGACACATGAAAAAATGTTCAACATCATTAGCCATCAGGGAAATTCAAATCAAAACCACATTAAGATATCACCTTACACCAGTTAGAATGGCAAAACTCGAGAGGACAAGAAACAACAAATATTGGAGAGGATGTGGAGAAAGGGGATCCCTCTTACACTGTTGGTGGGAATGCAAGCTGGTGCAGCTACTCTGGAAAACAGTGTGGTGGTTCCTCAAAAAGTTAAAAATAGAGCTACCCTATGATGCAGCAATTGCACTACTGGGTATTTACCTCAAAGATACAGATGTAGTGAAAAGAAGGGCCACATGCACCCCAATGTTCATAGCAGCAATATCCACAATAGCCAAACTGTGAAGGAGCTGAGATGCCCTTCAACAGACGAATGGATAAAGAAGTTGTGGTTCTTATATACAATGTAATATGACTCAGCCATCAGAAAGGATGAATACTCACCATTTGCATCAACATGGATGTAACTGGAGGGGATTATGTTAAGTGACATAAGTCAAGCAGAGGAAGACAATTATATGGTTTCACTTATATGTGGAACATAAGGAATAGCATGGAGGACATTCGGAGAAGGAAGGGAAAAATGAAGGGGGGAATCAGAAGGGGAGATGAAGCATGATGATAATTTTTAAGAATTCTTGTTTTTTTTTTTTTTTAATTTTTTGGGCCTGATATGGTTTATCCTCTGAATGGTGCATATTACATATGTATTTGGAGAGAAAGTGTATTATGTTGTTTTGTCATGAAAGACAAGTTGGTTAATAGTGCTTTTCATTGCCATCTATCTCCTTCCCGATTCTCTGTTGACACCTTTATCATTATGTTACGGTGCCCTTTATTTCTGCTAATATTTAGCTTTCTTTAGTCTGCTTTATCAATATATTTACTCCAGTTTAGTTTTGATCAGGGTTTGCATGGCATATTGTTGTCCATCCTTTCACTTTGGCATAGATATATCTTTACATTTAAAATCATTTTTTCTTTTTGTAGACAGCAAGCATACTGTGGTGTCTTGCTTTCTTACCCAATATGAACAATCTTTGTCTTTTATTTGATGTGTAAACCATGTATATTTAACGGAATTATTGATCTCATTTTCTCAAAGTGGTCTCTTTACAGTTTGTAGTTTGCATCACCATATTAAAAAAATCTAGACATTGCATTTGTTTGGTATTTTCTTAGGTCATTTTACTTTGTAATATTCATCTCTCTCATTTTAATCTATTTGAATGACTTAAATCTCTTTTTTTTTATCCCAAAATGGTTCATTTAATGGCCATTTTTAAACTATTGCTTTGTTCGAGATACCAGGCGACTTGTCTTCTAGGATATTCAAATGTTTGAAATTGGTTCAGTCTAAATTTTAGTGTCGTTTAAATTGTTCCTCACTTCTGGGTACTTCTGATGTGTGTAGTTAGAACTAAAGGCTTGAATGGATTCAAGTTTAGTTTTTTTGTAGCAAGAATTTTTCATAGGTGATGAGTACTTCCTATTTCATCACAGCAGAAGGTACATATTGATGCTAAGTTTGAATTGTAGGTTCAGACTGTGTCAGCCTTGTTTCTCTATGATAAAATTCTCTATTAACCTTAACCCGATATGAGTAACCACTGGTTATATTGCTTACATCTATTATGTCCTGAGGAGTTTTCAAATGGTGATATTGTCATTCTAATATTTCTCCGTTTATTAGCCAGCATTCTTCTTTACAAAGGGAGTTTGCTTATATTTTATCTCTTTCCCTGAAAGAAAGTGCATACAGGAAAGACAAGATGCATTCTTAATTCTTTCACTTTATTTAGCAGATTTCGGAGTAATTATTCGGTGCCCACATAGTTTCTAGCAGTAACCAGTGGGCTTAGTATCTCATCTATTGGATATATTTTAATTTACTGTACTCATTCATCTTTCTTGCTGCACAACGACTCAGCTTAGTCTAGTGAGAACCCCTTCAAATGTCTCCTCTGTCCTTTTGACAAGGCTATTTTAGTGTTCAAGAATTTCCTTGCTTTCTGACACTACAAGATGTCCAAGCCTCATTTTTTACAACCTCTGCACTGGGCCTGGAATTAAGCATTTTTCTCAAGAGCCCCGATTCCCTTTAATTATGAATGGTTTCATAACCTGAACATGTCATATTGGCACTAGATTTTCTTGGTTCTAGACCTTTTCAGTGGGTAGGGCTAGAAATAAATATAAAATATGACTTTTCATATTGATTCCTTTTCATACTGATATTTTTAACTCACAGTTTTTATTTAACTTATTTGATTTCCAGTATGCCAAATGTTAGTTCATGAATCTATTTCGGTATTACTTATTTGTTTCATCCTACAGTATGCCTATATAATTTTAAAGTGACAGTAATAATATTACTACTAAAATACGACTCCTACTCAATACAGCTTAAGATTTCCTTGTGGTTCTTCATGCCTTTAGGATATATTTCAGTAGAGATTTACAATGAGATAATTGTGTTTTAAATTCACTTAAGTTATCCATTTGTCATGTCGCTATGTCACCAATTTTATGGAAGTTATACTCAGTTGTTGGTTTGTCTTCAAATTTTAGGAACTGCTTTCTTTTTCTCTGTTTGGTTTGTTAGGTATATAGTACATCATGTTCATGGGCTTCCACATTTCTTGCTTTCGAAATTCTAACTCCTCTCATTCCTTTCTCTTGTTGAGTTGCAGCAGCTGTTACACTCAGTATAATATCAAATATGGTGGGGTTGGTGAAATTTCCCTCGGTTTGTAATTTGGTGATATTTCAAAAAGTCAAGAATGGTGGTGTTTTTCCAGCAGTTATTGAGATGTTTACCCTACTTTTTCCTTAAATATATTAATGTGATTATCTACATTGCAGGATTTTATTGTAGGGAATTATTATAGCATTTCTGCATTGATTTTCATAAATTAAAGTAGTCTATAGGTTCTGTGTTCGTGCAATATTTTCTAGGTTTTGATATTAGTTTATAAATGGAGCCTTATGAGACCACCCTTTAACAATCCCTACCCCCAGCCACTTCTCACCTCTCTGTTAGACTTACTGTTTTCTTTCATACCTATGGTAACACTTTTGACTAGGTAACATGCTATCCATTTTGCTTTTAAGATTTTGTTTCATTACCTGTTCTCCCACTAGGATGTAAGTTCATTCATTGCTGGATCCATAGCATTTATGTTAGTGCTGGGCATGGTAAATAATGAATGAATGCCTTATGGAGAAAATTAGGAATCTGACCTTTTAGAATAACGCATTTTCATAAACAGTTTAAGTAGTATTGGGGTGATATTTTATTTGAAAGTTTGTGAGGAAAATTACACCTAGCATTGATTGTTTATCATTTATTTTGAATTTTTGTAACATGTTATGTGTGTGTATTCATTTGTTCCTCATAGACACTATGAGGTTGATACTATAATTGGACCCATTTTATGGTTGTACAGATGGAGGTTCATGGGGGGTTAAGTAAATTCCCCATGGTCAGCACCCCGAGAGAGTGCCAATGCCAAAATCAACTCCCAGACTCTAGCCTGTGTTATTAATCACACCTCTAAGCTGCTTCTTAGGTGGAATTCTCCCAGAAAGGCATTTCAGGTTGGTGTTTCCTTGATGGTTAGTTTTTCAGCCACTTTATTGATTTCTCACAAAGACATCGATCCATTAAAACTTCTTTCTCTGCCATTGTTAGTTTAGGTGAATTATATTCCCTTAGATAATTGTCCATTTCATTCAGGTTCTTAACATTATTTGCATAAATTGAGTAATTAGTATCTGTTGATTCTTTTTTTTTTTTTTTTTTGCTGTGCTTGGCGTTGTATCTTATTTACAATTTTTTAAATTTAAAAACATGCTAGGTTTAGCATAATTTCAGACTTATGCAGCCCTGTTTATTTCAAAATCTGAATGAGAAGTTTGTCAAGGGTCAGGGGTTTTTCAAATTTGGACAGCCCAGGTTTTATCTTCCTCTAGTTTCAACTGTCGTTTGCCCCCAAAGAGTCAAATGTCCTCCTGAACACAGTAAAATAACAGGACAAGCAGGTTGTGTGTATCATGCATGTTGTGAATGCTAGCACTTCTGGCAGAGATGTTGGCCAGAGAAGAGAGAGGAGCTCTGCAGGCATTCAGAATGACCCCCTATCTTCACCTCCCGCAGTGGAAGCAGACACATTATGCTGACAGTTGTGAGAATTCATCCTATAATTTTGTCTTTTTTGTCTTAAAGATTATTTATTTATTTATTTATTTATTTATTTATTTATGGCAAGTGTGGAGAGGGGCAGAGGGAGAAGGAGAGAGAGAATCCCAAGCAGACTCCACATTGAGCACAGAGCCGAAGGCATTGCTTGATCCCATGATCTTGAGATCCTGATCTGAGGTGAAATCAGGAGTTGGACACCTTACCAACTGAGCCACCAAGATGCCTCTGATTCTGCTTTTTGGCTAGGATTCATGCCTTTTCTTCATTACCAGTCCTGGGGTTGGGGGGGGCAGGGGTCAGAGGTAGCATTGAACATTACTATTCTCCATGTATGTTGCATTTGTTATGACATAAAGCATCACATTAAGAGGAGGAAAATTCTGCTCTTTATACCACCCTGGAATAAGTAAGGTAGTTTTAACATTTCTTTTCAGCACGATACTGATTTTGGATTTAAGGCTTACACTTTTATTATGTATTAGGAAAAATCCATCTATGATCATAATATAACAGTACAGTTTTTTGGGTTTGGCCAGCAAACCCTGAGGCAATGAACGAAAAGATTACTCCAGACACCTTAGTAGGAGAATGGAGAAGACCTGGGGGCCAGACGCTTTAGTGGCGAAAGGTCCTGAGCCAGACTCTGCCTCCATTTTTATTGTGAATGTTATCAACATGACAAGAGAATAAGAAAGACAAGAAGGAATGTGAAGCTGTAATAATCAAGACAGTGGCATTGGGAGTATCCTGTGATTAGAACAAGCTGTGCTCCTTATGGACGTGCAGTCAGGGAGTGCCTGGAGTGTGTGACTTCCAAAGGTAAAAGTTTCTCCTACGTCAATCGTTTACTCCCGGGATGAGTGCATTGAGCCACAATGAGGGTTTGGCTGTTTTCAGTACAGAAACCCTAAAAGGGGGCCAGTTTTCTGGACACTCCTTTTTTTCTTTTCAGCTAGTGTCATCCAGGGAAGCATGAGTTAATTAAATATTATCTAGCCTGGCACTATGAATTCTTACAACATTTTTAGAAAGTGAGATAGAATTAACTATGTTTAAGAACCTAAAAATACAATCATGTTTTTTTTTTCTTTGACCTATTTTCATGCCATATAGATAAATTTAAAAATATCTAAATATCATTGTACTGGGAAGGTTCATTCTGAAAAGAAGGGGCAACAAGGTCTAGATTTACCCTTCTGCCTAAAACATCAAACAAACCAGAAAAATATGTGAAATACTGGTTTTCAAGACTAGACATCAGAAAGAGTTGACAGTAATTACTGAGAGATGAGTAACAAACAAGGTAAGTCCTAGGATTGTCCCAGCTTTGCATTTAAAAGTTTTCATGCTGTGACACAGACAGGGATGTCTAGGAAATCCTGGCAGACCCCCCGAGTTGAGGACATGGAACTGAGAGTCTTACAGCAAGGCACCAAGGGAGCTAGAATTCAGAGGGTGATATTCTGCAGAGGCTAGAGATGCCAAGTCAGAAAGAGACAGACAGACAAGGAGACAGACAGAGAGTAAGAAGGGAGGAAGAGTGGGAGGGAGGAAGTGAGGAGGAAGGGAAAGGGTAGAGGAGAAAGGGAGGGAATGGGGAGAGAGAGGGAGGGGGGAAGAGTAGAGAGAATAAGAGAGACAGAATAGGAGAGAGCACTTGAGAGAGAGCATGAGGGAGAATGAGTGGGACTATGTGAGAGACAATGAGAGAGAGAGAGAAGGAGAGAATCACTGCTGGAGAGCTGCAAGGATCCTCCTAGATTGCTCATCAGAGGAGGGATCAGTGTGTATATGTGCATTTGCGGAAACTACTTGAGGCTGGATGGAGATTTACCTGGCTGCATTAGAGAGGAGTGCCTAGTGCTCCATGGGCCAGGCACAGTGCCCCTTCTCCCAGGTGGACAACCTGGGCAGGTTCTGGTTCACAAGGCAGGACACTGGCTGAGGATTTAGGAAGATCTTGCCTCAGTAGTGGGACGTAATTAGCCCTACACTGAGCACTCTTCCAAACCTGCCTAATAAACCATAACAGTAAGAATAAAGAAAAAATCCCCAAGGAAAACATCTAAGAGAAACTAATGTTGTGTTTAGAATTTTATGTCTCTGCTAACATGAGAGATTGTCTTGATTATTGTTCTTGTGATGTTCTTGTTTCATTCTGGTTTATTTGTAATGCTGGGCGCATAAAATGAGTCAGGGAGTATTTTAAGTTCCCCTCATCCTTGAGCTGCTTATGTATGATTGGTATTACATTTTGATTAATTGTTAGAAAGTATCATTGATTAAGTTATATGCATGTAGAATTTCGTTTCGAGAGAAGAATGATATTAACTGTTTTATTTACTTAAAACTATTAGGTTTCAATGTTTTTTTGTGTCTGTTGAGAAAGCTGTGTCTTTCCTAGCAGAGCTCCACTTTCTAAATGGGCAAGTATACTGTCATAAATTCATTGGTGATATTCTTTTATTATCTTTTTTAGGTGTGTAGAATACATTGATGGCACCCTCTTCATTCTTGATTCTGATCATTTGTTCTCTTAGTTTTTCTTCACCCATTTTGCTAGGAACATTAATTTTATGAATCCTTCAAAGAACCAATTCCTAGATTTAGGTATTGTCTCTATTTTTCAATAAAATTCAATTTCAGTGATTTCTGTCTGTTACTTACTTTCTTTCTACAGTGTCCTGTGGGTTTATTTTGTTTTTCTGTTTTCAACTTCTTGAGATGGAATGTTAGTTTACTTCTTATAATATCTCTTTTTTCCTAATATTTTAGTTAAAGCTACAAATTTCATTCTACACACTCCTTTAAATGATTGGGAAACACTGTTATGTTTGGGTTGAATTCCATTATATATGTTCTGTATGTTTGAAGTCCTTTGAAATGCATTGCAACTTGTTTTCTGGCCAAATGTAATGTCTATTTTGATGAATGTTCTCTAAGAACTCTGAGATAAGTGGAATCCTCCCACAGTGTTTTCACCCTCCCCACTCCCATACTAACACAGGTTCTATCAACTTGCCTGTGTGCTCCTATGTGACAAACTCAAGACTCTTTCCTTAGGGAAGAAGCTTGCTTTATCTACATTTGTTACAACATTTAAATGGGTTGTATGAAATTTGCTTTCATGATGTTCTGGAAGTCAGTTCAGGTGTCCATGTGAAAAGACATAGCTAACTAAAATAGCTTTGCCTAATTTGAAAGTCATGCTTGAAAGAAGAGAGTTTTTACATATTTTATTTCTGTCCATACTGGACATTTCTCTTTTGGTGATTCAATCTCAAGTTGTTCTTTGGGGATTCCTCGTCCTTCCCCTCCAACCCCCAGAGGACATGTTTCCTCAAGTCCTGTTGTACATGGTGATTATCCTTGTGCGATCTCTGGAGAGGCAGGTCTACCCTCAAAATTATGATGAAGGTCCCAATGAATTTAATTAGAGAAGAATCATTCTTGGAGAAGCACCAATGGAATGTCTCAATAGGGCTTGTTGTGGTTCAAATGCAGATAAAGTGTTTACAGACCTTTGTCTTGACCTCAGAGAGTATTTGGATCCGTGCTTGTATAACTGGCTTTTTCAGGTATCAAATGATGGATTCAGACCATAGTGAAGTATCTGTGTGAAATTATTCTCCATCATTCAGGGAATCCAATGTTTAACTATGCTTTGTGAAGTTAGACCGGTATAAGTGATTGAGAATTGACTGTCATAAAGGCTATTTCACCATTTTACTTATATTTGCATAAAAAACAAACCACACAATCTTTATTTAAACAATTCACAATTTTCTCTCCTGTGAAGTTTTTTTTTTCTTTTTTTAATCTGAAGATGTTGGTTTAACATTTTTTCATTACCAGGGCAAATTATGCCAACAATGAAGATTTTGAGTCTCTTTGTTCACATTCAGACTTGTTGAGATTATGGGGCCTTTGTATTCATTTTGAAAATCCCAGCAATTTAAGAGGTGACCTTTTTCTGAAAGACGGAAATGAATAAGACTTTCTTCCAGCATGAAAAACTTTGTTCACGTGGAGACAGTTCAAGGTCTGGTGATGGTGCATGTGTTTTCTTGATCTGTGTGCACAGAGATGGCATCAGTGCTCAAAGGAGAAGGGAGAAGGGACAGCAACCCTGGACTGAATTGTGTTTCAGTATGCAGGCAACCCAGAAAGTCTAATTAGATGTAAGATTCCAAAGTAGACTTCATATTTTACATGTTGGTGATGTTGGAATTCACAGTCTTTTAAAAGTTCTCCTGTGTGAATCTGATAATCAGCCATAAGAGGGGTTCTTTATGGTTACTAGAATATATGGGAATTAGCTCAGGTCTGTAATACTCTTTTTGGCTATTTCATATAAAGATATAGAATAAACATACTTTCTCTAACATCAGTGTTTTAGAAACTAATTTCAGGTTTAGGGATATTTTATTGGGCAGATACTTCTAACTCTATGGATGGTTTCAACTGATAAAGTTCTCTGAGCATTGTTTGCTGATCTGTGAAAGTTTATAGAGGATGGTGTAGCACCCACAAACTTGAATGAGTGATTTTGAAGAATCCAAGGTCACACTGTCATAATCAAGCTCTTACTTCAGTTCCATTGATTCTGTTCACAGGTGAGTTTCAGCATCACAGCATATGTATGTTGGCTATTCCTATAAATGCTTCTTTATATGATTTACCCACTTGCCATTGGTTTCTTTGTCTTCTGTATTTTGTTTTCTTAGAGCTCTGTGTCTATTTTGATATTAACTCTGTGTATGTCCTCTGAAGTGTAAATCTTTCCCCCCACCTACTTTTATCTATTGATGTCATGGTATCTTTTTAAAGTCTTTGAGATGTTTTGATATTATAAAATATATCAATTTCTTTATT
The DNA here is from genome assembly GCF_023065955.2 of Ursus arctos. NCBI lineage: Eukaryota > Metazoa > Chordata > Mammalia > Carnivora > Ursidae > Ursus > Ursus arctos. The sequence goes on from NW_026622908.1 coordinate 33,262,389, forward strand.
AGTTAAGAGGATTCTAGAAGTTAGAAAGTCATCTTTTTCATTAACTGGGAAGTAAATATAAATCTTGTTTTAGGTTTTCATTAACCTTAATCCATTTAAAAATTTTTATAAGAAGAATTCACTATATGTATAATTTTACTAGCTTTCAGTTGGAAAGCTGGTTGTGGCACCTCATTTATTTATTAATGTGTCCTTTTCCCAGGATATCTTTAATGACTTATCTCTTCCTTACTCTGCAAGACTGCTGAGGTTGGAGAGAATGTTTTAATCAGCCTTGTATTCTTGTAATTTCGGAAAGCACTGGAAAATAAACTATAATGCCTATTTGTTGAAAGAAAAAAACAAATTGTGTTAAGAGTTCAGGAAGTCAACAGTAATCATTATATTTATACTAATTTTGTCTTGAACTATGAAATAAGAACAGGCAAAAGAACATATGGAACTCAGGAACAATGTGACTGAGTTTGTCCTCTCGGGACTCACCCAGAGCCTCCACGGTCAGAAGATATTATTTGCTGTGTTCTCGATCATCTACATCGTGACAATGGTGGGCAACCTACTCATTGTGGTGACTGTGGTGGTCAGCCCTACCCTGGATGCCCCTATGTACTTCTTCCTTGGTTACTTATCATTTATGGATGCTGTGTATTCAACTACAGTTACTCCAAATATGATTATAGACTTACTCTATGAGAAGAAAACCATTTCCTTCCAAGCTTGCATGTCCCAGCTCTTTATAGGGCACTTATTTGGTGGTGCTGAGATTTTACTTCTGGTGGTCATGGCCTATGACCGCTATGTGGCCATCTGCAAACCCTTGCATTATTTGACGATCATGAATCAACGGGTGTGTGTCCTGTTGCTGATGTTAGCTTGTTTTGGAGGTTTTTTGCATGCTGTAGTTAAGCTTCTCTTTGTTTACAACCTTCCCTTCTGTGGTCCCAACGTCATTGACCACTTCATCTGTGACATGTACCCATTATTAAAACTTGCCTGCACTGACACCTACGTTATTGGCCTCACTGTGGTTGCCAATGATGGCACAATCTGTGTGGTCATCTTTACAGTCTTACTCATTTCCTATGGAGTCATTCTGCACTCCCTGAAGACCCATAGTCAGGAAGGGAGGCGCAAAGCCTTATCCACCTGTGGCTCCCACATTACAGTGGTGGTCCTCTTCTTTGTCCCCTGCATTTTTATGTATGTGAGACCTCCTTCCACCTTACCCATTGATAAATTCTTGACTGTGTTTTACACAGTTATCACCCCTATGTTAAACCCTCTAATCTATACTCTGAGAAATGGAGAGATGAAAAATGCCATGAAAAAGCTGTGGACCAGAAGAAGAAAATGAGGCCAATGAGAAATGTGTCACCTCTTTTCAATGAAGAGTTGCTCCACCCAAGGAAGGATTATTTATTTGTAATGAATTTCTCCTCAGGTTTAATGAACTTGCATATGATGAAACATTGCATTTAAGATGTAAATACTACAATGGTCAAAATAGATTTCTAAGATTTTCATAAGTTGTTAGGAAAATAGATGTGTAGCTTTTGGGTATAAAATGTCTTTGTTGAAACCATGGGTTTATGTTCTATGTACCTTTATTTTCATTGGTGGACAATTTTCACATTCTTTTCTCTTACATTGTGGTGTTTTTTTTTTCAGAATTAATAGTGCTCATTGCATATCTCAGAGAGAGAAATTAAGAAATGGGCCATAAACACTTGGTTCACTCTTCCCATACAAAGACAACTGATATTAATATTTGAATTATATATCTTATTTTTGTATCCTCAAGATATTTAAGTATATAATTCTGTTCATATTTATTAGTACATAGGATTGAAAAGGAATGTTGCTTCCAAGTTATAATATTAATCATGAAGAAGTTAAATTTAGAAAATAAGCTGAACAAAAGATGTAGATATAATAAGTTAGATTTACACATTTTTCTGAGGGAAGTCCTATTATCTTCTCAAGTGGAGTAGCTTTGTATGGTGTTATATTTTCATTGAAATGATCCATTAATCTTCCCTGACAGTTTAGAATATCTGATAATATCTCTACCATTTTTCAGTATCCCCATCTCTACTTTTGCGTACAGTATTTCATAGCCTTCTTTAGGGACCTAGGCCCTTCCTTTCATAGTTGGAGTTAACATAATCCATAATTCATGAACTTCAAGTATGTAATACAGAACCTGACACCAGATATTTTGGGTGATATCATCAGTAAGAAAGATGCTGGCAATATGGCATGCCATTCTTACCCCTGCTCTTAATGGAATGCAGATTATTAGGCAATAAAGAGGCCATAATATATATTGATTTATTTAACAGAGACCTCTTTCACAAGCTTCCCTCTCTGAATGAGGCTTGAAAGAAAATATTATTCACCTTTAATAGTGTAGGAAGAATGTGATCAAAGAAACTCATGGTTCTGTCTCCCTTATTTATTTAGTCTGGATTCATGAGGTGCCCTGGCTATGGGGAATGGAACATTTTCACTGGTAAGTCACAGTGTATGATAAACTATATATCCCAATTTTTATCCCAGTTATTATTACATGGAGATACCTTATTTCATCTCAAAGTCTTCCCAAACATGAGACTATTCTTTAAATGATAGTAAACATTTGATTTTATCAGAAGTGATATAATTGGAGGTGGGGTGTTTGGGAGGTGATTAGGTCATGAAGGTAGAACTCTCATGAATGGGACTAGTGTCTCTTTAAAAAGAGATACCACAGGGACACTTGGGTGGCTCAGTCTGTTAAGTGTCTGCCTTTGGCTCAGGTCCTGATCCCAGGGCCCTGGAATCGAGTCCCTCATGGGGCTCCCTGCTCTGCCAGGAGCCTGCTTCTCTGCCTCTCTCTCTCTCTCTGCCTCTCATGAATAAATAAAGTCTTAAAAAAAAAAAAAGGAGATACCACAGGGACACCTGGGTGGCTCAGTGGGTTAGGAATCCGCCTTTGGCTCAGGTCACAATCCCTGCTCAGCCAGGGACCTGCTTCTCCTTCTGCCGGCTGCTCTCGCTGTTTGTTCTCTCTTTCTCTCTGTCAAATAAATAAATAAAATCTTTTAAAAAATAAATAAAAAGAGACATCACAGACCTCACTTGCCTTTTCTGCCATGGGAAGAAATAGAAAAAAGACAGTAATCCATGAACTAGGAAGCAGGCTCTCACCAGACGTGAAATCTGCAAGTGTCTTGATCTTGGCCTTCCCCAGACTCCAGAACTATGAGAAATAAATGATGTTGAAGCCAGTCTGTGGTATTCTGTTAAAGCAGCCCAAATGGACTTAGACAGACATTTAGTTAATTTCCAGATTTGTATAATTCAAGTGATGAGATAAAAATCCTGGTTAATTGTCTATGTTCATTGGCCTATAAGTCTATAAGTCTGGGAACATTCCTTAATTGTCTTTGTACTCTGTATTTGCCCAATGTCTGGGACATAGAATCCATTCCATGAAGTTTGTCAGTTACTTGCATTCTCAAATTCTTGAACCATTGGAATGAGAATTTTGTCTTTTCTTCATTAAATATATATATTTGCAACAAGTATTTAGTCTTCTTTGGTATTTTCTACACTATGTTGTTTTGTTATGAGTGTTTTTTTTTTTTAAGATTTTATTTATTTATTTGACAGAGAGAGACAGCGAGAGAGGGAACACAAGCAAGAGGAGTGTGAGAGGGAGAAGCGGGCTTCCCGTGGAGCAGGGAGCCTGGATGTGGGGCTTGATCCCAGGACCCTGGGATCATGACCTGAGCCGAAGGCAGATGCATACCAGCTGAGACACCCAGGTGCCCCTAATTATGAGTGTTTTTATGTAAAGACGTTATCTTTTGATATTCTTTTACTTTTTTATTTCTTCTAGCACATCACTTGGAAAATGTTATTTACTGTCCTTCAGTGAATTTATACATTTTAATATCTTTTTAAAAAATAACTCCCCCAAAAGTTTTCTTTTTAAATGATCTAGGATTTATTTTTGTTTGTGATGAGGACATATCTAAGCCTGTTTTCCTCTAACAAGAAAAATAATCTCCTAAAGTTATTAATTTCAGTAATAATTTTAAATGTTTCTATTTAATATGTCAAATTTTGTACAATTAGTATGTTTGATTTGGGGCCCATTTCCCCGCCTCCTCTGATGCTGCCTCCTCCTCCTCCTCCTCCTCCATTTCCTTTGGTGCATTTCCCTACCGCTAACATTCTGTGTCAGTAGTCAAGGATTTTATGGTGTATTATACCTTGTAAGAATAATCTCCCTTAATTACTCAGCCTTTTCAAGTCTCTTGCAATTTCTAAATATCTATTTTTCCTGATAAACTTTAGGATTATTTTGTGAAGTTTGAAACCTTCCCATAAAACTGTATGTAGAATTTCATGACCCTCTGCATTGATTTTGAGGAAGATGTCATGTTTTCATATCTTGTTTTCCCATCCAGAATGAGACACCTATTGTGAAGGTTTGATCAATGTCTCAATAAAAATTTGTAATCATCTCCATAGAGTGTACATAAACCTTTCGGTTTTCTTAATTAAAAAGCAGCTTGTCTTATTTACATTTGATTCACATTTTATTTTTTAAAAATTTAAGTTCAATTAGTCAACATATAGTACATCATTAGTTTCAGATGTATTTATTAGTTGCATATAACACCCAATGCTTATCACATCATGTGCCCTCCTTAATGCTCGTCACCCAGTTACTGTATCCCCCAACTGATGTCCCCTTCCATAACCCTCAGTTTGTTCACATTTTCAATGAGCTGATTAGAAAGGGCTCAGTGTCTTTTGCTGGCATGAATTACATCAGAATCCTCAAAGGCATGGTGTTTGTTTGTATGCAAATGTTCATAGGCCTACATTTGACAATACACAAGTAGGTATCAAACCACAGAGATCTGTATCTGACCTCATGTAGCTCTGTATAACCACATGCAGGTACATTTTCAATGATCTGTAGGTCTGTATCCCATTTCATATACGTGTCTATATGTGGACACACAGAGGTCTGTCTCTGACAACACAAGGGTGAGTATCTGACTACCCATACATACGTATGTGTGTGTATATGTATTTGATATGATCACACACAGGCCTGTATCTCTCTACACACAGGGCTCTTGTCATACATAGGTCTGTATCTGACTGCATGTGAATTTGTTGAGGACTTGACTGAACAATTTTTCTGTCCTATGTGGCATGGACTCAGGTTCCTTTCTGGTATTCAACTGATTAGGGGCTTTTAGGGAGAGTTTAAGATGACTTTACTCATGGGAATTGTGCCTTGGCAGGGATGTCTAGAAGACTGGAATTTTCTGCCTCCTCCTTCTCCATGTAGCCTGTCTCTCCAGTGAGTATGTCAGACTTGTAAAATGGCAGTTCAGGGCTCCCAGAGGGAGGACACAGAAAGGATTAGGCCAGTTAAGATCTCATCCCATCCTGACATGAGTTTGAAGTTCAGGATCTCATGTTCTAAATCCAGACTGCTTCTGCATGAAATGGAAAGGCAATCTATGGAATGGGAGAAAATATTTGCAAGTCATATATTTTATAAGGAGTTAATATCCCAAATGTAGGAGGGACTTATACAACTAAATAGGAAAAAGTAAATCAAAACAAGAAACTGGTTAAAAAATTGTTGATGGGTCTGAATAGATATTTTTCAAAGAAGACATATAAATGGCCAAGAGGAACATGGAAGGGTGCTCAACATTACTAATCATCAGGGAAATGTAAATCAAAACCATATTGAGATATCTCCTCATACATGTTAGGGTGGATGTTACAAACAATTAAGAGATAATATGCTGGAGAGGATGGTGGATAGAAGGGAGCCCTAGTTCATCATTGTTGGGTATGTAAATTTTTTCAGCCACTATTGAAAATGGCATGGAGATTCCTCAATAAAGTGAAATAAAACTACCATATGATCCAGAAATGCCTCTTCTGTGACTATATCCAAGAATATGAAATCAGAATTTTAAGGAGATAACTGCACTCCCATGTTCGTGGCAGTATTATTCACAATAGCCAATATTGGAACAAGCTAAGCATTCACTGATGGATGAATGGAAAAGGAAAATGTATACATAAAAGAATACAAGAGAATATTATTCAGCTATAAAAAAAGAAGACAATCCTACCAACTGCAACACCAGAGACTTTGAAGTATCTCTCTCTCTTTGTTATCTCTTGAAGTGAAATATGTCAGACAGAGAAAGACAAATACTCTATGATCTCATTTATGCATGGAATTTAAAAATTCAACTTACAGAAGCCAAGAGAATTGTGGTTTCTGGGACTTGGAGGGTGGGGGAAATGGGGAGATGTTAGTCAAAGGGTACTAGTTATAAGCTGAGTAAGTTCTGGGGAGCTAACATACAGCAGGGTACAGTAGTTAACAATAATGTATTATAGAAATAGTTGCTAAGAGAGTGAATTTTAAATGTTCTCATTCCAGATAAAAATTCGAATTGTAAGGTGATGTATGTGTTAACAAACCTTATTGCGGTAATTATTTTGCAATATATGCATATATCAGACCATCATGTTGTACACCTTAAACTTATACAATGTTATATATCAATTGCATCTTATTAAAGCTGGGAAAACATAAATAAATAAATAAATAAATAAATAAATAAATAAATAAATAAATAAATTTTATGAATTGAAAAAGGAAGTCTATGAACTAGAGACATACTATTTCTTCCATATGCTTACATATAATTTGGGGGTAGACAACATAACCAAGGGAATTGGTTTACAAGGGGAGGCCATGTGCTTCTTTTTGTGCAATTCTCTTAAAAATTTCTATATGTTTTCATTAAAGTTTATACAAGGGCCATACCCACAAATATTTTGAGATTAGCCCCTCTCGGGTTTGGAGAGGAAGAAGTCTGTGTGCAGTGAGATAACACCCTTAAGTCTTAGACATATTTTTTTCCTAGTTAAGAGACTTTATGAGACATACCTTAAATCTTTCTGAAGTGTTCACTTAGGGTCTTATATCTACAACTTTGAGATATTTGTTTTGGTGCCATTTCTTTCTTTGAGAGCTTTTTGTTTTTTGGAGAGGCTGGGGATGAGGCCAGTTTTGTACTTGAACCCAGTAGTTCTTGGCTCCCTTCATGTTTATCCTGAATTCTGCTTGAGAACTTAACAGTTACTCTTTTAACTCACCTCTCTTTATCCGTTCTTCAACATATCCTATGCTGCTGCGGAAACAGCTGGCACTTCAGTATTCTACGTGGAAGTCTCAGCAAATCCACCTGCTCGTTCAGGGATATTTCCCACTTTCCACACTCCTATAGGTGAGGGATAGCCAAACTTTTGCAGCACTTGGTAGCACGAATCACTTTTTCTTCAATCTCCAAGCACAGTTCCTCCTGTCTTTTCAGATTTTACTTACAGAAGCCTTGACACCCTCCCAGCTTCCATCTACTTCTGGTGCCAAGGCCAATGGCACATGCTTTACGTTTTGTTATGGAAGCACCATACTTCCAGGCTCGACTTTTTGTTCTGATTATCTTTTGCTACATGGCATAGGACTCCAAAATTTTCTGACATAAAACAACAGCCATTTTAATTTACCGCAAAATTTTATGGCTCAACAATTCCGGCAGAGGTTGGCTGGCTATTTTTTCTGGCTTTATGTGGCATGGGCTGAAGTCACTCTGTGGTATTCAACTGATAACTGAGGGGTCTGCAGGATCCAGCACAGCTTTCTTCATGTTCAGAGTGTCTTGGAAATGGTAACTCACAATGTCCCTCTCCCTCTCCAGTTTGACGCAATACCACAAGCAGGATAGTCAGACTTTTTATATGGTGCTCGGGGATCTCAGCGGTAGAAAGTGGAAGGAGTCAGGCCACTGACAGGCTAACTCCAAAATCAGCATCGTGTCACTTTCACCATTTTCTACTGGTCAAAGCAGGTGCATAACCTGCCCTGATTTGAGGTGGTGGAAATTAGGTGATGGCGCTTGGTGGGGAAGTCCACACTTGATGGCAAAGTCACCTTGCAGGAGAGCATGTGGAATGGAAGCTATTGTATCTATTTCTGGGAAATACAACTGTTCACATCTCTGAAAGGGCATGCTGGGAGTTTCACGTAGACTGCATTGAATCTATAGATCATTTTGGAGTGCATAACATCTTAACAATATTGGATTTTCTAGTTCCTGAACACAAGGTATTACTTTATTGGAGTGTTTAGAAAATTTTGTTTTGCTAATATTTGTAAATTTTAGTGGAGGGATGTTGTTTATCTTTTCCTAAGTATTTTTGTTTTCAGATACTAATGTGAAAGGTGTTTAACTTTTTGCAATTTTTCAATTGTAATGGATATGTAAAAATGTAATTTAATATTTTATTTATCCCAAATATTTATCCTAAAAACTCACTAAACACACTTATTATTTCTGGTAATCTGTGTAGATTCCTTAGGGTTTTCCAGAACACAATCATGCTGTTTACATAAATAGGACAGTCCATTTCTTGGAAAGATATAAGACTATTTAACTTTTCAATTTATTTTTGAGTCTTTTTCAGATGGTTGTGTTTTTCCTTTTTTTTGCCCATTTTATCTAAGATATCAAATTTATTACAATGATGTTTTACGTAAGAACCATTTATTACCCTTTTAAAATCTGAAGCATATGTATGATTTTATCTGCTTTTTATTTTCTGATATTGGTAATTTTCTCTTGATCACATGCTAGAAATTTATCATTGTAGTATAAAAGTATCAACTTTTGGAGCGCCTGGGTGGCACAGCGGTTAAGCGTCTGCCTTCGGCTCAGGGCGTGATCCCACGTTATGGGATCGAGCCCCACGTCAGGCTCCTCCGCTATGAGCCTGCTTCTTCCTCTCCCACTCCTCCTGCTTGTGTTCCCTCTCTCGCTGGCTGTCTCTATCTCTGTTAAATAAATAAAATCTTTAAAAAAAAAGTATCAACTTTTGGCTGTTTTGTTTATTTTATGTTTTCTATTGTACTGATTTTTGATCTTTCCTTCATTACATTCTTTTTTTTTTTACTTTGACTTTAATTTTGTCCTCTTTGTAACTTCTTAAGTTAAAAGCTTAGCTGTTTTTAAAGCTTTATTTTTAACATAAGTATAAAGTTATACATAAATTTAGGTAAGCTGAAAACCAGCAACTTTTGCTGTGGCTTAGCATGTAAGGAAGATCTTCACCTGATTCATACAGGTATTTAATGACTCTTTATCTATGATCCTTATGACCTAGAAAATACAATTCACAACTAAATATATGTGGAGATGAAGATGCCCTTGGATCTCATCGTAAGCCATGGGAAAACAAATAAGAGTGGAAGCCCTCAGAGACTTGATGCAGAGGCAGGCTCTTGTTGGTAAATAATATGTTTCTTGTAGAAACAGTTACTCAGTTGGCACTGGACTGAAATTAAGGGATTGAATTAATGAACTGAAAATGATTATGGTGTCAGTTGACATAGATTCAGATCTTGATCAACAGCATCCACTCCCACACGGAACTACAGAACTGTGACTACCTATTTTTTTATGAATTGCAGCTTCAACCTCAGTAACTTCCCTCATCCTTAGGCCTTCTGCCTCTGAACCTCAGGGCCTCTCGAGTAGAGATGCTAACAGCTAGAGATAGGCCTTCCTTGGCTGAGGACATGTTGGATAAGTGAACCTAAGACTGGTTCTCCTTTCACTTGGGTTTAAATGTGATTTGCTTATTTAAATGTTTTGCTATATGAAACTCACAATTTATTATTTGGTTAACCTTTTTTTTTCTGTTCAAATTAGAGGCTTTTCACATATTTGGCTGTCTGCTACTCTTTCTTAGCAAAAACATACTCTTTTTTTCTCTAGGGATTGTTCTGGGAAGAAAACTGTCCAGAAGAATTTACTTTATTTGGATTTGTTCCAAATATCCTAATAAGCGAATGTGTAATGGCCTTACATTCTCTTTCATTGAAACGGTAGTCATGCAGAAATCCATAGGCTGTGTCTGCACATATAAATGGAAGGATTATTTTCCTGATACAATGGCCCAAGAGATTTCTGACAACTCAAATATCTGCCTAGACTGGAGTTTCTCTTCATCCCCTAGATGTTTCCTTGATGTATTTTCCTGTGCATAGATGTCCCTCTTTGCTTGTGCAAACATATGAAAGGGTCCAGTTCTCTGGGATGAAGCTGGGACAAGGTAAAAACATGATTTTCATTACAGAAGCAGCCTTAGGGATATGTTTTGAATGACTGAACAGGTAAAGAGTTCTCTTACTACCTGAGAGATTGCTCAGTCATTGATCTTCTAGAAAGCAAATTCCAAATTTGTTTTGTTAGGCACAGAGACATATTAATGTCCAGATGTATGAATAAAATACTTTTCAGTTGCCTCACCATAATTGCCTAATAAGAGATTCATTCAAGTAACTAATTCAAGGTTATTTTAAAAAAAATCGAGTGTTTTTGCATTGGCAAATAAGGGCTTGGCTAAGTTAAATTCTACTAATTAGGCCAATTTTTGCATAGTTTTCAAACATAGCAGCTTTTTCTCTCTCTGAAGAATTTTTCCAAGCAAGCGAGAATGTTCAACTGTCTTTGCATAGTAAATATTTGTTGTATTTAAGTGTGTTTATATTCTAGGCATCCACGTAGATAGTTCTACACTCATCTGAAAGACTGAGATGATGGGAAGCCTGCATGGAAATGTGGAAAGTGTAACCACTTGGCACTATTTCTGGGTGTACTGATCAACCATGCATTATTATATGTTCTATCATCACACATAGATATGTGAAGTATCTACAGTTATCCACAGTGAAGGAAGCACGGATTTTAAAGACCAAAGAAAAGACCCAAGAAGTAAGTCATTACAACAACCAAGGGATACTCAATGAAATGTCATGTGATTTACTTTAAAATCGCTAATCTCTTAAATACCATATATTTTTGTTTGAGGAATTCTGAATTAAGCTAGCAAAACTGAAATTAGTCACTGTATATAAAATGTATTTGGTTTTAGTATTATACCCTGACGGATGTTTATTGTCCATTTTGCCAAATAACAAAGAGGAACAGGTAATACATTTTTAAAAAAGATATTATTTATTTGTTTTGAGAGAGGATGAGAAAAAAAGAGAGAGAGAAAGAGCACACAAGTCGGGGGAGGGTCAGAGGCAGAGGGAGAGAACCTCAAGCAGACTTTATTTTGGTTTAAAATGAACTAATGGATTTATAAACAACCTTAGTTCATGGGCTATTATATTTTACATAATATGTCAATATTTATAATTACTGTTAGAGAATTTAAAAATCGCATATCATATCAAGTATGTTAGAATATAAAGGAATAAATGTCTCTTCTGCTGGAAGCTTGATGTGGGCTGTTATGTACGGATCTTAAAATTATCACCAAAACCAGGTTTGTATATATTTGTGAAGAAACTCATGGTCAGGGAAGTAAATTTTGGCCACTTAGACATAAAGCTGTAATTATAAAGTACTATAGTATTTTTATTACTATGAGATTTTAATTTATCCTTTTAAAAACATATCTGTAAAAAACCATGTAAATTATATTTTCAAAATAGAGCCATGTTAACTTAGCGGTTTCAGTTATTGAAGCCTTGTAACACTATCAGTTTTTATAGTATCAAATCTTTGATGACATAAACTGTGGAGAATAGCTTATACACCTAGTTTCTACATGTGAATAATTTAACTGGTTAATAGGAGATTTATCCTGGTGAAATTCAACATTGAAGATTAATTAGAGAACACCATTTCTTGAAGAAAGTAAGGATGAACAACAATAACTGGATATAGACTGCCTTATATCCCTAGGTTCTTCAACTGGTGTGGCTCTGTCAATGGAGAGCTTCAATAGTGATAGAACTCCTAAACCAAATGCAGTAGTCGTGTGAATGAGACATGAGAACTATTCATCATACCTGGCTACTAAGGAAAGCTCAATTTTCTTCTCACATATCCTGCCCCCGTCCCCTGCCAAAACCATGGGAATGGAATCAACTTGTCTATATTTGAGGTTTAGTAATTCTGTAATTTTCCTGAGCACTGAGTAACCCAAAAGTTTGGGTGTATCTGTAGCTGTACAATTCTTTTCTCTTTTAATTTTGTCCTTATGATCAGATGTAGGGTCTCTGAGGAATCAGTGATTTTATTCTTTTTGAATTTTTCTTCTTTCTCTTTTTCTCTCTTTCTTTCTTTTTTTCTCTCTTTCTTTCTTTTTCTTTCTTCTTTCTTTCTTTCTTCTTTCTTTCTCTTTCTTCTTTCTTTCTCTCTCTGTCTCTCTTTTTTCTTTCTTTTCTTTCTTTCTTTCTTTCTTTCTTTCTTTCTTTCTTTCTTCTTTCTTTCTTTCTTCTCTTTCTTTCTTTCTTTCTTTTGTTCTTTCTTTCTTCTTTCTCTCTCTCTCTGTCTCTCTTTTTTCTCTTTCTTTTCTTTTCTTTCTTTCTTTCTTTCTTTCTTTCTTTCTTTCTTTCTTTCTTTTCTTTTTCTTTCTTTTCTTTTCTTTCCTGGGAAGTACTCTGTGTTTAATTGTTAGGATTTCCCCAAATGCCTCCTGAGTGACCCCTGGAAGACTCAGGGAATTTGGCTTATAACAGTCTCTCACTAAAGGAGATCTTTCTGAATAAGATTTTTCAAAGAATACTAAGATCACTTAATTATCACACAATATTCTTTTTACCTGTGGATATTCATTTCTTAAATAGAATTTTTTCTTCCTAATTTGATACTTCTTTTCTTTAATCTTCTACCTTTCTTCTCTAGATTTATGCTTGCATCTAGACAAGATACATTTCATCATAGATAAATATTACTACTCATATGTAATAAAATAGGCAATTCCTAAGGCATACAACCTTATCCTATGCACAAAAAGGTGTTCATGCGTTATAGGTGCAATATTCTTTTTTATCTGGGACTATGTCTATAATTCCTGTTAAACTGACAAAGATCCAGATGATTTGTTTTGGTGCAATTTAATAGTGAAACATTGAAGAACATTAATAATATTATAGTTAACTGAGATTTTACCAGGTTCCAGGCATGTTCTAGGTGATTTATTTGTTATAAAACAGCAACCTTAGGAGGTAGAAATTATTGTTATCCCCATTCTAAAAATCATGAAACTGAGACCCAGAGAGGTTAAGTTGCCCAAGGTCACTTAGATGGTAAGTGGTGGAGGTGGGATTCCAACACAGGCAGTGCAGCTCCAGAGTCCACATTATTCACCACTGTGCTATGCTCTCTCTACAAGGATGTTTTGGGTCCTAAACAGGTACATTGAATAAGAAACTCGTAGTCATTATTTGGTCTTTGCAATGATCAAATCCCATTTTCCAGAGCAGCGTTTTTCAAGTAACAGTGATAAACTTGGAAATTTTTATTTAATTATAAAAATATGAAAAAGGAAAAAAAAATGTCAGCAGGTTGATGGGTATTAAGGAGGGCACATGTTGTGCTGAGCACTGGGTGTTATATGCAGCAAATGAATCATTGAACACTACATCAGAAACTAATGATATACTATATGTTGGCTAATTGAACATAATAAAAAATAAATGTCATAGAACAGAAGAGGTGGGGCTGCATGAACAGTATTACAGATAGTTGGACTGGAAAGGATTCTGAGATCACCTAATTCACTTTATTTTCCAATGAGCAGACTGAGACAGTCTTGTAATTACATTTAGAAGATGACTCAAACTCATGCCTTCTTACCCTGGGCTTGGACTTTTCCCCTGAGTGTGCTGCTTTTTGCAAACTGGGCTCTGAAGTTCTATTTTTTTCCTTAAGATTTTATCTATTTACTTATGAGAGAGAGAGAGAGGGAGTGAGAATACATGGGCGGAGGGAGGGGCAGAGGGAGAGGGAGAAGCAGACTCCCCACTGAGCACAGAACCCAAGGTGGGGCTCCAGGGGGGGCTCCAGGCTGGGCTCTATCCCAGAACCCTGAGATCATGACCAGAGCCAAAGTCAGATGCTTAACTGACCAAGCCACCCAGGCACCCCTGAATTTCTAGTTTTGAGTGCTCTTAGTACCTAAGAAACATTATAAATAAAACCATGTCCCATTGTCCCCTACCTCTCTTTTCAGGATCTATTTTTCCTCTCTCACTTCCTTGCTTACCCCAAGAGTTTTGAAAAAAAAAAAAAATACCAGGTGCTAATGTAACAATTTGTGAAAATTGCAAGTCAGTTCAGTTCAAATATATTTGCTGAAAATCTAGATAGTGTATGTATGTTGAGAGTTGTGGGGTAGGCAAAAATTAAAGGGAGAGAACTCCCAACTCCTTAAAAAGCTGATAGAGAATCAGATGAAGTCATTATGAAAGGGAATGATGTGCTAAATAATTTTGTAGTTGTTTGATACAGTTCAGTCTAGTCGTTATGTCAAAGTCTAGTCTGAACACCTAATAGTAGAGTATCGTAGTATTAAGTGAATTGTCCCAGAAGAGATGCTATTTTTGGTGCTAGATAAATCACATTGTAAAGGTACTTACTCACTGCAAATACTACCACCTCAAAGGACTGACTTTATGCTGATTTGTGGAGAGTTTATCGCCACCACATAGTTTAAATAAGGCTATAATAAATCTGTGACTGGATTTGGGCTTTTGATTGTTCTTTTCTATAGATGATCCACTAAGACTTAGAGAAAGAACTTACTTGTAGGCCAAGAAAATCATCTGAAGAGAAATAGGGAAAGTGTAATTGGCTTTTTGGAAAAAGAACTCAAAAGATATCACTAAATGTTTATTGCATGTAAACCGCTGTAGAAAAAGACGTAATGATGATGATGTGCTCTTAACAATGGATATATTTATGGTTGTGTTCATGATTTCATTACAGGTCCTGTTCTCCTGAGCTCTTGTCCCTGAAACAGGCCTTACAGAAAGAGTACATGGGAAATAATAATAATGTGACAGAATTTGTCCTCCTCGGCCTTACCCAGGATCCTGAGGGGCAAAAAGCATTATCTGTCATGATTTTACTCATCTACATTATGACAATGGTGGGCAACCTACTCATTGTGATGACTGTTTTTGGCAGCCGCTCTCTGGACTCCCCCATGTACTTCTTCCTTGCCTATCTGTCACTTATGGATGCTGTTTATTCCACTGTCATTTCACCCAAATTGATTATAGACTTACTCTGTGACAGAAAGACAATTTCCTTCCCAGCTTGCATGGGCCAGCTCTTTCTAGAACACTTCTTTGGGGGTTCTGAGGTCTTCCTTCTAGTGGTGATGGCCTATGATCGTTATGTGGCCATCTGTAGGCCACTGCACTACTTGACTGTCATGAATCAACAGGTTTGCATCCTGCTCTTGGTAGCAGCCTGGATTGGAGGTCTTGTGCACTCTATGGTTCAGCTTCTCTTTGTGTACAGCCTCCCATTTTGTGGCCCCAATGTCATTGATCACTTCATCTGTGACATGTACCCATTATTAGAACTTGCCTGCACTGACACCTACTTAATAGGCCTCACTGTGGTTGCCAATGGTGGGGCAATCTGTATGGTCATCTTTATCCTTCTACTCATCTCCTATGGAGTCATTCTAAATTCCCTTAAAAGTCACAGTCCGGAAGGGAGGCGCAAAGCCCTGTCTACTTGCAGTTCCCACACCACCGTGGTTGTCCTCTTTTTTGTTCCCTGCATTTTCATGTATGTTAGACCTGTTTCTAACTTACCCATTGATAAATCCATAACTCTGGTTTATACGGTTATCACTCCTATGTTAAATCCTTTAATATACACCTTGAGAAATTCAGAGATGAAAAATGCTATGGAAAAATGCTGGTGTAAAAATTTAACCAAAGGTAGAGTAAGAATGTGTCACCTACACTGAACACACTTAATTATAAAGCAAGAAAAAGGTAGTAAATTCTAACAATAGATTTAGTCAATTCAATGGATTCTCTAGAGATATTTCTTTTTATTTTATACAAAGTCATAACATAACATAATAAAAAGTTTTATAAAAAAAAAAACCAAAGTCATCAAAAAGTAGAATAAATTGCCTTTTGAGGTAAGAATCAATCTAATCAGTAAATTCTGGAGGATGAATGAAAGGCACAGATATGTGTCCTATTATAAGTAAAAATAAAATTAGTATCACGTTGTAGCCTTATTTTTCTTGGCTTATATCACATGGGAATTTAGAATCAGGAGTTTTTAAATTTAAAATGTGAAAAACAAGCTACCTTTGAAAATTTACTTTCACCCAAATTAATGAGAAAGCAATTTGGCTAATACTAAGAGCAAATTACTAAGGCCAAAAGAGTGGTTTCTAAATTTTAATGTTCATTATTCTATCAGTATGGCAACTTTCTGTAGCTGCAGTATGCATCCTGTCTTTTTATTTTTTAAGATTTTATTTATTTATTTGACAGCGAGAGACAGTGAGAGACAGTGAGAGAAGGAACACGAGCAGGGGGGAGTTGGAGAGGGAGAAGCAGGCTCCTTGCTGAGCAGGGAGCCTGATGTGGGCCTTGATCCCAGGACGCTGGGAATCTATCGTGACCTGAGCCGAAGGCAGATGCTTAAGGACTGAGCCACACAGGCACCCCTATGCATTCTGTCTTTAAGATTATTTCTGTTCCTCGGGTCAATGCTTATGCTTTTGCACTTCAGGACATTTGTGGGGAGATGGGAAATGGGAGATGATATTGTGTTTGGTTAGACATGATCAGGGAGCTTTGTTAAATGGGATGTTGGATGTTTTCACAGGTTGGGATGAAACTGTATGGGATGGTTAAAGATGAAAACAGATTCTAGTTCTTGATTTGAGCACAGAAAACCATACTAATCCAAGTTATAAACATATTTTTATGCTTTTCCCCATTAGTTATTATGAACTTTTTTGGTCATTCTTCAAAGAGTAGATAGAACTGCTTATTTTGTCTTCGTGAGACTGAAGATACAGGTAAAGAAATGTGTTATTTTGCCTAACAGTGTGTTCCCCAAAAGTTGTATTCAACTTAAATACTTTGTACTTATAGACTTAGTAATGATTTGTTTTGGTATAAACACGATTTTGTTTTTCACTGTTATGTAAAAATACCAATAACAGTTTTTTTTCTGTCTGCAGTCCATCCTGGAACATTGTAAACTAGGAAGAAAATGGAATTGCTTTCATTGTAATATGGAACATCATCTATGCTTTGTAAGAGTTTTCTAACTAAAAAAAAAAAAGACTTTAGAACTTTTCATATTTTAAATTTTTATTAAATATTTTTTCATGCGTATTAAATAATACATACAATTCACTTTTAAATTTTGTAGTCTCCTAGAAGAGCTAGAAAAAGAAGAAAAAACAAAACCCAAAACCAGTAGAAGGAAGAAAATAATAAAGATTAGAACAGAAATATGGTATGATTCAGTCTTCTTAAATTTGTAATATTCATTATGTCTCTCTTTATGTGATTTAACCAGGGAGTTCTTCTGTATGTACTTGAAGAAAATGTGTATTCTATTTTTATTGAATGGAATTATAATATATATATTTTAGAACCATCTATTCTGAAGTATGCTTCAAGTAAAATGTTCTTATTGAAAGAAATAAAATTACCTGAGGGTACTCATTTAAAATAAAGCTTGTCAGAGGGAAGGTGGTTGGGGGGATAGGTGAAGTAGGTGAAGGGGTTTAAGAATACACTTATCATGAGCACTGAGTAATGACATATAGAATTGTTGAATCACTATATAATATACCTGAAATGAATACAACAGTGTATGTTAACTATACTGAATCAAAATAAAAACCTATATATACATATATATACACATATATATACATATATATACATATATATACACATATATACACATATATATACATATATATACACATATATACATATATATGTACATATATATACATATATGTGTACATATATATACATATATATACATATATATATACATATATATATATACTGAGTAATGACATATAGAATTGTTGAATCACTATATAATATACCTGAAATGAATACAACAGTGTATGTTAACTATACTGAATCAAAATAAAAACCTATATATACATATATGTATACATATGTATACATATATGTATATATATATATATATACCAATAAAACAGATTAATAAAACCAGGAGCTCATTCTTTAAAAAGATCAACAAAATTGATAAGCCTTTAGCCAGACTCATCAAAAACAAAACAAAACAAATAAAAACAAAAAAAGAGTGGTGGGGGGAGAGGATTCAAATAAGCACCATCAGAAATGGAAGAAGATAAATAACAACCAACACCACAGAAATACAGAGGGTTATAAGAAAATATTATGAAAACTTATACATCAACAAATTGGACAATCTAGAAAAAATGGATAAATTCTTAGGAACAAATAACCTCCCAAAACTGAATCAGGAAGAAATAGAAAATTTGAACAGACAAATTACCAGCAATGAAATTGAATCTGTAATCAAAACATTCCCAGCAAAGTCCAGAACCAGATGACTTCATGGTGAATTTTACCAAACACTTTTTTTCCCTCTACCAAACATTTAAAGAAGAGTTAATATCTATTCTTCTCAAACTATTTCAAAAAATAGAACATGAAGGAAAACTTCCAAATTCATTCTCTGAGGCTAGCATTACCCTCATACCAAAACCAGATAAAGATATCATAAAAAAGGGTACTACAGGCCAATATGGTTGAGATCATAGACAGCAAAAATCCTTAACAAAATATTCGCAAACTGAATCCAACAATACATTAAAAAAATCATTCACCTAGATCAAGTGGGTTTTATTCCTGGGTTGCAAGAGTGGTTCGATATTTACAAATCAATTACTGTGATACATCACATCACCAGGAGAAAAGATAAAAACCATATAATCATCTCAATAGATGCAGAAAAAACATTTGACAAAGTACAACATCCATCCATGATAAAAACCCTCAACAAAGTAGGTTTGGAGAGAACATAATTCAACATAATAAAGGCCTTATATAGAAAACCTATAGTTAACATCATACTCAAACTGAGAGCCTTTCTCCCAAGATCAGTAACACCCTCACCATTTTATTCAACATATGCTGGAAATACTAGCCATGGCAATTGGACAAGAAAAAGAAATAAAAGTCATCTAATTTGGAAAGGAAGAAGTAAAACCTTCAGTATTTGTAGATGACATGACACTATATATAGAAAACCCTCAAGGCTCCACCAAAAAGCTACTAGAACTGATAAATGAATTCAGTAAGATCCCAGGACACAAAATCATTGCAGAAATATGTTGTATTTTATGTACTAATAAGGAAGCAGCAGAGAGAGAAATTAAGAAAACAATTCCATTTACAATTACACCAAAAATAATAAAGTACCTAGGAAAATACTTAACCACAGAGGTGAAAGACCTGTATTCTGAAAACAGTAATGTTGATGAAGAAATTCAAGATGACACGAAGAAATGGAAAGACATTCTATGCTCATGGACTAGAAGAACAGCTATTGTTAAAATGTCTATACTACCCAATGCAATCTATAGAATTAATGCAATCCCTATCAAAATATCAACATTATTCATAGTCCTGGAACAAAGAACCCTAAAATTTGTATGGAACCACAGAACAGCTCAAATAGCCAAAACAGTGTTGAAAAAGAAAAACAAAACTGCAGGTATTATAATCCTTGACTTCAAGATATACTACAAAGCTGTAATAATGAAAACAGTATGGTATTCGCACAAAAATAGACACATCAATAGAACAGAAAGAGAGCCTAGAAATAAACCTGTGATTATATGGTCAACTAATCTTTGACAAAGGAGGAAATAATATGCAACGGGAAAAAGTCTCTTCAACAAATGGCTTTGGGAAAACTAGACAGCTACACACAAAAGAATGAAATCAGACCACTTTTTTACCCCATACATAACAATAAACTCAAAGTGGATGAAAGACCTAAATGTGAGCATGAAACTGTAAAAACCTGAGAAGGGCTAAAAGGCAGTGATTTCTCTGACATCGTCTATAGCAACATTTTTCTAGATATGTCTCCTGAGGCAAGGGAAAGAAAAGCAAAAATGGGACTACATCAAAATAAAAATCTGCACAGTGAAGGAAATAACAAAACTAAAAGGCAACCCCTACTGAATGGGAGAAGATATTTGCAAATGACATATCCAAAAAAGGGTTAGTGTTCAAAACATATAAACAGATACAACTCAACACCCCAAAAACAAATAATCCAAATAAAAATGGGCAGGAGACATGAACAGACATTTATTCAAAGAAGACATAGAGATGGCCAACAGACACACGAAAAGATGCTCAACATCACTCATCATTACCGAAATGGAAATCAAAACCACAATGAGATATCACTTCACATCCATCAGAATGGCTAAAACCAACAATACGAGAAACAACAAGTGTTGGATGTAGAGAAAAATGAACTCTTGTGCACTTTTGTTGTGAAAGTAAATTGGTGCAGCTGCTGTGGAAAACAGTATGGAGTCCCTCAAAAAGTTAAAAATAGAACTACCCGGTGATCCAGTAATCACACTATTGGGTATTTACACCCCCCATTACAAAAACACTAATTCAAAGGGATACATGAACCCCTATGTTTATTGCAGTGTAATTTACAATAGCCAAATTATGAAAGCAATAAAAAAGATGTGTGAACACACACACACACACACACACACACACACACACACACAGGAATATTATTCAGCCTTAAAAAAGAATGAGATCTTGGGGCGCCTGGGTGGCACAGCGGTTAAGCGTCTGCCTTCGGCTCAGGGCATGATCCCGGTGTTATGGGATCAAGCCCCACATCAGGGTCCTCTGCTATGAGCCTGCTTCTTCCTCTCCCACTCCCCCTGCTTGTGTTCCCTCTCTCGCTGGCTGTCTCTATCTCTGTCAAATAAATAAATAAAATCTTAAAAAAAAAAAAAAAAGAATGAGATCTTGCCATTTGCAACAACATGGATGGATCCAGAGGGTATAATGCTAAATGAAATAAGTCAGTCCGAGAAAGACAAATACCATAAGATTTCACTGATAGTGGAATTTAAGAAAGAAAAAAGAAGAAAGAAAAAAGAGAGACAAACAAAAAGACAGGCTTTTGATGTAGAGACCAAACTGGTGGTTACCAGAAGGGAGGGAAGTGGGAGGATGAGTGAAATAGGTGAAGGGGGTTAAGAATACATTTACCGTGATGAGCTGAGTAATGTATAGAATTGTCAAATCACTATATTGTACACCTGAAACCAATAGAATACTGTGTGTTAATTTTACTGGAATTTTTAAAAAGCTGTTAGTATTTTTATATTGGAATTGCATTGATGCTATTGACAACTGAATCTTTCTGTTCTGAATATAACATAACCCTGCACTCACTTAGGTCTTTAATGCTCTTAAAATTTGGAAAAATTTTATAAAATTTTTAAATATCTTTTAATGAATTTCCGTATATTTTTGTTGCTCTTTGCCACATACTTACTGAAAATAGATTTTTACAAATATTTGTAATTTTTATTAAATAAGCCAAATTGTATCTCACTGTACTGTAATGTACTTTACCCATTTTTTCATGCATAATTTTACGTATACTTTCCCAACAAAAGTATAACATTTAACAGTTTGGGAACTGAGCATATTTCTTTGAGTTGAAAGATTCTGGAGAAATGTTTCTTCAATTCCTGAAGGCAAAAAAGAGTGCTTTGTTTAGATGCACTGAAATGAGGTTTTTTCCCCTTAATTCTCCTGAAGTGATTGTCCAGGAGAAGCGATGAAAATATGGATCATGTGGAAAGCCTCAGTTCTCAAAAGCGTGAATCCTCAGTGAGTTTAATTTTGAACAAACGCCTTGGAGACAAACTGTTTTAACAATTCAGTGACGTAATTTGTTGTTCATTGTTGATTTAGTGCCCCATCATATCTTTCCTTACCTGGAAGAAGGTTTCTCCTTGGGGAATAATGTTGCTGTCAAGAGGGGGAAAAAAAAAAACCATTACTCTATTGGGCATGGGCCATATTAAAACAGTCATGTGAATACCTTCAGAAATATCCTGAACAATCCAAAATATCTATTTCTTTGATTACTCAGATCTCTGCATTATGGACAAAAAATGCTATTAAAGGTTTATTCAATTAATTTGGTCAGTTACACATAATAATGAAGTTTTACATTTGATTTTTGGTACATAATGTCAATGATGGCTTTCAAATTCAATGATTCGTCAATGATATCACCTGTACATTTTTGAAGTCAACTCCAGATAATTCCATAATCCAAACTGTTAAATGTTTATGAAAGTTGAAGATGGTCATGCTTTGCACAGGCAGAGAGAGAGAAATCCTTATGTGACAAAGGATTTCCAGCTGCAGTGACGCAGCGTGTCCTGACATTTTTTTCTGCATCGCACTATGCTTGATGTGGTGACAATCCTGATTCATCTTCGTCCAAATAAGCCGTTATCTCCCAGGACCAAAGATAGAATTGCAGAAGTGTGGATTTGGAGCAAGTGACCAAAGAGGAAACAGAAAACCCAGGTAACATACTCAGAAAAACTCTTCCTTGCTCTGAGAATAGGGGAAAATAGACTTGCAATAAATTATGTGTCTTTCTTAAGGAACAGATTTACCACGTGAGCTAAAATATTTATTCCAGATGCTCCAGAAATAAGACAGTAAGTACATGCATTTTCTCTATTTTATGAAATATTACTGAAGTAAGTACGGGGCAGTAATTTCTCCAATATTTTGTATTACAATTACTTAAATATATACTGAGAAAAAGAAATCACATTATAACGGTACAACTTGACATATATAATAGGTCTTCAAAATAACTTTTTAAGATTGCTTTTATAATTTAAAGAAACCAACAATTATTTATTTTGTATCTCGATATATTGGATAATAGTAAGGATTACTGTAGTCCTTTATAAATTGTTACTTTGTATATAGTATCTTTAAGTGTCTGGCCCCATGTAGACATTTTATTTTGTTGGTATTTTTTATTAAGGTAAAATATACATAATAAATTATTGTGTATTCATCACCACCATCCATCTTCAGAACTTTTGTCATCATCTCACACTGAAACTCTGCACCCATGTAACAGTAACACCCCATTTCCTCCTTCCCCTGACCCCTGGTAAACATTGCTGTACTGTGAATATGACTGTTTTTTTATGACTATATTTACCTTATAAAGGGGAAACTATAAAATATTTTCCCTTTTATATCTGGCTTATTACACCTAGCATAGTGTCTACAAGCTTTATCCATGTTACAGCATGTATCAGACTTTCTTTCCTTTTTAAGGCTGTATAATATTCTGTGGTCTATACATACCACACCATATGCATTCATTAGTTTTTGGACATTTGGATTGTTTCTACCTTTTAGCTATTGTGAATAATGCTGCTATGAACATTGATGAACAAATGACAGTTTGAATCTCTGTTTTTTTTTCTTGTGTGTATATACCTCAAATAATAACAGTTTGTTATTTAAATTGATAACCTTTATTACAAAGGGAAACTTAAAACTTACAGTGTGGAAAGCTGAGATCAGAGAAATTTAGTTACTGGTTGGATTCATTGACCTATAGTACGTATACCTTATTAAAAAGTGAATTTTAGTGTCTGTGGAAATGGAATTCATGAATTTTGATAGATATGAGATCTATAGAATCTTAAGAAAATGCCGGCATCTATTTCTACCTATGGGTAAATTACATGGATATTTATTTTTAGGGTCTTAAAATATTATGAATAAAATGGGCACGTTGTATTATGTAACCGGTTGACCTCTTATTTATAAAATGAAGACACCTTTGATTAAATTTAGATTTAATGATACATTGCAAAGCAGAGAATGAGATGTGGAGAAAGAGACAGGGCAGTTATACACAGTAATGTGAATTGTAAAGAAAGGACATCTTCTGTAATTGTATGTGATAATGACCCGGTCAATCCATCCATCCCTCAGGGAATGCTCCTTTGTGTTATGAGAGAGGATAGTGGACTTTGGGGAAACTCATGTAAAACTAATTATAGAGATGTAGTGCTAAAGTTACATGGGGAAACAAACAATGGTAAGTAATATCTTGAATTTACTTAGTGCTTATTACCTGTTGGGTTTTGGAGAGCTTATTTGCATTATCATATTTAACCTTTAAATCCATCCTATGTGTTAGATGCCATTATGTTTCATTATGCAGATGATGTGAGTAATTTACCCAAGGTCACACAGTTGGTGAGTATAGATTCTGAGGCTTAGATTCCAAACCAGAGTTCTCATAAAGTACACTGTGAATGAACCTTGTTGTATGAGAGTTCTCATAAAGTACACTGTGGGCAGGGCCACCCCTGCAAAATTATAAAACAAAACAAAACGAAACTCACAAAGACTATATTTAGGATAGGCAATCCACCCTCTCTGATTGTTGTTACTCTGTGTTTGTCCCCAAAATCTGTTCAATCACATTCAGGTTTTAGAGGCAGCATTTTTCCTTTACTATAAAGTAACTGACTTGGGAAATGTGATAGTTTTTTAAGATGTACCTTTTTAAAATTTTTAAATTTTTATTAATGATTATATTTATTTGAGAAAGAGAGAGAGTACATGAGCCCGCAAGCACCAGTGGGTAAACACAAGAGGGCAAGCATGAGGGTGGGGGAGAGCAGGGGGAATGGGGAGTCTGTGCGAGGGCACAAGAGAGAGGGAGAAGCAGGCTCCCCAATGAGCAGGGAGTCCCCTCTGGGATGATGACCTGAGCTGAAGGCAGATTCTTAACCGTCTGATTCACCCAGGCACTCCATAAAATGTATCTTTGTTTTTTATCTGATGATCTGATTAGGTGTTTATTAGGACCTCAAAATTTTTGCTGCATCATTTTTATGGTCACTGCTCATCATTAAAAAAAAGCAATTGCTTATGTGGGGAACAGTTTTACTATACAGACTATTAAATAGAAACATTCAGATATGTATTGTGATCGTATGTTTCAAAAACATCTGGACTGAAATTCAAAATTTCAAAGTCTATAATTTCCCATGTCCTGCTGATCTGAAAGTCTTTCCCAGTGTTTTACACCTTGCATACTATATACCTGGGTTTTTTTTCTGCCTTATGTTGTTGAATTTGTCATAATGTAGATCTTAATTTATCTTAATTCTTATTGTGGGGTAGCTATCATAGATTTAAGTTTTTGGAGCATTCGTTAGTGATTTATTTGTTCTCATTGAATGTGTTAAGAAATTTGAAGTATCTCATAAAGTTGGAAGCAGATGTATTTATTTTTAATAAAATACTGTATTGGTAAAGTATAGAATTTTGTATCATTCTGAGTCAAATCACTAGTTTTCAATAGTCTAGAGTAATAATTATGTTCATAAGCACATTTTTAATAGTCAAATATTTATTCATCCCTTAAAATGCATATGGCACACATATAGATTCTGGTGATACCATTATTAAAAAGATGTATTTACTCTCCTGGCAGATCTAAGAGATGACTGGGGAAAACACAGCTATAAACAAATGAGTGCTCCTGGCAAAGGGTTGGACCCTCGTACTGGAAGTCGTCTCTTGAATGCTCAGACAACCCCTGTGCATTGTGAGTATTTGCCATTATAAATGCAGACATAGCTTCGTAACTGTGAGTGAAGATATTTAATTATGTATGTATGCAATGAATTGCTGGAAGCCCCAAAGATGGAACTCCTTTAAGCAGCTTGTCTCTTCTGATATATCTTAAGGTTCAGAATTTGGTTTTCTGGAAATATAAAAATTCCGAGGGGCAGGTCCTGGTACTGATGCTAGGTTACCGTCCAGTCTAATTCTGGATTGAAAACTCAGGAAATCTGAAATTTCTCTACTTCCAATTCAGTTCCCCCAAACCAAACTCAATCGATTTCAAAGCCTATTTCATGCAGTTTATGGTCTTTGCTGGTTCCTATCTGCCTTTTCTGTTTTCTTTTATTTTCTCTTCTACCTTTTTATTCTCCCTCTGATTTTGAGTACAAATTGGCTTGTCTAGAAGCGGAAAGGATAAAATAATCTCCTTTCCTTCACAAATGATGGCTTACAAATGTAGATGTTATAATGGGGCACATTTAAAATAATTCTGCCAAAACAAAGTTGCACACAGTACATGTACAATTGGCCCTGGATTGTAACTGATAGGCCTCATGGATAATTTATTTTTCTCAAGTGAGAAGGAATGTCTTGTATTCCACACAGACTCAGATAATCAAGAACTAACAAAATGAACAAAATATCTGATGCAATCTATTTATCCCTTTAATAATCACACATGCTAATTCACCCTGATTATTATAAAGATGGTCTACCAGCAAGTGCTACCATGTCATTTAAGATAAAGTTTTCAGTGACTAGAATTCAGAAACTCATACATCTGGGAAGATTATAACCTTTCCAATAAGAACATGAGTTTGGGACGTGATTTTCCCAAGATGACTGAACAAAATCAATGAACATTTTGAGAATTTTAGTAGAGAATTCTTGCTACTATACCATGATTCTGCCTAAAATCTTTATGTTGGCATTCTGAATTGAGCTCAGTTAGCAATAATCAATTCTAAACAGTTTTGGAAAGTAGGGAATGTCTATGTAGTACCCATTTACTTAGATTTGTACTGTCCATTTTTCTCCTCTATAACCTAGGTTGTAATAAATGCCAATTTCATTTGTGTGCATATGTATGTGTGTCTGTGTGTGTATTTTCAAACAAAATGTTGCTTTCATTGTACTTTCATGAGTGGGAAGAATTTATTTTTATTTTTTTAAGATTTTATTTATTTATTTATTAGAGAGAGAGAGAGAGAGTGAGAGAGAGAGAGGGAGCATAAACAGGGGGAATGGGAGAGGGAGAAGCAGACTCCCTGCTGAGCAGGGAGCTGGATGTGGGACTGAATCCCTGGACTTTGGGATCATGACCTGGGCCGATGGCAGATGCTTAACCAACTGAGCCACCCAGGCGCCCCAGGGAAGAATTTAATATATTGATCTCTTCACAGTTGGTTTCTTACATGTTTAAAATTCAGCAGAATTAAATACAGTTTAATAAGCATTTAAGGGGCACTCATGGTGTGTCTGGTTCTTTCACTGCTGCAGGTGACATATTTTTCGATATTTGGAGCTCATAGTGAAGTAACTCAGAAAGGCAGTTATCTAAATGTCAGATTATCATTTTACGCTCCATGCACTAGGTATTATTATATAAATAAGGCTTTTAGAGATGAGATTGTTTTCATGGTCCATCTCAGTAGGCCAAAAAGCATTCAAGAAGAGAAGAAATGACATATAAAGTAAAAAATGAAGTCTTTGTGATCAAGATTCTAGAGAAAGCTGCTTCCTGGTTGTTTGGTAGGTCATGTCACAGATATGCCCAATTGCATGTACCTCCCAGGTAGAAAAATGGTCTCCTCATTGTAGTTGATGCAAGAAATTTATGGAAATGAAAGCAGAAATAGTGGGTGGCTATTCTAAACTCTCATTTTCTAGAAAGTCACCCTGTGTGAGGCCCTGTGGGGCAAACGTGGTTTAGTCAGGCAGCTGTTTTTGACATAAAGCTTACAATCCTCTCAAATTCATTATGGCCCTTTTGTTTGCAGCCTCTGACACTTGAGTTCAATGCCTTCCGAAGAAGATATGGGAAATAGAAACAATGTGACAGAGTTTGTCCTCCTGGGGCTCACACAGGACCCAGAGGGGCAAAAAGTTCTATTTGTCCCATTCTTACTCATCTACATTGTGACAATAGTGGGCAATCTTCTTGTCATGGTAACCATTATGGCCAGCCGGTCACTGGGTTCTCCCATGTACTTTTTTCTGGCTTATTTATCATTTATAGATGCTATCTATTCTACTGTCATTGCTCCCAAGATGATTGTAGACTTGCTCTATGAGAAGAAGACTATTTCCTTCCAGGCTTGTATGACTCAAGTCTTTCTAGATCACTTATTTGCTGGTGCTGAAGTCATTCTTCTGGTGGTGATGGCCTATGACCGATATGTAGCCATTTGTAAACCGCTTCATTATCTAATCATCATGAATCAGAGGACATGTGTTCTCATGCTGCTGGTGGCATGGACTGGAGGCTTTCTGCACTCATTGGTTCAATTTCTCTTTATTTATCAGCTCCCTTTCTGTGGCCCCAATGTCATTGACAACTTTGTGTGTGATATGTATCCCTTATTGAAACTTGCTTGCACCAATACCTACCTCATTGGAATTTCTATGATAGCTAATGGAGGAGCCATTTGCACTGGCATCTTCTTCATTCTCTTGGGTTCATATGGGGTCATATTACATTCCCTTAAGAGTCATGGTTTGAATGGGAAACACAAAGCCTTCCACACCTGTGCATCCCATATAACTGTAGTCATTTTGTTCTTTGTTCCCTGTATCTTCCTGTATGCAAGGCCTAATTCTACCTTTCCTATTGATAAGTTCATGACTGTGGTTTTAACATTCATAACTCCCATGCTGAACCCCTTAATCTACACCCTGAGAAATGCAGAAATAAAAAATGCCATGCGGAAACTTTGGAGTAAAAATGTGTCCTTAGTTGGCAGAGGGTTGTATTGCTCATGCAGAACATGATATTCATTCTTTCACAGAATCAAAGACCACTCTCACTAGCAGTGATTACATCTTAAAAATCATCTCCTTTGGGTTAGTTAGCTTATTTACTCTGAAACAGCTATATAAATTGATCTTTATCTAAATGGCATATGTTATAATCCTTAAAGAGCAAGATAATTGTGTAAATTTAATCCCTGATATATGGAATCATGCGAATCATATGAATCAAGATTCTTCAGTGGGCAACAATTTTTTTGTTTTATTCCAAGTTCTTGTTTATTCCAAGTTCTTCTTGTGGGGTATGGTACCTCCATGGTACATAAAAATATGACCTAATAGAACTTGTTCCCTTTTAGTCCAAGAGAGTGACATTTTAAAATTAAAAATTCACATTGTTAAAAAAAAAAGCTTAATCTAACAGTAAAAATAAATGTCCTGGTCAAATTAATTATTTTGAAATTTCACAGCACGTATTCATTGTTGAAGATAGATCTATAAGAAGTGAACTTTATTAGCTTTATACTGTGATGGTAGCATATCGCTGATTTTGCATATCTTAATTAAGTTTTAGATAGAAAAATTAAATTGTTCAAACCATTGTGTACATCTAGATCAAATGACCTCTTCTGGTAGTTGAAATACATATTTAAGTCTCTCATATCACAGGGGAGCCTCCGTCTACCTACATTAAATTAAACTCTCTGCGTATACTTTTTAAATATTGTAATAAATGTTAAACATTCTGAGAATATGTTTTACGTAGGAATGCCTTTCTCATTCTCTGTAAACTTTGTGTTCTTGACTTAAGCAATAAGTCAGAGGTGACTTTTCTCTTTACAATTTCTCTATAGAAATTTTGAAGGTTGATGACTGTATTACAAAGATCATTTTTGAAGGCGCTGGCATTACACATTACCTTGTTGAGAGGTCAACTCACAATACAGATTGGATATGAAGTTGGTATTTTTTTTGCCCTCATCGTTCTTCCAATTTATAATTGGATCCTGTTAGTGTATTTAGCAATATTAATGCTTCCATTTATTTAATGTGTATTGAATAAATGCCAGCCATGAAGTTTTGTTTATTCTTCAGTGAAGGAAATAAAAAGTAACCAAGATATTTTAATCAGAAAGAAATCCAACATAGTGGATTAAATACTTCAAAATGACCAGAATTGGAGGAGCCGACTGGTGTGAATGCAGTTGGGATCAAGGATTCACCACCTAAGCTGATATGTAGAGATGAGGAAGTTGGACTCAGAATGAAAGATCTGTGCATATAGTTCTCAAAGTCCTTCCCTGTCCTGATTTTTAAAATAAAATAAAAAAAGGTTTTAAAGTTTTGCTTCTTACATTTACATCTTTAACCCCTATATGTTATAAATCTTCAGGGATGGTATGAGATAGAAATATACTTTCCTTTTTATTGTAAGAATAAACTTTCCCAGCACATTTATTGAATAATCATTGAATTTCTCACTACCCTGCAACATCTCTACTTTCATATATAAAATATCTATATATCTATTCTTCTATTTCTTGGCTTTCTATATTGTTCAATAAGTTGATCCATGAAATACTACAGTATCTGAAGTGCTGCAGTGTTTCAGATACTATTGAAATATAAAAAAAACACCCCAATATTTAGTAGCTGAAAATACCAGCAATCACTTTATCATTTCAGATGGTTTCAGTGGGTCAGGAATTTGGGAGCATTTCTGTGGGGTACTTCTGGTTCAGGACCTCTTGTGAGGTTGCAGAAAGAAATTGGCTGAGCCTGAGTCCATGTGAAGAGTTTTCTTTACTCACGTGCCTTGTACCTGGACTTTCAAGTCTTGAATAGTGGGGACTAGAACAACTGGTACTCCTTGAGATCATAAGGGTGGGGCCCTAATCTGATAGAACTGGTGCCCTTATTAGGAGAGGAAGGGACATAGAGTTCTCTCTCAAATGTGTGCACAGAGGAGAGGCCATGTGAGGATAGTGTGAGAAGGGGGACCATCTACAAACCCGGAAAAGAGGCCTCACTGGAAACCAGCCCTCTTGCCACCTTGATCTTGGACTTCCAGCCTCCAGGACGGTGGGAAAAATCAATGTTTGTTTAATCTTCCCAGTCTGTAGTATTTCGTTATGACAGCCGAAGCAGACTTACGGTGATGACGTTGATAAATAATCCAGATTTGGTGACTAAAGGCCTGAGTTGAATCACCATAAGTCAATTCAGGAAGATCATAGCTCCTCATCAAATCATCATATGTAAATAATTTCTAAAGCTAGAAATTTTTGAATGAAGGAATCATCAGTTATCCTTGAATAGTCTGTGATATCACCACAAACAGGGGGTGTATATCTTCATCCTAACCTTTCTCTAAGACATCTGAGACCATTTGCTAGGGTAACTGTGCCCTGGAAAGAGAAATATTCAAACATTTCCGGAGATTCTAGAAATACGTTGCAAACTAGTGCTCATTCCTGTGGTCCAGTGGTCAGAAAGCAGACCAAAGGTGAAAGAAGGAGCAAAGCTATTACAATGGGCCAGTTCTGCATATATTGTTAGACTTCCATGTGCTCTACAGGAATACATTTCTGTTTTGGGTCCCTGATCACTGGAGTATAGTTTCATGGAATGAAAGAAGGACCGAATAGAAGTATTTATTTATTTATTTATTTATTTATTTATTTATTTAAAGATTTTATTTATTTATTTGACAGAGATAGAGACAGCCAGTGAGAGAGGGAACACAAGCAGGGGGAGTGGGAGAGGAAGAAGCAGGCTCCCAGCAGAGGAGCCTGATGTGGGGCTCGATCCCATAATGCCGGGACCACGCCCTGAGCCAAAGGCAGATGCTTAACCACTGAGCCACCCAGGTGCCCCTGAATAGAAGTATTTAAAACTAATCTTTCTTTCCCAGATATATTTTTAAG
Source organism: Ursus arctos (assembly GCF_023065955.2). Classification (NCBI taxonomy): domain Eukaryota; kingdom Metazoa; phylum Chordata; class Mammalia; order Carnivora; family Ursidae; genus Ursus; species Ursus arctos. The sequence continues at coordinate 33,293,952 of NW_026622908.1, forward strand.
ATTTTATTTATTTATTTGTCAGAGAGAGAGAGAGAGAACAAGCAGGGGGAACAGCAGGCAGAGGGAGAAGCAGGTTCCCGCTGAGCAGGGAGCCCAATGCGGGATTAGATCCCAGGATGCTGGGATCAGGACCTGAGCCAAAGGCAGATGCTTAACCAACAGGGCCACCTAGGTGTCCCTCTCTCCAAAATATTAAGCAAAAAGTAGTGCCATATTTTTGGGCTACCAAAGATATTTGATATAGGGAGTGAGTCTTATCACCTTCCCACTTAATTTACTTGCTTGGTTTGGGAACAAAATGGAGAGACAGGCTAAATCTGTATGGAAAATGGAAGCTTAAAATAAAATCTGGTATCATTAATATTTGCTTTTTGTGATTTGTCTTTATATGAGAAAATCCTGTAGAGTCAAAAGGATGCATTTGGTTATGATCTCTCAACATCCTCATTTCCCTAGACAGGTCTCACTTGGAAAACAATAAGGCTCACTGAAGTAATTATAAAGACCAATTAGGCAAGCAAAACAATGTCTTTTGTTTGGATTACTCTGCCATAAGTGAGAATATCAGCTATTCCATGCAGGAAAAAGATAAATAGGTTGGGATTTAAGAAACCTAAATTTGTATCCTTAATTTGTCACCATCAGACCTAAATTTGTATCCTCAATTTGTCACCATCTGAATGTATAATGTTGAAAATGTTTCTGTCCTTCCTGGGTCTCATTTTCTTCACTTGAAAAATTAAAAAAAAGTGAATTACTTTTCAATAACTCATTCAATTCCCATTGCCCAAGATTATTGATTTATTGATCAAATTCTGGCTTCCATGTACTTGAATTTTCAGAAAACTCTCATAATATAATATTAAATCCAAGATTAGTCTTCTTCTTATAGTCAAACATGGTACGACATTTTTCAGGGATTTTTGATTTTGGAGAGTTCTTAAATTAGGCAGATAGCATTGTGGAACTGAAACAGTAGCAACTGGCTTTTGGTTACACTATCCTGGAAAAGTGAAATAAATCATTCTAAGCCTCAGCTTTTCTATCTATGAGTTGGGGATAATGTATTCCTCTTCTACAGTAATTTTGAGATTAACTATGATAGGATTGAAAATAGTAAGTGCTTGATATATGATACTACCTTTTGATAGTGAATTTATGGCAAATTAGAAATGGACAGGGACAGTAATATATTAACTGACTTGGCAAAGTAAATAAGTAATAGTAATTCTAAATTCTCCAGACGGGGGAAAATAATTCTCCAGAGCGAGGATATGGGAAATTCTCAGAGGAAGAAGTTGACGTATTTCAAATTCCTAAGTGTTTTTTGAATCTATTAATGTCTCCGCAACTTAGAATGCGAATCAGTCTTCTTAAAGCCTTTGTTGAAAGATGGATGTTAACTAAGGAGCATGCTAACTGCCTTGGTAAGTTTTCACATGGGAGGTGATGTGGAGCCAAGGTCAAGATCAAGACTTGAAGCCAGATGGACTTGAATTATATCTTTAGGTCTGTTTCTCACTAACTGTATGTCCTGGGGTACAAGGCTTTCCTTCTCCATGTCTCAATTTTCCTATCTGTACAATAGAAGGAGAGACCTTTAAACCACATATAACTCTTTCTAAAAAATATTAAATCAGATAATTTACATTTTTGCATGATGTTTAGCATGTATGAAACATTCAATACTAATTTTTGATTATTACTTGTAATAATAATAGCTAACCTTCACACAGAACTTGATAATTACCAAATAATTCACATCTTTTAAGAGGAAAATAAGCTTAATTTCCTTAGTCCTTAATCATCTCAGAACTTTAATATTTCTGACACCACAAAAATAAAAATAGACATGAGAAAGGGCTATTGGGACATTCAAAATGGTATTAAAATTTCTTTAAAAAGTGTGTTCTCTAAAATTAGAGTAATGTATAATCATGATAGAAAAATATAAAATGCAAATAGGTAAAAAGAAAAAAATGTTAGTTTCAGCATTACAATAAACCTACAAAATAATACTGGTCTTGCTCTATTTACTTTCTGCATTTTTTCATGAATAATTTTACGTAATTATACTTTCCCAACAAAAGTACAACATTTAACAATATGGGAACTGAGCATATTTCTTTGAGTTGAAAGATTCTGGAGAAATGTTTCTTCAATTCCTGAAGGCAAAAAAGAGTGCTTTATTTAGATGCACTGAAATGATTTTTAGCTTTTATTCATTAATTGTGTAGTATATCTTTCCTTCCTTGTCTCCCATGTTGTTTGGCTCTTAATGAGGGAGAGCACTGCTGGGGGTGGTACTCTTAGTTGTTCCTATGTGTTATTCTATGAGAGAGGCTAGTGAAAATGTCATGGTTTTTGGTTGAAGATGCGGCTTCTGGTAATTGAAAGCATTCAAAGCAAAGGATTTCTCTCTCTCCAAGAGTTAAGATGATCTTATTTGATAAAATATAAGAAATAACTGGAACCTCATTGCTTCCAAATTTTTAATCTCTTTATACAAGAAATAGTACTCCCTTACTTCCTGAAGTGATGGGAAACTGAGGCAGTTCTTTCAAGATTAAGTATTTAGAATTATACTCCCTACTTTAGGTCTTCACTTAGTCTTCAGTGCAAAATGTTGAAATGCCTATATCAGCGTACTAGTCACAAGGACATGATCCAATGCTTCATCTTCCTGGACATTCACATGTGGTTATCTGGCCTCTCTGCATACTTTGAAGTACATGTCTCTGACACTTCTAACATTTTCTTTCTTTTTCATTAGAATGTTGATTGTACATATCGTATATGAGGAACTCTTTCAGAGCAGGCTTTGTGTCTCCCTTTGGAGACTGTCTTCCAGCCACTTACACATATTAGGGGCTTAATAAATGGTTACTGAATTAACATGTAAATCAATGAAAGTTTGGAGACTAAGCAATGAATCAATGGATGAATGAATAATGGGTTTTGAGAAATAAGGGAATGATCTTCATAAAAGCAACAAGTGGATTTTATCTTGCTGTGACGATACCACAACTATATCTTATTTGATAGCTTCTCTATTAATTCTCCATTATGTTTAGATGATATAATTGCAAGGGTAAGCCAGAGACCCAAACAACCATGTTTGCAAGAGATAAAACATTGGATCTTTTAAAGACTGGATTCTCTCTCTTTGGCTCACACAGACTTACACAGAAAAAGAAAAAAATCCTTCTTTAACTTATCTCATCTATGGTGAATACACCTGTTAATAGGTCTTTATTTTTCAACCTGCATACTGATAAAAGGAGGCTGGTTAGAGTCCTACAGAGTAGCTATGCTAGTTTCCATATTATCACCTGCAGCATTGATAGACACGGACAAGTGTCTTCACATTTCCTTGCCCTCTTCATAGCTATTCTTTTACTAGATTATTCTCACTAGTCCTTTTTCAGAAGGGACTGAAGCAGTACTCTCTGGGACTCTAAGGAGAGAAATATTATATGTTCCTCGAGTATACACCAATATAGGTTAAAAGATGACTCTAGGGAAACAAAATCTGGAGGCATGAGAAGGGGATGGAGAGCAGTGGACAAGCAGAGATCATTTTTGTGGGGGAGGGAGGGTGCTGAGCAAAAAAGACAGGAAAAAAATGAGTTTGAAAGGGAAAGTATCAGTGAACGGCAACACTTGCAAGAAATTTATTTTTTTCGTTGGAATATTATATTCGGCATTCATTTTCAAACTGTAATCTTGTAATAGACACCGTCTTTAATGCCAAGACTAACTAATAAATCTAATGTGTATAGAGTATGTGTGTCTGTGTGTGGAATAGCTTACAAGCAGTCACTTTGGTAAACAAGAGAAAAAGATTCATGCTAGGTAGTTAAAAACCATGCAGATAAATGATAGACAAATGTTCTCATTCTTTTTTAATAATTCATTGCTTTCGATAGCATAGATACAATCTCATAGAAAGAACACTATATTAATAGTCATGGTCAAATGTCACCCTTTGTATCTACTTTGGCCAATTACTGACCTAGTCACCCTTCTGCTCTCACAGATATCCTTTGAGACAATTATCTTCATTTTACAGTAAATAGTGAAGAGTTCCTGAGGTTAAATGTATTTTGTAGAATTATCTTTGTTGTTTATTCCAGTGTAAGGCCAAGGTCACAGCCTGCTGACTTACACTGAATATCTTCCTTACCTTTTCTAAGTCTTCATTATTTCATCTGTTACATAAGGATGATAGTGGGGTCTGATTTCAGTGTTGATATAAAGATTAAATGTGTCTGGCACTTGTAAACACTCAGGCAAATGTTGGCTGTGTTAGTGGTGACAGCTAGACATGAAATTGTCTCAGTAAACGTCAACACTGTCTTTAGGTGATGTCCAAAAACTTTGGAGTAACTTTTCTCTCTTTACATCTATGTCAAGTTGCTCAGCGAATACTATTGTATCTACCTTCATAATACATCCAACTCTATTAGTACCATAATAGCCCAAACCACCGTCACTTTTTAGCTAGAAGGCTGCAATAAACTCCTAACTAGTCTGCTTCTACTCTTGCTTCTTTATGACACATTCTCCAGACAGGAGCCAGAATAGTCCTCTTTCAATGATCTGCAAAGTCCTGCAAGATCTGTCATCAACTAATCTTTATTCATCCCACTTCTGATAAGCTGTCCTCCTTTGATCAATGGTACCAACCATGCTCCCTCCTCAGGGACTCTTCACTTGCTGATTTCTCTATCTGGAAACTTCTTTCCTTGGATATCTTTGTGGGTCCTTCTGCATTCATTCAAGTTTGGCTCATGCAATCCCTTCTCAAAGAAGTCTTTTCTGATTACCTTACAGAAAATAATCATATCCAGAGACCATGTATCACTTACCCTCTTAGCAGGTTTTGTAATTTGACATAAGGTATAATTCCTTTTCTATTTGCTATTTTCTGTCTCTACTTACTAGAATATAAGCTTCAAGAAAGTAGAGACTTTATCTGCCTTTTTCCCCTAGAGTGTTAGGCATATAGTAGACAATGAGTATTTTGAAGTGCACTTTTATAAATAAATGATTAAATAAGCCATAAAATTATATTCCATCATACAATCCTTCTCTCCGCCCCCCCCCCGACACACCAGGGTCAGATTGATAGAATTTGTTCAGCAGTTTGGTTTCATTGTGGTTGATAAGGATACTCATATTAGCCAAATCTGGCTGGGACTGGAATTGGGAAGCTAATAAAAAAAATTCTTAACATATTTTGTTTCTATTTGACTTCGAAGCAAGTTTCAAAGAAGATTTTTACAAATTGATTAAGCAGAAGCAAATCTCCAACAATTTAAAACAGAAAAACCCATGGTGAAATAACATAGAGGACAAGAATATCTGGATCTTTAGAAGTCTTTTAGCTTATCTCTCCTAAATATAATGGTCTCTCTTCTCTTACCCAAAGGGAAAATAATTTTTTAAAAAGTGAAACCATGACTCTCAAAGAAATACAAAGGGAACACATGACAAAGGTTTTATTTAGTTCATTAATTAATGAGGGAAATGGTAAGATTATAATCAGCCTGAAGAAAACTCAAAAATACCATCCTTATATTTTCAGTCAGGGCTGTGTAATTAATTTACAAGTAAATGCAAAAATGGCTTGATCTGTAATGGTCAGGGAAATCAATCAACTTTCCACCAAACAGCATTTTCATTTCTATGGACCAGAGTTGTTAGCATTACTATCAGTTTTATAAATTTAAAGTGTTGAAAAACAGCTCAAGGCAATAAAAGGCATAAATCCCATAGAATCATATAATCCCAAAGAGAGTGCTGTAGATAACACATAGACTTCCACTGAAGATGTCCAGTAATCTTTATATTACATTTCTTTCTACACATTTTTTTCTGACAAAAGTTAACTTTATGAATAGCTGTACATCAAAAGAAGTACAGATGCTTTATAAATAAAATAAATGTATATAAAGGGAAACTATTTCCTTTATTTATTTATTTATTTATTTATTTATTTATTTATTTATTTATTTTTACAAAGTAAAGAGCACAAATTTTCTGCATCCATTAGAGTCCTGAAACAGCATACTTAAAACGAGAGATTAAAAAGAGTTTAATTATGTTTACTTACCAAGGTGTAGGTAGGGTTAAGGGGAACCAACAAGGGATGAGAAAGCGATTACCAGTTAGACCTGAGAGAACAAGGGGAAAGAGTGATCACAGGCACCCAGAACCCAGAAGGTCCATCTGAATGAATTCTGCCTCATTAGTCACCCAGTGGTCAACAGACCATAGGAGGGAACCAGGACAGTCAGTACCCTGACATCCTTTTCTTCCCACCTGCTTTCCTACATTCAGCTCCTACCACCTGTTGGTCAGAAGTAAGAGATCTGGTTGAAGCTGACCAGCAAAGCAGCTGCCCAGGGTGGACATATTGAGAGTAGACGTGAAGGGGTGGAAAGAATATATATAGTTCGTGTTCAAACTGTGTGTTCCACTTTTTTTCCTAAGTAAGTGAGTAAACACTTTCATTTTGGGAGTTAGTAGGAAAAAATAAAACACAGGAGAAATAAGTAAAAATCTTCCAACTTATTGATTTATTTAATACTTATTGCACACCACTATGAGTCAGACACTGAACCAAGTGGTGGGGCAAAGAGGTGAACAAGACAGATACAGGTCTACTCTGCCACTTATTTAAAGGGTTTTAGATGGAAAAAAAGGCTGAATTACACTTAATCTGTGTATTAAACCCACAGCTGTACAAATAGTTTTTTTAAAAAAAATATTTAATGAGTTCTTAACATTTCTAATTGGCTGAGAAGCAATCAGGTTAATTATATGGTGAGCTCCCTGTACCTGGATGTCCTCTAGCAAAGGCTCAGTGACCATTTGTCAGGTGATGAACCTTGTAAGAAGCTGAATTAGACGGTTTCAAAAATTCACTCTTTTTATAAAATAAAAAAAAAAGCATATTTCTTCTCTTTGGCATACCATGAAAAAATAGCTTATACTACTAAAATATTTTGGGCTTATCTAAAAGCCCAAAATATAAAGTCTTCATCACCTTGCTATTGGAAATCCTGTCTCTGCAGGTTGATTCTCCACTCCTGAATCCATCATCAGCATTGAAATGAAAGAAGACAAGATGAATGTGACTGAATTCATTCTAATGGGACTTACCCAGGATCGTCTGATGCAGAGAATTCTATTTCTGGTGTTACTTATCACCTACATTGTCACTGTCACAGGCAACCTACTCATTGTGGTTACTATAATTGTCAGCCAGGCTTTGGACTCCCCGATGTATTTCTTCCTGGCCTTCTTGTCTTTGATAGATGCATGCTATTCCTCTTCCATAATCCCTAAAATGCTGGCTGATCTGCTCTCTGATATAAAATCTGTTTCCTTCAGTGGCTGCATGACACAGCTCTTTACAGAACATTTCTTAGGAGCTTCAGAGATTGTCCTCCTTGTGGTCATGGCCTATGACCGCTATGTGGCCATCTGCAGACCTCTGCACTATGTGACCATCATGAACCACCACACACGCTGCCTCCTTGTGGGCGTGTGTTGGGCAGTGGGCTTTCTCCACTCCATTGGACAGATTCTGGTTACTTTCTGGCTCCCATTCTGTGGTCCCAACATCATGGATCACTTCATGTGTGACATTTTCCCGCTGATACAACTTGCCTGCACTGATACTTTCCTTGTTGGTCTCTTGGTTACTGCCAATGGTGGGGTAATTCCTTTGATCACCTTTGTGATGTTATTGGTATCCTATGTGGTCATCCTGTGCTCCTTGAAGACTCACAGCTCCGCAGGGAGGAAAAAGGCCCTTTCTACCTGTGGCTCCCACATCACAGTTGTTGTCTTGTTCTTCGTGCCCTGTATTTTTATGTATCTGCGACCAGTAGCTACTTTTCCCATGGATAAAGCCATAGCTGTATTCTATACTCTTATTACTCCCATGTTAAACCCTGTCATCTACACAGTAAGGAATACAGAGGTAAAAAATGCCATTAGAATGTTATTAAACAGGAATGCAATTTCAGATAATAAATGACCCAATACAAAGATTTTATTTCTATCGTGAACTTTACATTTTTATATTTTATTACTTTAAATCCCTTCCCATAACTCTCATGTGAGACAAAACCTCTGCAAGGTATGTATTAATATGATTGTTGCTCTTCTAAAGATGAAGGAAAATGAAATTCAAAACCATTAAATAACTAGCCCAATGTCAGTCAGAGCCAGTGTGCAGATCTGCTTTTTTCTAAATCCAAATCTGATGCTCTTTCAACCATTTCAAAGACTATTGGGGAAAAAAAAGCAGCATTTCATCAGAACCTCGCTTGTTTTGTAACAAACTTAAAAATGTGCCTTTCTAATTACAGAGTTGTATAATGGCTTGTGTATATCAGCAGTTGGTGCTCAGAAAGCTATATTGCTTACTGGCATACAGGACAGTGTGGAATATAGTTTAGAAAGAAGATACTTGCCAAGACGCTGTTGGCACACAGTTGATATACCTAATGTTTAAAGTTATATTTGGTTTCTTGTTCTGTTGAGTAAAAGTTGTCAGGAATTATAAAAATTAATTGTATTTAAACTGATGTGAAATTTTTTAAGTTTTCACATGGTCACAACTTATAAAATTGAATTCTAGTGTCCTTACTGAAAATCAGAAGGGTTAAATAACTAGATCATAGAACATATAAGTCAGTCTTGTGACCAAATATTCTTACTCCCCATCCTGTGATATTTTCCTTATATAGGGGGCTGGGACTGGTATTTGATTATGATTTGGTCTAAAAACATATTTTTTTATTATATGCTATAGGATGTGACACTTTATTAGAATAATAATCATTAGTACAATCAAATGCAAGTGTTTTTCAAAACATACAGTAAAACATATTTTTAAAACACTTTTACTATTAAAAATCTGGCTTTGCATTTAGTTCTTAAATCTGAACTCCTCTCTGGAAACTGCGTTAGGAAATCATTTATAAGGGATATGAGAAAACAGGAATCATTACAGTTGACAAAGAAAGTATTTCTCAGCTAAACAACTTACTTATATGCCTTTGTTGTGAATCAATTTTGGCTCTTTTCAAAAATAAAGTTTTAAAAAAACGAAGACTGTTACCAAAATAAAAATGTATATGCATATCATAAATGTGCTTACAGCTTCCTTTTTTTTTTTTAAAGATTTTATTTATTTATTTTAGAGGGAGATAGAATGAGCAGGGAGAGAGGCAGAGGGAAAGAGAGAATCTCAAGCAGACTCCCCACTGAGCGTGGACCCCAATGAGGGATTCAATCTCATGATCCTGAGATCATGACCTGAGCCCAAATCAAGAGTTGGCTGCTCCAATGACTGAGACACCCAGGTGCACCTGTAGCTTCTTATTTTAGCATAAAGATCCAGCCTCCTACCTCATGGGTACCATATGTTTTATTGAAAAAAGTCAGTTGATTCCATGATGTAACAATATTTAAAAAGCATATTATGTTTATGAAAATGTAGAGTAAAAACATCAGCTTCAGGATCAGGAGACATGGTCTTATTTCTCACTATGCCATCATAACTTTCTGTGACACAAAACAGCTCTCCCTATTTCTACCAGTAGTTTACTTAGGTAATTTAGCAGGTATTTCCAAGTTCTGTGATTCTGCCTATGCCAATATTTTTATTATAAATACCGTTATATTTGTTTCTACTTCAGTTAGAAGAAGTAAAATTGGAAGAGTTATGAGACCATGGCTCATCTCCTCAAATCTTTCCATTAGTGATAAACAACTTAGAAGATGTCCTTCTGAGCTGAAAGGGTCTGTGGATTGGTCTAGGACAATACGAGTCGGCTACTTTGAATGTTCCTCTCCTTACTGAAATGTATGAAGCTGTCCATAAGAAGAACACCTTGGCAGGTAGCTGATTTTTATGAAATTAGTCCCTGAACACATCAAACATCAAACCATATCTCAATTAGTTTCTGACCAGCTGTGATATGATTGATATCTAATGTCTTCTTTCATTCTGGTTTACCCTTCTAGTTTGAAACTCTGTGTGTTATCTCTCTAGGGCTACCAGCCACTCTGTCTTCAGATTTATATTCTGGAAATAGACTTCCCTGGTATAGCTCCAGGAACTTCTCTTTTGAACACTTACTTTCATGGCCAAGCCTCAGTGATTTAGATTTAACTCTGTTCTTTTTTCATTTCATGCTACTTTAGGCTTTGTGAGAGGGGGGCTAGACTAGAAGGTGTAGAGTTCTAAAGCAATCTCTCTAGCAACCACTGTAACTAAGTAGAGGCTGGATGACCACTTAATGGGCAACGTGAATGGATGCAATCTTTCCTGCTAATGGGTATGATGACGTTTTAAGTACATGCTAATTCTCTGATCTGACTCTGGTTTTCATTTAAGAGTTGAAAGACAAGTTCAAGACATTTTCATAGGTGACACTTTAGCAAAATGCATATTCCTTATAACTCTTTAGTTTCCAATCCTCATTCAAACTTTCTTTGGCATCTGCCATCACAACTGTTACCATGGCACTATAATACTCAAGTGTCTAATCAAACTGGGTTTAGTTGGTCTCAGTTATCTTAAACTATTTTCCCTCATGACATGTGTTGCTCACAGTGACCACGTTCTCTTGAGCCAATCCAGAGTTATGTACAATTTCTTTTTCTTTTTAATAAAGAAAGCATATTTGAACATGGGTGAGAGTGATTCTAGAATGGCATTCTCAATTACTGTCTTATATTTCCTTGTTATGAACTGTGAATACTGATGCTTATTTCTCTTCTCTTTCACAGGGATATTATGTGATTAAATTTAAATGACTGAAATAAATGCATTTTATCATCTCTGAATATGAGAGAATGGAATTATTTTCATTATTATCATGCTAATTTAATTTCAGAATTGGCACAAGTAACAACTACTTTGAAGTAAGCTTTAGCTGGTGTGAAGTGCCAATATTATAACGGGATTTAAACTATCACTTAATGTACACAACGATATTTAAAAATTATCACCATGAATGCTAGGTCAATCAAAAAACACAAAATATTATAATGGAAATTTAAAAAATCAGATCGTTATCCCCCTAAATGCTTAATTTACACAATACCAAATATGGAAACTGTATTAAACTCATTTTTATCAAGCATACAAATTCATAAGTGGTTGACTTGGTTTTTTGCTCTTGTCATGGAGTTTTGTCTTCACACAGACTGAAGGAAGGAATTAAACATTAAAGATGAATGCTATAAAACTTCTCCTCTGATGTTCAGTTAAGTTACGTGAAATAATTGGGTTGTTGGCAAGATCTAGTAATGATGGTGACATACCCCTGAGGTCTAATTAGCCACAGCCAAGAAACTTCACAGAATGTGCCTACAAACAGGGTACACGGTCATGCCTGTGAGGCTCGAGAGAAAGGTGCCATTTATAAATCAACAAAGACACTTAATGGAGCTGGGTGAGTTGGCATCTTCAACCTTTAAACCTTATTTATTTCTTGGTGAACTAACAGCTGCCTGGAAACCTGGCCATGAAGCTATGCCAGACAAGTTCATAGGTGAGATACATTTTTTTTTCCCAGAAAAATCATACAGTTACAGAATCTTAGGTTTAAATGCATCTTACAGATCATATAATCACCTCTCACACTCCACAGATCTGAGGGTTAAATCTCTTCAGGAGGTCAAGCATCACAATAAACAAAATCAACCACATACCACCAATTTAGAAGTAAAAATATTTTGGGGTCTTTTTTCTTATTGATATATATTTCAATTAGTTAGAATCATGTTATATATTCAAATTTGCATCCAAACTTTCACCCACCTATTATTACAACATAATAACTCTCCTTTGGCATTGTGCAATTTTTAAAAACATCTCTAAAAACAGCACATTATTCGAAGGGGTGCACTATATTTTACGTATCTGTTTCTCTAATGTTGGACATTATGTGCAGTTTCTAATTTTCCATAGCTCTTAATAATTATGTTGAACAGATATGTACATAATGATTTTTCTCTTTTAAAAATATTTTTCTTTGGGTTTTATTCCTAGCAAGAATATTGTGGAGTCAAGGTTAAAGGACAAAACAATTTCTATTTCTTCATAGCTATTTCTAAATCACCCATTACATCTTATTCTTTTTTTTTTTTTTAAGATTTTATTTATTTATTTGACAGAGATAGAGACAGCCGGGGAGAGAGGGAACACAAGCAGGGGGAGTGGGAGAGGAGGAAGCAGGCTCATAGCTGAGGAGCCTGATGTGGGGCTCGATCCCATAACGCCGGGATCACGCGCTGAGCCGAAGGCAGACGCTTAACCGCTGTGCCACCCAGGCGCCCCAACATCTTATTCTTTTTTAAAAAAATTTTTACTATGTTATGTTAGTCACCATACAGTACATCCTTAGTTTTTGATGTAGTGTTCCATGAGTCATTGTATGCGTATAACACCCAGTGCTCCATGCAATACGTGCGCTCCTTGATCCCCATCACCGGCCGAGCCCATCCCCCCACGTCCCTCCCCTCTGAAACCCTCAGTTTGTTTCCCAGAGTCCATATAACGACATCTTATTCTTAGTTTATGTACACTATACTCTCTTCTGATCTGTTGGGGGAGTGCACCTCAGAATAAGGGAATGCAATGAAGCTGCTCCCCTTTTCACACATGAGTAAAGTTTTCATTTTGGATAATTAAACAATAACATTCTTTGTCCATTTATCTTCACAAGGAAAAGAAATATTTTCTTGAAAAGTACATTTCATTATATTTATGTTTCCTCCTTTGTTTCCTTTGGGAACTATATGTCCCCAGATGTCCTCATTGTATTGGTAATGCAATATCCTGCAACCAAGCATGATGGGTGACGGATGCTATGGGAGGATGGGAAAAGGGCATGAGAAGGCATACAGGAGAAACATAAAGGAGCGGAGGGATCTCATGAATGAATGCACTGCTGCTGTTTGGTAGTAAAGTGTTGGGGAGGGGATTACTAAAGGCATTTAAACAGGGACAATTTTTATGATGTTATGTGGACAAACATACATTTATACACATAGGATGTGTGCAATAATTGTTGAATGAATGAACATTTAATAGGCACTTAGAGTAAGTAGTAGATTATGTATTTGTGTGTGTGTATATGTATATATGTATGTAGGTAGGTAGTATATTATCTGTGTTACCTAACAGACTATTTCTTTCTGTTCTCCACATTAAAGTTCTATTTTTAAAACTTTTAAAATAAGGGTTTCCTTTGCTTGATAGATCCTCATGTATTGAACACCCATCCAGGAGTTTTTATCCTGTTCTACTGAAGCTGTCCCTTTACCGAATGTGGTTATGCTAAATTGTATGTGGAACAGAATGTCGAAGAATAAAAAATAGTAACTAATGAACACTCTAAAAATCTTGAAAGTAAAATGACCCAGGAACGTATTCTTTCCTAGAAGCAATTAATATTTTTCATATTCACCCTATAAATTGTGTCAGAAACTATTAAACTAGAATGCAGCTTTTCTCTTCAGAAGGTTATTTATGTTTCTCATAGGAAAAACAGAGTGGGAGGACAAGAGTGCTTGGATACCTAGGTTTATGGGTTGGGGAGGTGAGTGCATTCTTACCCGTGGAGATGCAGGAAGTGTGGCAATTCACCAAGCATTTATTCATTACCTAACAGGCACCAGACACTGCAGACTTTGTGCCAGATACTGTGGTAGGCACAGTGAATAAACACAGGCACAATATATATGTTATGGTAGGTACCAGGGAGGGCGTGTCACCGATGACTTGTATATTTCCCATTTTATTTTATTTATTTATTTATTTTTAAATCATTTTTATTTTGTTATATTAGTCACCATACAGTACATCCCCAGTTTTTGATGCAATGTTCCATGATTCATTATTTGCGTATAACACCCAGTGCACCATGCAATATGTGCCCTCCTTAATACCCATCACCAGCTTATCCCAATCCCCCATATTTCTCATTTTAAACCACCTGCTTATGACGGACACTTATTGACCATGTCTTTCTTTCCACAATGAGAGCTGAGGGTTCGAATGTAAATTCCCTTTACAAAATACATGTGAGAGTTAACAGTCTGGAAGCTCACAGACACAGGATGGCTCAGAATCATGGGACACTGAGACAACTTAGCAAAGTCACGTAGAGTCGGAACCAGGAAAATCCCAATCTCATGTTTATAGCCCAGTGTTTTCTCAGTAAATTTACATAACACAGGTTGTGCTATGGGTGTTCATAGGTGGCAGGTATGAGGTATCTGAGGAGATGGAAAGCACTGAGGAGGAAGTAAGAAAGAACTGAAACAAATGTTGAGGCAAGGAGTGGCCAGGACATGCTCCGCAGTTAGTCACTGTTTTTGTACAATGAAATTCAGACTACAATCCTTTCATGGATAATCGGTATCTCTCTTTATCCCTTTTAGGGAATTCAGGCCCCAGAAAAGTGTTACTTCCTGAATGGATCGCCTCACACCTCCCAACAATGTGACTGAATTTATTCTCTTGGGACTCACGCAGAATCCACACTTGCAGAAAATACTCTTCCTGGTCTTCTTGTTCATTTTTCTGTTTACTGTGCTGGCCAATCTGCTCATTGTCATTACCATCTCCCTCAGCCCCACACTTTCAGCTCCCATGTATTTCTTTCTCACTTACTTGTCCTTTATAGATGCCTCCTACACCTCTGTGACCACCCCCAAAATGATCATTGACCTGCTGTACCAGAGGAGAACCATCTCCTTGGGTGGCTGCCTGACTCAGCTTTTCGTGGAGCACTTCCTGGGAGGATCAGAGATCATCCTTCTCATTGTCATGGCCTACGATCGCTATGTAGCCATCTGCAAGCCCCTGCACTACACGACCATCATGAGACAGGGGCTCTGCCACCTCCTGGTGGTGGTGGCCTGGATAGGGGGCATCCTGCATGCCACCGTGCAGATTCTTTTCATGATCAGCTTGCCCTTCTGTGGTCCCAATGTCATTGACCACTTCATGTGTGATCTCTTCCCTCTACTGAAACTTGCCTGCAGTGATACCTACATGTTGGGAATGGTGGTGGCAGCCAACAGTGGAGCCATGTGTTTGCTCATTTTTTCCATGCTACTCACCTCCTACATAGTCATCCTTCGCTCCCTGAAATCCCATGGCTCTGAAGGTCGGCGCAAAGCCCTCTCAACATGTGGCTCCCACTTTACTGTAGTTGTACTCTTTTTTGTGCCTTGCATATTCACCTACATGCGTCCTGTGGTCACCTACCCTGTGGACAAACTGGTGACTGTGTTCTTTGCAATCCTCACTCCCATGTTAAATCCTATCATTTACACAGTGAGAAACACTGAGGTGAAAAATGCCATGAGGAGTCTATTGAAGAGGTGGATAACTTAGGCTGTTCCTAATGCCAACAAAGGGATGGTGTATATAAATAGGGAGGATTATATCTGTCACACAGTGTGAAAGAGAATGGATAAATTTTGCAGATCACTGACTGAAAAAAAAGTCCCACATACTAACATTGATTAAGCACTTGACAGTGGCTAGGCTCTTTGATTGGTGCTTTTGATAGTTTTTGATGTACTTTACCAAAGCCTCAATGTTCATAGATTCAGGAAAAGAATACAAAGAACAACTATAAATCCCTAGTTTGGTTATTCTAGAGTATGTTTTTCTCCAGAGTCTTATACTACTTTATTAAACTTTTCATATGTACAGTACTTGGATGAAATTGTTTTTTTCATGCGACTTTTTTTTTTCACCTATGCTAAAGCAAACAAGAGAATAGAAATTCTTAGGTAGGTATATGTGGAGGGGACAGTTGAGGAGTGAAAAAGTGACTGCTGATTTTTTTAGCCCTAGAATGTGCAAAAGGAAAGACACCTACAAAAGGACGAGAATAATTCATAACCTGTTTCTAGTTTGGGGTTTTTCTTGGCACAAAAAATAAACCAGAGATTTTGAAATTACTCTCAATTTGGTCTTATTTTTTTTTTAATGTCCTTATGACTCACAGTTTTTTTACTATAAGGAAATTTTTAAATTTTTCCTTACCAAATCTTGAGCCATTTGACGCAACAACACTAAAGATTGTTTTATTTAACCTCAACAATAGGGCATATGATTAGGTTCTAAAGCTTTTGCTCTGAGGAGTGATACATACATTTATATTAAAGGAACATTTTATTATTTGTCCAGCATATTCACCTCAGGTGATTTATCCACGTGCAAAATTTGTAATTCCAATATTACTGTCCTCATTTTACAGAGAAGCAAATAGGCAATGAGAGAGGCTTACTAAATCACTTGCCTCAGGTCACATGTCTATGAGTATAGCTACAAAATTCAAATCCAGGTCTTCTAGATCTCAGTCCTATTTTCTTTCAAATAAAACACACTTGCCTGAAAGATTTATGTCTATAGATAAGAAATTTTTTGTCCATCTTATGATTCGTTTTGTCCTTTAAGAAAGATGGTGTCAAATTTGCTGTAGTCTTTTCTCACATGTAGAGACATATTTAAGCAACCACACTCCTCTGCGCACATGGAAAAGATCAGGACATTCTACATAACTACATTACAGTTTCTGAAACTCTGAATATAACCCTCCAACATGTGTTACCTCTAACAAATACCCCTTTCTCTTACTCACTGGTCATCTGGAGCTGTTTCTTAATTGACCATATACGAACGCCAGAACATGGTATACCCGTTCTTGGGGATGACTGCATATCCTAGCTTAGGCATGGCTGTCTCAAATCATAAGACATAGAAACTGTTCCCAGAATGTCTAGACCTGGAAGATGAATTAACATCTATTAAAAATGATCCAGTTTGCATTTACTGGTGAGAATTAGACATTTCAACAGAATCTAGTCGAAATAATGTGTGGTTTATTTTGACAGTTAGATAGGAGATAAGGGTAAGCCAAAGGTAAGGATAGGAAAAGTATTGAGTAAATATTGTTTCTACTTTAAGACAAAAGGAAAGATTTGAAGATGGAAGCAATGGCCAACAATTGTGTCTTAGAGGTATCTGATGTGAGAAGATTAAAGAGAAACACATTATAAATTGTCAACAGCAAAGTTGGAAGGCATAAGAACTGAAAGGAGAACTGTAAGGCAGTCTGATGTTCTCAGTAGATAGAGTCTTTGCTGGTTTGTGAACAATTTAAAGGAATGTTAAGATATTCCTTTGCAAAGAATCTTATTATCAAGATTCTCTCCTGAAGGCCAAATGCCATCTGATTATTTCTGATACTTAAAACAACATGGAAGTAAGTATATTTACTCTGAAAAATTGATAAGATGAAATATTTGGATCTGTTGTACAAGGATACCTTGGTTTATATGGACTTTATTTAATTAATTAATTAATTTTAGAGAGAGAGATCAAACAGGTGTGTGCCTGCGGGATTTGGGGGGAGGAGCAGAGGGAGAGGGAGAGAATTTTTTTTTAATAATAATTTTTTATTATGTTATGTTAGTCACCATACAGTATATACTTAGTTTTTGATGTAGTGTTCCACGATTCATTGTTTGCATATAACACCCAGTGCTCCGTGCAATATGTGCCCTACTTAATACCCATCACAGCCTATCCCATCCCCCCACCCTCCTCCCCTCTGAAGCCCTCAGTTTGTTTCCCAGAGTCCAAAGTCTCTCATGGTTCATTCCCCCTTCTGTTTACCTCTCTTTCATTCTTCCCTTCCTTCTCCTAACGATCTTCTTGCTATTTCTTATGTTCCATAAATGAGTGAAACCATATGATAATTGTGTTTCTCTGCTTGACTTATTTCACTCAAAATAATCTCCTCCAATCCCGTCCATGTTGCTGCAAATGTTGGGTAATCATTCTTTCTGATGGCTGAGTAGTGTTCCATTGTATATATGGACCACATCTTCTTAATCCAGTCATCTGTTAAAGGGCATTTCGGCTCCTTCCACAATTTAGCTATACTGGACAATGCTGCTATGAACATTGGGGTGCATATGGCCCTTCTCTTCACTACATCTGTATCTTTGGGGTAAATACCCAGTGGTGCAATTGCTGGATCATAGGGTAGCTCCATTTTTAACTTTTTAAGGGACCTCCACAGTGTTTTCCAAAGTGGCTGTACCAACTGGCATTCCCACCAACAGTGTAAGAGGGTTCCCCTTTCTCCACATCCTCTCCAACATTTGTTGTTTCTTGCCTTGTCCATTTTTGCAATTCTAATTGGCATAAGGTGGCATCTCAATGTGGTTTTGATTTGAATTTCCCTGATAGCTAATGATTTTGAACATTTTTTCATGTGTCTGTTAGCCATTTGTATGTCTTCATTGGAAAAGTGTCTGTTCATATCTTCTGCCCATTTTTTTGATTTGATTATTTGTTTCTCATGTATTGCGTTTGAGAAGTTCTTTGTAGATCTTGGATACCAGTCTTTTATCTGTAGTGTCATTTGCAAATATCTTCTCCCATTCTGTGGGCTGCCTCTTAGTTTTTTGACTGTTTCCTTGGCTGTGCAGATGCTTTTTATCTTGATGAAGTCCCACAAGGTCATTTTTTCTTTTTTCTCTTGCCTTTGGAGATGTGTCATGAAAAAGGTTGCTGTGGCCGATGTCGTAGACGTTGCTGCCTATGTTCTCCTCTATGATTTTGATGGATTCCTGTCTCACACTGAGGTCTTTTCATCCATTTGGAGTTTATCTTTGTGTATGGTGTGAGAGAGTGGTTAAGTTTCATTCTTTTGCATGTAGCTGTCCAATTTTCCCAGCACCATTTATTGAAGAGACTGTCTTTTTTCCTGCTTTATTAAAGATTAGTTGCCCAAAGAGCCGAGGGTCCATTTCTGGGTTCTCTATTCTGTTCCATTGGTCTATGTGTCTGTTTTTGTGCCAGTACCATGTTGTCTTTGTGATCACAGCTCTGTAGTATAGCTTGAAATCCGGCAACGTGATGCCCCCAGATTTGTTTTTCCTTTTCAACAATTCCTTGGCAATTTGGGGCCTTTTCTGGTTCCACACAAATTTAAGGGCTGTTTGTTGCAGTTCGTTGAAAAATGTCATTGGTATTTTGATCAGGATGGCATTGAAAGTGTAGATTGCTCTGGGTAGCATAGACATTTTAACTATGTTAATTCTTCCAATCAATGAGCATGGGATATTTTTCCATCATTTTGTGTCTTCTTCAATGTCTTTCAAGAGCGATTTGTAGTTTCTAGAATATAGATCCTTTATGTCTCTGAGTAAGTTAATTCTGAGATAATGTATGATTTTTGGTGCTATTGTAAATGGAATTGAATTCCCTAATTTCTCTTTCTTCAGTCTCATTGTTCATGTATAGAAATGCAACTGATTTCTAAGCATTGATTTTGTATCCCGCCACATTACTGAATTGCTCTATAAGTTCTAGTAATTTGGGGGTGGAGTTTCCACATGAGGTAGAGAATCCTATGCAAGTTCCATGCCCAGAACGGAGCAGCATATATGGACTTTTAGTTCAGAAAAAATATCAGGCATTAAGTGAGGGTGTGTGCTAACTCTTATTGAAGCCTATGAGGCAGACATTTTGATAGTGCTTTATACGCTTTAAGTCTCTTAAAGTAATAAGTCTTAATAGATAAATCTTTATACCATTTATGCAAAGAAATGAGACTGAATAAAGGTTAAGCATCAATATCTAGTCTTTTAGACTCTGCCTTTTCTACTCTTCCCACTTCACAGTAGTCCTTGCTACCATGATATAAAAATACCAAAACATAGAACTGCTCATTGACTACAATGTGAAGACTGTCCTTGAGGCATTCTGTCCTTTTTTTAGGGTTCACTCTTCTCTTCAGCTCTCCCCTGAGCTCTGCTTCCCAGGCTACTTGTACTCTCTTGATTCTTCTTGTGTTAGAGAAAAGCCACTTGATGTCCTCATTTCCACAGATCTATTTCCTTTCATGGACATTGTGAAAAGTGGGATGTAATGGACTCAGGAAATGCAATTCAATTTTTTGCATTACAAAAATAGTGACACAAGGATGAGAGAGATAACGGAAGGAAAAATAACTCAAATGTTGAGGAGACTGATAGTCTGGGTATGAGGGTAACACGTTGAAGAGCTGAATGTCATTTCTATAGGGCTTTTTCTACTGCTAGTCCATAGTGTTAACATTTATTATTTGAAAAATGGTGGTTCCAAAGTCAATTAAGTGTAGGAAGTTCCTATTTCATTTATTCACAAAATACTGTTTAGTGCCTACAGTGTGCCAGAGAGTTCTGGGGGCTTGGTAGAAAGTGTTGAATAATACAAACAGAGGTTGTGTTTGTATGGAACTTAAACTCCAGTGGGGAGCAGATGGTTAATAAGCAAATTAACTCATGAGTGAAAAATATAATTGTGTTAGTAAGAATGATGAAAAACATTTTATTGAGGGGGTGGTGCAAAAGAGAAGAATTGGATATAGATGTGTATGGTTGTTTGAAGCACAGCTAGAATTTTAGTTATGCTCAAGTTTGATCACATTATTTTCCCCCACCCTGTTCTTTCTATAAGTAGGTTATCTAACACATGCATTTGCAGTGGGCACTGGGAAGTATGTTGTAAATGTATCATATTGATATTTATCACTATTGAACTTGGAAAAAGAATGGAAGCTATAACCACAAATATTTCTAGAATGAAAACATGTTACTTGGAGGGCACATATTGCATGGTGCACTGGGTGTTATACGCAACTAATGAATCATCGAACTTTACATCAGAAACCAGGGATGTACTGTATGGTGACTAACATAATATAATTAAAAAAACATTAAAATAAAAAAAAGAAAACATGTTACTTGGGAATACTAATTGTTATGGAGTGAGAAAGATTTGAGTCCTTATTTTTTCTAGCTGAGGTACATTTTTTAAATCCTTAATAGCACCAACTCTCCTGCAGTTAGATGTGACACAATTTTAATAGTAGTCTTAAAAGATGAAGGGGACACCAGGCTAAGTGAGAAATATTTGGTCCCAGGACTTGCCTGGTGTATTGACTTTTCTTTATCTATGTCACTAGGTAGATGGATTGTTCTAAGGCCATTCTGTTACTGAAGCAGAGAGCTTACTTGTGGAGCAGATAATTGAATGGTTAATGCCAGGATATGGTGGTGTGTTTGTGGAGCACCAGCCTGGCCTGGATCCAGTGAATATCTGCCCTTGGGAAAGGGGGATCACTGTAGGGATGGATAGGAATTCACTGGTATGGTGATTAGCTCCTCAGTCAGTAGAGACACAGCCTCCAGGGCATGCAGTTGGAATGATGCAAGTCTGCACATTTTGAAATTCTGTGCCATTTGAAAAGAGCACCCTGTCCTCTTTTAGCTCAAATCTATTATGTGAAGGAGAACATCTTATTAATGGTGTTTCTTCTAAGATGGGGATTGGAAACTGTTTAGAAGTTAAGCTCAAAATACAGCCAAATGGTGGGCACAGTTCCATGAATGATTTGTAAATAGCTTATCTGACTGTCTTTTTTTTTTTTTTTTTTTTGGCAACCTTTCCTATTTAGATGAAATTTGAATTCTTCTGCCATCTACAAGGTTTGTTTCTTACTTAAGTCCTTGGACACTTAGAGCATCTCTTTTAAATATTTCTTTTAAAAATCATTAGAAAGTCTGGCCTTATCAAAATAACCCCATTAAGGGCTTAGATGATTTGTTCCCAGTGCACGTCCTGATTTACTTGGATCTGCTGAGTGGAAACTCTAATAAGTAATGATCTATAGCTCTTTTGTTGATGAAAGTTCGTGTAAGTACATCCTGGATGTGGCCAGAACTTTGGTTACCTTGACACTATCCTGGAAAATTTACATGTACAATGTCTGCCTTCTACTTACTGGGACCATCAGGCAACTGGCTTTTAGAGGTTGCAAGGATGACATCAGGTTGTTTTGGAGGTAACTTTACAAGTTACTTGAGTATTAAACATGTTCTTATTAATTTGAACAACTATTTTTTAAATTGGTGAAATAATCGAATCACTTTACATACATGCGTAAGTATGTATGTACGTATATTAAGTATAATTATAGTTAAAATGTGTCAGTAGTTCACCTGTTTTGTCTATACACACAAATTGTGGCTTCGAGTTGGAAAGCCTTAAGCTATCAACACATTTTGGCTGGATTTACTTTAATCTCCTTTTACAAATTATCAAAATTTAAGTGTCTGCCTAATCCAGGTCATAAGATTAGCAACTGTAAGAATGTGTTTGTGTTTTAGGGATGTGCTCGTAGGAAGAGGAGGAAGAAGAATAGCTGGTATGTGTAAGGTGACTTTAGAGCGATTTTTATGTTTCCTTCCTTTCATGCAACTCTGTATGTGTATGTGCGTGTGCGTGTGTGTGTGTGTGTGTGCGTGTGCGTGTGCATGCACACACATGCATACGTAAGTATATGTATATATATTGTATGTTTCTGCTTTCTTCTTGTACCAAGTTCCTTTGACTTTGATTTTTCTACTAATCACCTTGAGAAAGGT
Source organism: Ursus arctos (assembly GCF_023065955.2). Classification (NCBI taxonomy): domain Eukaryota; kingdom Metazoa; phylum Chordata; class Mammalia; order Carnivora; family Ursidae; genus Ursus; species Ursus arctos. Next base: position 33,316,494 of record NW_026622908.1, read on the forward strand.
GTTTTTATTTCTATTTTAATTAATGATACTTCAAATGTTTGGCTTTCATTTGTAATGGAAAGAAGAATTAACTTTAAATATATATTTGTTTATATAAAAACACACACATTAATTTATGAGTAGCTCTGTTCACAGTGGGGTGTTGGTGTTGGTGCTGAAGGTGATGGTGATGATTTGCTCAGGGTGGTGTGGTGAAATCAAGAAAGGTTGTTCAGGGATCCAGCCCCCTCCCTCAGGAAACATTCCAAGAGAACATAAAGTTTTGTATCTTCAGTGGTATAGTAATTTACAATCCAGAAAGGTGCTATTGAAGATAATTCCATCTCCACTCATCTCTCAAGGAAAGCAAAATGAATTAAGACGTCTTACTGACAAAAATAATCCTCTTAAAGCTATTGATTAGAGAAAGATTCTATTAATGATGCATATACTCTGGAGACAGATATTCTGAAGAACAAAGAGTTATCAATTGCTCATTAAAAATGACATCCAGTGGTATTCTTAAACACATTGCTATCACCTTCTTGTGGTCCAGGATTTTATTGAAGAAATTATTAGACTCTATAAGAAATTCACACACTTAGGAATATGCACGAGCCGTAGAGTTGGCTTCCTGGATTCAAATCCAAGTTCTATTGCTTACTAACTGTGTACTCTTTTTTTTTTTTAAAGATTTTATTTATTTATTTGACAGAGATAGACAGCCAGCGAGAGAGGGAACACAAGCAGGGGGAGTGGGAGAGGAAGAAGCAGGCTCATAGCGGAGGAGCCTGATGTGGGGCTCGATCCCACAACGCCAGGATCACGCCCTGAGCCGAAGGCAGATGCTTAACCGCTGTGCCACCCAGGCGCCCCTAACTGTGTACTCTTAAGCAGTTAATTATTCTGCTTTTACTCAGTCATGAAATATGTCTAAACATAGCTAGATGTGAGAGTCAAATGAGAAAACATGTATCAAGTACTAGCAAAATATCTAGAACATAGCACATACTAAATAATTTATGATTACTATTTTGATATGATATCTGTGTATAGACTGTCTCTACATAGATATTACATTGCATAAATCTATGCAGTCAATTTACTTTAGCTTCATCTGGAGACCAATCATATACTTTTTAAGTCATTGATAAAATTCTATGAATGAATGATCAAACGCAAATTGAAGTGAGATATGATTTTTTAATCTTATCATTTGTTTAATATAATCAAGACTGATAATATTTAATGTGAGTAAAGCTGCAGGGAAAACTACATTTTAAAACACTATTGATGAGAATGAAAGATGCTTCAGGATTTGGGGAGAACAAAGTTAAGAAGCAATATTTGGGCCCCATGGTTCAATGCTGCTTCTGTTGGATGAATTCAATTTCAAGGATTTAATTAAATTTAATTAGATGTGTACTGTGTACACAGCACAGCATTAGAAATTGGTGAAAATAGAATAAATGAGCTCTCCTTAAGCATCCACACGAGGAGATAAAACCAATCTGAAATTAAGTAAAAAATTGGCAAGTTAGGCAATTGAATTATTGCTGATATGCACCCAATATGGGTATTTTAACAAATATCCCAGATGTTGGTGGTGAAAGGGGCACTGAGGTAGAAGTAAGGCAGTAGGGAAGAAGAATGGATTTCTTGACAACAGATGGCATTGGCAGAGGCAGGAGGAAGTCAGGAGTTTAGAGGAATAGAAAATAATCATGAATATTTAGTTAGTGTTCCCCAAACATTCTCATGCAGGTACTTCCTTTGATGCTCGTGAAATTATTGTTAGGCAGGGTGTATAATTCTTAGAGAGGCTGCAGAAGCTGGTGGTTAGTAGTCTGTGCTTTGACCTTGGTCAACGGCTCACCCAAAGTGCACAGGCTCTCCAAGCATTATCCACTGCATCAGAAAATCAAGGCAATACTGGTTCCTGTCTCATATGGCTTTTGTGGGACTTAAAAGAGGAAATCATGAAGCTCTTAGCACAGTACCCTCAAATAATAAGTCCATGACACATACTAACTTTAATGGCTATTACACTGTTTTATTTTTGCAGGACTGAAGATTATATTAAGTCAGTAAGTGGCGTGAGTGGGACAGAGATCTAAGTCTGCTTGCTCTGAACCCATGGCCTCTCCTACTGGTCTTCATTGACTGAGGTCTGTGTTCTGGTAGTAAGACATGGACTTGACTGCTGTGGGAGGGAGACATTAAAAAATATGAAGTTGATTAGTTATGGGCAAAGTCTTGAATGTCAGACTGAGGTACGTATTAGTAGCCAAAAAGAACTGTGATGAATTTATAGATTTTAAGACAGAAGGGGCATTACTATCTATTCTAGTGTGTTATGCTTTAAAATATTTTAAGTCCTCAGATGGCTTAAAGATCATCTTACATGGAAGTATGAACATTCCTTGCAGGTAGGGATGGAACTGCTGTGTTTGAAAGGGACAGAGTCCCTGAGCTGGCTTCTTTGAACTTCTAGCATGCCACTCATCTACCACAAATGCCTCTTCTCCAGATGAGGAAACGGAGGCCCAGTGTGGTGAGAAATGTCACAACACATCCTAGGAGTTAGAGGAATAATTTGAAATAAAACCCAGTTATCCTGATTCTGAGACTATGTTCCTTCTACTTCTACTTCTACTTCTACTTCTACTTCTACTTCTACTTCTACTTCTACTTCTACTTCTACTAGTTCCTTCTGCTAAAGCACTTTTGAAGTTCTTGAGCTGGAGGTTGGGGTTAGCCCATATTGTAGATTGCAAACAGTGTCCTGGTAGCTGTGTACCTTGTTTAGTAAAAGGGATAATATGAAGAACGTGTCTTTGGGTATATAGAGGAGTCTTGCAGAACCTTATTTTATATTCTCAGTTAAAATAGTGGTCTCTAATGTATTCCCACCAAGTGGCAGACAGCCTCTGCCTAAGGATCCATAGCCAGGAGAAGTTCGCTACTGGAACGGTACTTTCACTGTATCATTTGGCTGCAGTAACACTTGTATTTAGCTGATTGAAACCACTGTTCACTCCTTCAGGACTACAGTGCCATAGTTAAGAGTTTGTGTCTCAAAAGAAGATTCTTAATCTCCAATCATTTTAGATGAGATGCTCAATGTCTCCAAACGTCAGTTCTGTCATCCTCAAGAAGGAATTTGTGACAACACCCACCTCATGTGATATGAAAAATAATTGCTATGATGCATGTAGCAGACCAATACCTTGCTGGTACATAGTGAGTGAAAAATAAAAGTTGTTTCATTGATGTTTTGATTATTTTTTAGAATCCTTTGTTTCATCTGAGGCACTCCTTCACAAGGAAACATGGGAGGAATGACATACTGATTCAGGCTCCTATGCAGGGATGGATCTGGGTCTTCCTGGAGCAGCAAAGGAGGCAAAGTTTTATTTTCTTTAATCAGCATATCTGGAAAATTATTAGAATCTTGGAGCCTTAGTTAAAGATTATAACTTCTAGTTTCAGGATTGCATTATATATGTAATTAGAACATGTTCTTTATTGTAGAATTGTCATCAAATTCGTTGAATTTTACTCTTAGAATTGGTTTAGTAAAATCAGCACAGGAAGCATAAAGCACTCGATGGATTGTGTGATACTGAAATTATATCCTGAAGCACATGTCTCTGTCATATCGAACACTTGATAGGATCTTAAGAAAAGCAATATAGCTTGCTCTTGGTATTTGATTTTGATTGAGGAGAAGCTGGATTTGAATTTGATTTCAATGTTTTCTAGCGAGGGAACGTAGTGTCATTGTTTTCTACCCTTCTAAGGCCTCCATAACTTCTCTCTGAAATGAAGAAAATGTCTCATAAGGTATTCCACTGCCTGAGATATAGTAGGGGTTCATTGAATATTTGAAATATGTAATAATAATCCAATTTGAGAGGAAGAAATGTACAGGGAAAGAGAATAATTCTTACTAAGTGGGGGAGTCCCTGGGATATGATCTGACTTGTGGGCTCTTCAATTAGTTCATTCTAGGTACTAAGATATATATGGAGAAAATGAATGAGAATTGATATGAAATGTTCCAAGTTCTTGGCTCTTGGGTGTGTCTAGTTATAAATGAATGTCCGCTTTCTAGTTTGAGTTTACCAAAAGTCAGAGGCTGAGAGAAGGGCTTGTATGTAGGTGGTTTATTCTGGAAAACAGAATGGAGGCAGTGAATGGAGAGTGTGAAACAGGGAAGAAAGGAAAGTTAATCCAAGATTGTGTTAAGTTGGTTATCATTTATTCACTGTCTCCTACTTACTAATGATCTAGGATTTCCTTAAAGTATGTTAATCCCTTCATATTTCCAAGTGTAAGCATGCTCCAGAATAATGAAGCAGGATTTTCTAAGTGTCTGAAGCAGCAAATATTGGGACAAAGAGCAAGAAATTTACTGGGACATGGAAGTGTTGTTGGAGGGCTCTGTTAGGATGGAGCTGTTGCTGTCAGGTTACACTATTAGCAGCTGGTTTCTGTATCAGTGTCTGGAGAAAAAAGTAGCTCAAGACGGTATGAGTCACAGTGTAAAAATTGTCCAACACACTTAGTGATTACTAACTAAACATAATACCCTTTTGTAGATTTTCCATCTCAGAGCGGTGTGCTTATATCAGACCACAGTAAATGGAAAATCCGAACAACGTGACTGAATTCATTCTTTTGGGCATTACAGAGAACCCGGAGCTACGGAAAATACTCTCTGCTGTGTTTCTCATTATGTACGTGTCCACAGTTTTGGGAAACCTACTCATTGTGGTAACCGTAATCACAAGTCAGAGTCTGAGGTCACCTATGTATTTTTTCCTTACTTCCTTTTCCCTCATGGATGCCACCTACTCTTCTGTCATTGCCCCCAAGATGATTGTGGACTCTCTCTCCAAGAGCACTACCATCTCCTTAGAAGGCTGCCTGACCCAGGTCTTTGCAGACCATTTCTTTGGTGGTGTGGGAATCATCTTTCTCATCGTGATGGCCTATGACCGCTATGTGGCCATCTGTAAGCCCCTGCACTACATGACCATCATGAGCCCTCGGGTGTGCTGCCTGCTGCTGGGAGGGGCCTGGGTGGGGGGCTTTATCCATGCGGTAATACAGCTTCTCTTCATGTATCAAATACCCTTCTGCGGCCCCAATGTCATTGACCACTTCATGTGTGATTTGTTTCCCTTGTTGAAACTGGCCTGCACGGACACCCACACCCTGGGTCTCTTAGCCGTCCTCAACAGTGGGGTGATGTGTGTGACCATCTTCCTTATTCTCATCACATCCTACGTGGTCATCCTCTGCTCCCTGAAGACTTGCAGCTCTGAAGGGCGGCGCAAAGCCCTCTCCACCTGTGGCTCCCACCTCACCGTGGTCATCTTGTTCTTTGTGCCATGCATTTTCCTGTATGTGCGGCCTGTGGTCACTTACCCCATAGACAAGACAATGGCTGTGTCCTTTACTATTATTGCACCCATGTTGAATCCCTTGATCTACACCCTGAGGAACGCTGAGGTAAAAAATGCCATGAGGAAACTGGTGAAACGAGGGACTGGGTGTCATTGGCTTACATGCTAAGGACAGATCTTTCCTAGAAGGACAATGAGGTCTTGCCAGTTCCATTCGTTCCAATCCATTGGGCACACAGCAGCCAATGGCATCTTTTAAGTGTGCAAATCAGCTTAAGATACTGCAATCAAGTTATTTCCTACCTGTCTAGTACATGTTGTGCTCCAGCCCTTTGCTTACAAGACCCTGGCCACCCTTTTCCCCTTTTTTTTTTTTTAATTTAAACCTCTTTTTTTTTAAAAAAATAATTCAAGCCTGGTTTTTAATAATTCAGGTCCTGGTTCAGGCTTTTGTTTGTTCTTACTCTGCTGGCTGCTGGACCTCTCTTTCCCAGAGCTATTGCTTGGCTAGCTCCATCTCATTTTTTCCCATTTTCACCTCCTTACAGTGAAACTTCCACCTCCTTGAACAAGTCTCTCCTGATGACTTTCCCTGTCATTCCCCTCAGTTACTCTCTGCCTCTTCATTCCTGGATTCATCTTACATGTCCTCATCGTGCCTCATGTGAAATAAGAAGAAAAAGCCCATGGCAGCATAAATAACTTGTTTTTTTTTTTGTAAAAGAAAAAAAAAGATTATAATTTTTCTGTTTTAATTATAGAACTACAGAACTGGAAGGATCACAATGATATTCCTAGCCCTAAATATTTGTAATCTGTTTGGGAATTTCCCCACTGTCAAAAGTAGGTCCAAAAGCTACATCTTCTATTACATAGGTAAGAGCTGTTCTTACCACTTGTGGGAAATTGTTATCTGTCAGTTTGATTTCACAAATTTCTTCTCTTATCTGTTCTATGGGTTCCTCAAATTAATTTTCATTAAATAGCTTTACTCTTTAAACATATTACTTCGGAGTTTATGCCTGACTTAATACTAACATCTGAAACAAATTTTGATCTTACCACTTTTTTATAGGGACTTGCTGTTACTAATGTTAGCTTGTAAACCATATTTTATCTCTATATTAGAATTAAAAAATTCCATACTATTCATGATACAAAGACATAGCAAAATAGGGTAAAATAGTGCCTTAGTTTGGTGAAGAATATCTAGCTAAAAAGCTATTTTGTAAGCATCAAATTTATTGAGAAACATTAGATGAACTTGCTTCCTATTTCATTGAGAAAAATTAAGCCATCAGAAGAACATTTCCACAGTGTCATGACTATATCTACTAGTATCTGTTCTAGTATCTGTTCAATTATTTGCTACCTTCCACCTTCTCCACTAAACACATTACCTGTGCTCCTATCCAAAGGCAATCAATCTCTTTATAGTCTGTGTTCTGAGCCTCACGTCCTTATCACTCACATAAAGGCATCTCTTATTTCATCTATATTTCCCTGACTAATGGATCATTTGCTTCAGCGAAGAAGCAGTCTGTTATTTCTTTTATTTTAAAATGAAATCGTCCCTTGATCTCATTTCCTTTATCAGCTACTACTCCATTTCATTGTCTCCTATTTGTAGCAGAACTCAAGAGGTTCCATAATGCCTATTTCCCATTTCTCTTTCTATTTATTCTCTTTAACCTTTCTAAGCATACGTTAGTACCTAACACAGAAAATGCTCTTTAAAATTTTTTTTATTATGTTATGTTAGTCACCATACAGTACATCATTAGTTTTTGATGTAGTGTTCCATAATTCATTGTTTGTGTATAATAGCCAGTGCTCCATGCAATATGTGCCTCCTTAATACCCATCACCAGGCTAACCCATCCCCCAACCCCTCCCCTCTAAAACCCTCAGTTTGTTTCCTGGTGTCCATATCTCTCTGGGTTCTTCTCCCCTTCTGAATTCCCCCTTGCATTTTCCCCTTCCTTCTCTTAATGTCCTCAGTGCTCTTCCTATGTTTCACAAATAACTGAAACCATGTAAGTATCTTTCTCTGCTTGACTTATTTCACTTACCATAATCTCCCCCAGTTCCATCCATGTTGATGCAAATGTTGGATAATCATCCTTTCTGATGGCTGAGTACTATTCCATTTTATATATGGACCACATCTTCTTTATCCATTCATCTGTTGAAGGGTATCTTAGCCCCTTCCACAGTTTGGCTATTTTTTTCAAGGTCACCAGTGATATCTGTGTCCCTAAATTGGATAGTCTTTCCTCATTTCTCATCTTATGGACTCCATCACTGACTCCAGTCTTCCATGGTATATTCTTCCTACATGAACATGATTCCCAAATTATTACCTCTAGTGTAGGCTTCTTTCCTGAGGCTGAGTCCTGGAAATCCAACCTCCCACATGGCATTTCCACTTGAATGAAAAATATATTCTTCCCTATCTCTAAACCTACTCCACTCACAACATTCTCTATCTCAGAGGATGGCATATTTGGACTCTATTTCTATTATTTATTTATTTATTTACTATAATAATTTTTTATTATGTTATGTTAGTCACCATACAGTACATCCTTAGTTTTTGTTGTAATGTTCCATGATTCATTATTTGCATATAACACTCAGTGCACCATGCAACATGTGCCCTCCTTAATGCCCATTACCGGCCTATCCCAATCCCCCACCCCCCTCCCCTCTGAATCCCTCAGTTTGTTTCCCAGAATCCACAGTCTCTCATGGTTCATTCCTCCTTCTGTTTACCCCCCATTCACTCTTCCCTTCCTTCTCCTACAGATCTTCCTATTTCTTATGTTCCATAAATGAATGAAACCATATAATTGTCTTTCTCTGCTTGACTTATTTCACTTAGCATAAAAATGGGCAGAAGATATGAACAGACACTTTTCAAATGAAGACATACAAATGGCTAACAGACACATGAAAAAATGTTCAAAATCATTAGCCATCAGGGAAATTCAAATCAAAACCACATTGAGATACCACCTTACGCCAGTTAGATTGGCAAAAATTGACAAGGCAGGAAACAACAAATGTTGGAGAGGATGTGGAGAAAGGGGATCCCTCTTACACTGTTGGTGGACTCTATTTCTTTTATGCCACATCCAGTTTATCAGGAAATTCTGTTGGCTCTCCCTTCAATATGTATTCCAAATTCAACCATGTTTAATCACATTTGGACCTATTTTCTCATTCCAAGCCACTGTTATCTTTCACCTGAATGATTGCAATTCCCTCATACCTACCTCCTTCCTTTTATATTGGCATCCTTTTCTCTTATATTCTATTGTCAACACAGTACTCAGAAAAATCCTTTAAGCCCGTAAGTCAGATGATAGCCACTCCTCTACTCAATACTTTGGAATGACACTTCATGCCACTCAGGTTAAATGCTTAAACATTCCAAATTACTAAAAATCAAGTAATTATTTTCCCTGTCATTATTCTGATCTCCTTGCATACAACTAAACCCTCAGTGACTCCTCTTGTTACTCTGGCATGTCTCTGTTCCTCTTACTGGTCAGTTATGTTCTTGCTGTGGGATTTTATATAGGCTATTCTCAGCCTGGAATATGTTCTTCCAGTCATCTGCATGACTAACTCACTTTATGTTCATAGATGGGAAGAACCTCTATTTTTGATATTACTGCCCTCAGGCGTGAGCAAGTAAAGCTTCTGTTATTCACTCTACACTTGGAAGTGTCTTCTGTGAAGTTTTCTAGGTTCTCCACTGTCTGGGACTGGGCAGTGCCTTCTGGTGGGGTACTCCAGCTTGGACTTGATTGCATGGGTCTCATCCTTGTTTCTTCCTTTGGGGTGCTCCTTTGACTCTCTATGCTCCTTATGGGGTCAACCAAATGTTCTAGAAGCTCTGGATTCTCCACCTATAAAGTATCCCAGGTTCTGTGCCTAGAGCCTTGGTTACAGGAGGGCAGTGTGTCGAGAAGAGACATTATTCCAACATACAGAGGCTCTGTAGAGAACAAGAAGAGATGGGTTCTATCTGAACAGAAAGACAGATGCTTACACCAGGAAGTATCTTTCTGTTTCTAATTGGGTGATAAGCAAATACAAAAGTACCTCCTCTCTACCTGCAATTCTAGAACTTCATCAATAATTCACTATATCTCACACTGAGTATTCACTTAGGAAGAGGTCCTATAAAAATATTTGGCTGTCTCTGTCCACCCTAGATGAGGTCCTGATTTTAGAGACACCAATTTCTTTTTTTTTTTTTGATGTAAAGTTCGATGATTCGTTAGTTGCGTTTAACACCCAGTGCACCATGCAATACGTGCCCTCCTTACTACCCATCACCAGTCTATCCCAGTCCCCCACGCCCCTCCCCTCTGAAGCCCTCAGTTTGTTTCTCAGAGTCCATAGTCTCTCATGCTTCATTCCCCCTTCTGATTACCCCCCCTTTTTTATCCCCTTTTTCTCCTACTGATCTTCCTAGTTCTTATGTTCCATAGATGAGAGAAACCATATGATAATTGTCTTTCTCTGCTTGGCTTATTTCACTTAGCATTGTCTCCTCCAGTGCTGTCCATGTTGCAGCAAATGTTGAGAAATCATTCTTTTTGATAGCTGAGTAATATTCCATTGTATATATGGACCACAACTTCTTAATCCAGTCATCTGTTGAAGGGCATCTCGGCTCCTTCCATGATTTAGCTATTGTGGACAGTGCTGCAATGAACATTGGGGTGCAAATGGCCCTTCTCTTCACTACGTCTGTATCTTTGGGGTAAATACCCAGTAGTGCAATGGCTGGATCATAGGGTAGCTCAATTTTTAACTTTTTAAGGGACCTCTGCAGTGTTTTCCAGAGTGGCTGTACCAACTTGCATTCCCACCAACAGTGTAAGAGCGATCCCCTTTCTCCATATCCTCTCCAACAGTTGTTGTTTCTTGCCTTATTGATTTTTGCCATTCTAACTGGTGTAAGGTGGTATCTCAGTGTGGTTTTGATTTGAATTTTGCTGAGGGCTAATGATTTTGAACACTTTTTCATGTGTCTGTTAGCCATTTGTATGTCTTCGTTGGAAAATGTCTGTTCATATATTCTGCCCATTTTTTGATTTGTTTATTTGTTTCTTGTATATTGCGTTTGAGAAGTTCTTTGTAGATCTTGGATACCAGTCTTTTATCTGTAGTATCATTTGCAAATACCTTTTCCCATTCCGTGGGCTGCCTCTTAGTTTTTTTGACTGTTTCCTTGGCTGTGCAGAAGCTTTTTATCTTGATGAAATCCCACAAGTTCATTTTTTCTTTTGTTTCTCTTGCCTTTGGAAATGTGTCATGAAAAGTTTGCTGTGGCTGATATCAAAAAGGTTGCTACCTATGTTCTCCTCTAGGATTTTGATGGATTCCTGTCTCACATCAAGGTCTTTCATCCATTTAGAGTTTATCTTTGTGTATGGTGTGAGAGAGTGGTTAAATTTCATTCTTTTTCATGTAGCTGACCAATTTTCACAGCACCACTTATTGAAGAGACTGTCTTTTTTTCACTGGATATTTTTCTGTGATGAATTAATAACACCCCTCCAAAAGAATGACAGAGTGTATTGTCATGGAAATTGATAAACTGATTCTAAAATTTGTATGTATGTATAGCTATGTTTGAACAGCCCTGGCAATAAAAACAGTGTCAGGGACATAGAGTTGGGAGACTGGATCTTCTACATATCAGAATATACCAAAAAGCTCTGTTTTGTAAGCATTTGGCTGTAGGCCTGTTAATAAAGAACTCTGAAGAACAGAAGAAATGGCCCAGAGATTAAGCCATCTATTTTTGGAAATTTGGTATGAATTTTGTAATTTAATAAATGATGAAGGTGGGATTTTAAGTCTGTGGGTCGAATGGCTTATTGGATCAATTCTGGAAGGGCAAATTGTCATTTATCTCCCCTACTCCATCTCCCCATTTCATACATTTCTTTGTGCCTGTCTCTGTCTCTGTCCTCTCTCTTTTTGATTTGAAAAGCCTTTTTTCTTAAAGATTGATTATTATATTATCTGTCCCATCCCATCTTCACACTATTATTTCAGTGTTTTACCACTCATTTCTTCTAACAAAATGAGATAATTAATGATGAAGCAAAGCAGGGCATGGAATTAAGTAGAAGATGCCAAGTGTGGTTTGAAATAGGACTAGGGTTCCAGATTTAATGGCTGGAGTCCTGCCATTGAGTCATGTGTTTAAATGATTCTCTCTTTCAGGAGTGTGATCCTGGTCAGATGGTTCTTCTGGTCAGAGAAACTCTCTAAAATGTCAGTTAAGAGAAATTAATGTTTGTCCCTTAATACCACAGATGAATAACACCTGTTTCCTCATACCACAGGTGAATAACACTGTCCCTTTATACCACAGGTGAAGGTGCTTCTGCTTGTTCACTTTTCTGATGAATCACTTCAATTCTACTTCTTTTAGTCAGATGGGAATAGACATAAAATAGGTAGGATCAAGGGTGACAATGACAAACTCCTTGGTATAGATGCTTTCTGAAGGGACCTCAGGAGCTAAGTCCAAGTTTCCCTCAAGCGTCAATCCCAGGGCTACCTAGATTCAGAGTAAGCAGACCTGTCATTCCTTCTCTTCCAAAAAAAAAAAAAAAAAAAAAAACAACCAAAAAATGGAAAGAGAAATTTCCTTTAATCTCTAAAAATTGCATTGTTTAGTTTTAAAGTCATGGCATATATAGCTTATGTACTAAGGAAGAAAAAAGAAGATTTTGGATTAGTCCATACATTTTTGCACATTATCCACAAACTGTGTTAATCTTTAATAAGCACCTGTCGCTACTCTTTTTTTTATAATAATTATTTATTATGTTATGTTAGTCACCATACAGTACATCCCTAGTTTTTTATGTAATGTTCCATGATTCATTACTTGTGTATAACACCCAGTGCACCATGCAATACATGCCCTCCTTAATACCCATCACCAGCCTATCCCAATCCCCCACCCCCCTCCCCTCTGAAACCTTCAGTTTGTTTCCCTGTTGCTACTCTAATCCCAGCACATTACAAGTCCTTGTGGGTTGATGTTGTGTTTTATGCCAGAACTCAGCTCTTGTATTTAGTTAGAGTATGAGCATTTTGCCTTAATCCTGCACAGAGATACTGTATTCCATCCCAATGCACAGTTTTCTATTCCTGAATATGAAGGGAATGGAAAGCATCTTCACATGGAAACCCAGGAGAATTTGGAAAAAAAAATAATTGGTTGGAGACATAAAAGTTTTGCAAATACTTGAACAAATGAAACACAGGTAACTGTGTCTTGAAAAATCGTACTGATGGGAAATTTCCAAACCCTGAGGAGAACTGAGAAGCAATTCTATCGGGTCATGACCTCTCAGGGCAATGTCTTTAAATTCCAGCTGGAAATCAAGGAGGAAACTTTTGCTTCTTTATTTTTTTCCCTGAGACCATGTTGAAGATTGATAAGCAGTGGGGCACATTCTCTACCTTGTCTGCCACAGATACTCATCCTTTCTGTCTCTTATATGTAGAAGTAAGACTTGGAAAAACACTTCACATTTTGGACAGCCATTGATTGGACTTTTCTCCATGGAGTATAGGAGATTGCCATCTCCAGAATTTTCAAGAAACTGACAAATGATGAGATTTATAATGCACATTTTTGCATTTTCAGAGAGGATTTTAAGGTGATGTAGTACTTAAAAGTATGGGTGTTTTGGTCCAAGATACCAAATGCAAGCATGGGTCTATCACTTAACTGTGTACACTTGGGCTAGCTACATAATCTTTTTGGTCCTGAATCTTCTTTTTTAATGTATGTTATATATTTTAAAAGGTCAAAGGATTTGGAAACAAAATAATGCATGTAGAGTTCACAGGACAGCACTTGACGCAATATTATGTGCTCAATAAACAGACACATAGACCAATGAAACAGAATAGAGAACCCAGAAATGGATCCTCGGATCAATGGGCAACTAATCTTTGACAAAGCAGGAAAAAAACATCCAATGGAAAAAAGACGGTCTCTTCAATAATGGTGCTGGGAAAATTTGACAGCTATATGCAAAGAAATGAAACTTGACCACTCTCTCACACCATACACAAAGATAAACTCCAAATGGATGAAAGATCTGGATGTGAGACAGGAATCCATCAAAATCATTGAGGAGAACAGAGGCTGCAACCTCTTTGATATCAGCCACAGCAACTTTTTTCATGACACATCTCCAAAGACAAGAGAAACAAAAGATAAAATGAACTTGGGGGACTTCATCAAGATAAAAAGCTTCTGCACAGCCAAGGAAACAGTCAAAAAAACTAAGAGGCAGCCCACGGAATGGGAAAAGGTATTTGCAAATGACACTACAGATAAAAGACTGGTATCCAAGATCTACAAAGAACTTCTCAAACTCAATACATGAGAAACAAATAATCAAATCGAAAAATGGGCAGAAGATATGAACAGACACTTTTCCAATGAAGACATTCAAATGGATAACAGACCCATGAAAAAATGTTCACAATCATTAGCCATCAGGGAAATTCAAATCAAAACCACATTGAGATACCACCTTATGCCAATTAGAATTGCAAAAATCAAGGCAAGAAACAACAAATGTTGGAGAGGATGTGGAGAAAGGGGATCCCTTACACTGTTGGTGGGAATGCAAGTTGGTAGGGCCGCTTTGGAAAAGAGTGTCGAGGTCCCCCCAAAAGTTAAAAACAGAGGTACCCTATGACCCAGCAATTGCACTACTGGGTGTTTACCCCAAAGATACAGACATAGTGAAAAGAAGGGCCATATGCACCCCAATGTTTATAGCAGCATTGTCCACAATCGCTAAATTGTGGAAGGAGCTGAGATACCTTTCAACAGATGAATGGATTAAGAAGATGTGGTCCATATATACCATGGAGTATTACTCAGCCATCAGAAAGAACAATTACCCAACATTTGCAGCAACATGGACGGGACTGGAGGATATTATGCTAAGTGAAATAGCTCAAGCAGAGAAGCGCAATCATATGTTTTCTCTCATTTATGGAATATAAGAAATAGTATGAAAATCAGTAGGAGAAGGAAGAGAAGAATGAAGGGGATGTAAACAGAAGGGGGAATGATCCACAAAAGACTATGGACTTTGGGAAACAAACTGAGGGCTTCAGAGGGGAGGGACGTGGGGATTGGGACAGGTCGGTGATGGGTATTAAGTAGGGCACATATTGCATGGAGCCTTGGGTGTTATACGCAAGTAACGAATCATGGAACACTACATCAAAAACTAAGGATGTACTGTTGGTGACTGACATTCCATAATAAAACATTATTATTTAAAAACTTAAAATAAATAAATAAGAGCTGTGTGATGCAAACTTTTTTTGGAGGGTTACGAGTACCTATTACTTCAAATCTAATGAAATTAGAACTTTCTTTAGTTTTTCACCTTCCAGTTAAATCTAAATGATGATGAAATTCAACAAGTTCCTATTTTGGTCTTAGTCATCGAATCTTTTTTAAAACATTCTTTCTAATTATATTCTCATTTATCATTTGTCTCTAATGCTGTCTCCATTCTGATGTTTTAGGTTAAAAGCTGGAATTTTGAGGCTGTAAGAAATAGTGATGTACAAGCAGGTGAATGTAAGTGGTGTTTACTGTTTACAGAGTTATTATATATAATTCAGATCTCTATAATCCCACAACAAATCCCTACAAAGTGACACAGAGAACAACATTAATGGTAAGCAAATGTGTAATATAAGTCACAGAGCAGAAGCTTCTGATTTTAAATATGTCCACTTAATTTTCTCTAAGTGCATTTGATGGCAAACATAACATTAAATTTCTGCTTCAGAATCTTTCAAGAATATATAAATGGCTGAAGCTCTGCACTGCTTTTGTGCTGGTTGTTGGGGTTTGTCTTTCTTAAAGTTTGCTAAGTCACTAAGACAACAGAAGGAAAGAAGGCTCAGGCATCCCTCAGGAAGGTCAAAGGTGGAAACAGAGAAAGTTTTTATTTTTATTTTTTTTCCAATTCCAGACATAGTAAGAGTACAAAATAATAAGAGTATAAAACATTTAGGGGTATCAGCAGAGCAATATTGAAAAGAGAGAAAGGGATCTGATCTGAAGAGAATGTGCTTCCCAGATTGTAAGGAATAAAATATGCTTCGTTAGACAGACAAAGAGTAAGTCTTTATATTGCTGAAGTAAATAATGATCCTGGATCAAAAATACAGTGGCTTTTAGGATTTAGGGAGAATCATTAGGAATGGAGGTTTAATCTATTCTTTTAATTTGTTATATATATATATATATATATATATATATATATATGATGTAGTATTTATATAATATTTATATATATATATTTATAAGAATAATATATATATTATATTTCAAACTAAATTTAAAATACATTTTTTGTACTTATTAGTGCATATCAGTCATATTTGCAAGTATTTTATATATATATTTATATATATTATCTATATTATATATATTTATATATATTATCTATATTATATATATTTATATATATTATCTATATTATATATATTTATATATATTATATATTATATATATATTTATATATATTATATATATTATATATATAAAATACTTGCAAATATGACTGATATGCACTAATAAGTACAAAAAATGTATTTAAATTTAGTTTGAAATATAATTACAGAAAACTACTTTTAATAGGGGACCTTACTATTAATTCCTCATATATTTTTGTTTGTTTGTTTGATTTTTTCTTAATGTCCTCTGCCATAGAACTAATGGATATGGATATAAGCAAGATGTCAGAGAGAGAATTCAGGATAGTAATCATAAAGTCAATAGCTAGGCTTGAAAAAAGTATTAGTGACAATATAGAATCTCTAAGGGTAGAAAGGAGAACAAATCAGACCAGACTAAAAAATGCTATGAATGAGATGCAGCCTAAACAGGATACTCTAACAGCCGAGGTAAATGAGGCAGAAGAGTCAACCAGTGATCTAGAAGACAAGCTGATGGAAAGGAAGGAAAGGAAGGAAAGCAGAGATAGGCAGCTAGTAGCACATGAAAAAAGGTTTGAAGAGATTAATGATGCCATGAAATGGTCCAGTGTCAGAATTATTGGGATCCTCATATAGTTTTAAATATAGTTTTAAAGATATATTTCAAAGTTGAAACAGGAATTTCTAATATTTTCAGAATGATTGATCCTAGAATTAGTTTTGTGACAAAATGAGTGGAAAGGAAACTGTGGACAAAGGGGTTAGTGGGGAGGCAAAATTCCCAAGGTCACAGCTCAGGAGATGGTCCATAGTCCCGTTTATAGCCATGAGGGCCCCTAAGCAATCTCTGGTGCACCTCCGATGTATTAAAGAGTATGGCTATCAAGAAAGGGTAGACCTTTGAATCTTTGGGAAAATTTGGGCCCATGATACGTGTATGTATGAAAAGTTTATAATAGTTGAACATTTTTAGTTTAAGAAGCTATGTTATGATATGTTAGTTCCACCTACACAAATTAATTATACTGGACAGTTAACAAAATTATGCTCAATCCCCATCTCTTTTTTTCTGAACTGCTAAGTTGATGGAAAATGATAGTGTTATGGATTTTAAACCGGATTTTTGGGGGCACCTGGGTGGTGCATTGGGTTAAGCATCTGACTCTTGCTTCTGGCTCAGGTGGTGATCTCAGTGTCTTGAGATCAAGCCCTGCCTTGGGCTCTGCACTCAGCATGGAGTCTGCTCAGATTCTCCCTCACTCTCCCTCTGCCCCTCCTGCTCATGCCTGCTCTTGAAAATAAATAAATAATAGTTAAATAAATCTTAAGAAAAGCAAACTTGATTTTTAATTTTGAATATCATATAGCTATGTCTAGATACTTATTGAAAATAAAAGTCTATAGTTTTGTATGTTTACTTCCTGATTTTAAAATTATATTAACATGTCTGTAAAAATGGTCAGAGTTATTATAAATATTTTGTTTTTCTCATTTCATATATTGTAAAAATGCTTCACCATTCATGTCCTCACATTATTAATTAGTGTTTTACTGACAGCATCATGTGCTATCAATTTGTAACAGTGTGATTTACAAAAGCATCCTCCTATTATTGACCATGTTAGATATTTCTAAATTTTCACTATTATAAAAGACATGACTTCATCTTCCATTCTAAAAGTTATACCACCTTATTTCACTTTTAGAATAATCTTTAGGGTGGAGTTACTACTATGAAGAATACAAACATGTTTATCATTCTGGAAATAATGCAAAAGCATTTTCCAAATGATTACATGAATGAATCAGTTTCACCGTAATTTTAGAATTAATGTATTTTTTAAAACCATGTTAAAAAAAAACCACATATTTTATCTTCTGCTGGATTAAAATTTCCAGCTTACTTTGTATGTGTAGACCCTGCTTTAAAATAATGTGATATCAATATTTCACATCTTCCTTTTGAATTATACATTAAAAAGCACATTCATAGTAACTGTCTTGTCTGACTCTTGTGGGCAGCAGCTTGAACAAGTGTTACTGTAGTTATTTTATGGGAGAGGATGTTGAGGCTTAGTGGTTCTTCAAAGACACATGGCTGAGAAGCAATGAAGCTGTAATTGTCAACTTTTTGACAGCAGAAACCGATATAATAAAATATTATTTTTAATTAAATTCATATTTGGAGCAATTTTAAATTGAAAGAAAAGGTATCTAGACAGTATAGAGAGTTCTTATAGTCTCCTCACTTAATTTTCCCTAATAATATCATCATATATTATCATGATTCAAAACTATGACATGAACATTAATATATTACTCTTAATGAAACATCAGATTTTATTCATATTTCACTAATTTCTCCACAGCAGTCCTTTTTCTACTCTAGAAATCCAACTTCACTAGGACACATTGTAGTTGGGACAACTACCTTTAAATGACTTAAAGTCATAAACCTTATGATCATAAACTATGAAGACAATGCACTCTCCTTTGTCAAGGTTTTAATACTAGTTGTGGAAATTCCTTTTATATGAAAGAAAGGTTGATTTATTTATATCTAATAAATATTTTAATTCTAAAATGGAATTACTCTCAGAAACTCCCAGACAAGGGAAGTGGAGAGCCTAAGAATTCTGTAATTATTAGATTAATTTAGAGCCTTCCCCTCTACCTCCTTACCTGAATTTGGTTTTTCTCTGTATAATGAAGCTATCTTAAAGAGAAGTGGACACGTGTGGGTCTGGGGGCCACAATAATTTATTCAGCGATTATTAAAGTTATTCAAAAGTGTTGCACACTTAAGCAATGCTAAATCTGCACTGTAACTTAAAAAAAATCTTTGTGAATAAATAAAAGCATTAGTAAAAAACATGCTTTCAGACTTGGTCATGGTAAAGAAGGTATTAAGGGTAATTGGCTCTGGGGGCTTGTTCTCACAATTTATCATGAATTTCTTCTGTGATTCTAACTGCATAAATGTTTTTAAGTGTTGCTTTATCTGATTTTCAAAAGAACACAGCAATAGGCATTTTTGTTATACTTGATTGCAGAAGTAGAATCAGAGTCTTGAGAATTTTAAGTGACTCTATCCAACACATAGTATAACTAAGTAGAACACCCTGGTCTGTATGAGTCTGGAGCTGATGTTCTTCCTCATTTCTTTCCTGCTTTGACCCTAGGGTAAGCTGATCACTGCTGGATCATGTATTCTTAACTTTTTAATGAATGGTTGTTGATGGATCCAATGACCTTATAGGGTTGTTTGATACGCTTGTTTTCTTGGTGACAGCTTATAGCCAGATGTAAAGTTTGCAGTCCAGGCACTATTCAGGATGTCTTGTACTCTGGAAACATAATGGAAATGGTTACAGTAAGAGACAACTTACTTAGTATACGTGGTTGTATATTTGTAGTTTTATTAACATTGAAAACTGTTTTGGTTAGCTCTAAGTTGTGTTCATAAAAATCAGCTTAATTTTAATTTTCCCAATAAGCCCCATTATTCTTTTATTTGCCTGTTTAATCAGCATAGATTATATGTATATGAACACACACATTTGGTATTAGATGAATAAATTTCTGCTATATGTGCAGGAGAGGATGTAATCTTTCTTTGAAGCTGTGTCTTGCTATGGAAAACGAAGTCAAAAGTTGGAATAATTATCTCGATGGCTCATGGAAAAGCTTTCTGTGGATGAGGTGCCTGGATTTTCAAGTGAGAGAATACTAACAACAATTGATAAGGTCTCCATATCCTAAGCAACATTTCACCTTTTCCAATTTGACCTCCATCATAATCCTATGAGATGAGCAGGTAGGCTATATATAAGCATCCCTAATTTACCATAAAGTCATATTCATTAGCAACAGATATACCTTGGCAAGTTGTGCTTAATCAGATTGGGACACTTTGTTTAATTAATTAGCAATTAATTAATAAATCCCCAGGATTCTAGCAATATTCACCACGCTGTTACTGTTCCCTACTTATGTGATTGTTGCCAGTTTGTATCTGTAAGTAATTGGGCCATTATCTTCTGATTCTACATTCATTTGTTCTGTGTCTGCCATCACAGGGCCTCATCCAAACATGAACGAGGGAATCAGAAGAATCAGAAGGCTTGAACCTCTACATATGGATGGAGAATAGAAAGGCCACCCTGCCCTGCATTCTTGCAAGAAAAGGAAAGTTCTTGTTCCTTTCTGTTGATACAGTGGGAAGGACTTGGGTGTTAGCGCCAGCATTTCTCTGTTATCCCAGATTTAGCATCTGTTGTTAACCTTATCTTTGTATGCATGAGTTTCCTACCAGTAAAATAGGGATAAGACCTAACATGGAGCATTTCCTGGACACTAGACCCAGAACAATTTTTTTTTTTTTGTATTATTTAACTTAATCATCATGGCCACACTCTGATATAGGTATTTTTTTTCTAAATATCTGTTTTTATCTTAAAATGGTGAATGAAAAGAAAACTGAACACATGGATACTTGTTCTGTGTTTGTATGGAGGTTTCCCATGTATCTTTCTCTTTTATAAGGAATGAATGAACTCATCTTAAAGGCAAAGTTTTTTTCAGATTTTTATTTTATTTTTTTAATAATATTTTTTTATTATATTATGTTAGTCACCATACAGTACATCCCTGGTTTTTGATGTAAAGTTTGATGATTTCAGATTTTTAAAGACATATTTGGAGAGCAGCCATGATATGCAAGTGCCTCTTAACCTGGATGTTATTCTTCTGTTTGCAGATCAGGCAAACTGCTGGCAGGGATGGCATGCAAATCCCCCTGCTCCCATTCTGTGCTCATGGGTGGACATGAGGACTCCATTGTAGTGCTCCTTTCCTCAGAACCCTTCTCAACAGTTCATTCCAGAAAGCCACTGCTAAGTGACTAGAGTTGGCAGTTGATATAAAGTATTTCTCCACAGGTGGATACCTCCATTCCCCTTTATTGAATCTCTGGCTACTTTAAAGTATTTAATAATACTTTTTCTCCTCCTCAATTCTGTCTGACCTCTTACTACCACCTTCAACAAATTTTGAATTTTGTGTTCTTAGCGATGCTAGAAACACAGAAGATAATTTTTCATGTGACGCACCAACTTCTTAATGACTACTGTATCACTTTACACTGGCCTGAGACAAATTTTTCTTTCCCGTATTTGTAGACTCTACATGTTCCTTCTGGCAGCTTTGAGCTTTCCCTTGGAAATCATGCTAAACCAAACCTTTGTAACTGAGTTTGTCCTCCTGGGGCTTTCACAGAATCCTAGTGCTCAGAAAATAGTATTTGTTGTGTTTTTGTTTGGCTATATTGCAACTGTGGGGGGCAACTTGCTAATTGTGGTGACCATCAGCAGCAGCCCAGCACTCCTGGGCTCCCCCATGTACTTCTTCTTGGCTTTCTTGTTCTTCCTGGATGCCTGCTTCTCCACTGTCATTGCCCCCAAGATGCTTGTGGACTCCCTCTATGAGAGGAAAACCATCTCCTTTGGAGGTTGCATGACCCAGCTCTTTGCTGAACACTTCTTTGCTGGGGTGGAGGTCATTGTCCTCACAACCATGGCCTATGACTGCTATGTGGCCATTTGTAAGCCCCTCCACTACACAACCATCATGAACTGGAGACTCTGTGGCATTCTGATGGGTATAGCCTGGATGGGGGGGGGCGGTTTCTGCATTCCACGATACAAATTCTCTTTACTTTCCAGCTTTCTTCTGTGGCCCCAATGTCATTGATCACTTCAGGTGTGATTTGTACCCATTACTGGAGCTTGCCTGCACTGACACTCACATCTTTGGCCTTTTGGTGGTCGCCAACAGTGGGTCTATCTGCATCATAATCTTCTCTTTGTTGTTTGTCTCCTGTGTTGTCCTCTTGCTCTCTCTGAGAACCCATAGTCCTGAAGGGCAGAGGAAAGCTCTTTCCACCTGCGGATCTCACATTGCTATTGTGGCTTTGTTCTTTGTCCCCTGCATATTTGTGTATGCAAGACCCCCATCTGCTTACTCCCTTGACAAAATGATGGCTGTATTTTACATTATTCTAACTCCCTTGCTCAATCCTTTGATGTACACTTTCAGGAATAGGGAATGAAAAATGCCATAAAGAAAGTGTGGAACAGACTAATGGTGGTTTGTAGTGACAAATGAAACATTAAAGTTTAAAGAATTGTGAAGAGTAAAAGTCAAATTTTCTAGAGAGAAGCTTTGTTTGTTTGGGCCTCTTTGATAGCAACTTATGTAATGCAAAGACACACACACACACACACACACACACACACACAAAACCAAAAACCAAGCAAAAAAAAAAAAAACACAAAAAGCAAAAAAAAACCAAACGAACACACAAAAGAACACACACACACACACACACACACACACACACAGAAAACCAAAATCAAAAACACAAAAACCCAGTAATATGGGGCCTGGAAAATAGTTCCACATTTATAACACTTGTCACCTCGGATTTGGTCATTCAGTATCTTCACGGTAAATTAAAAAGAGTTGGAGATTATGTTTACTTAAAATCTAAGATTCAGTAAATGATTGTAAAGAGAAATTACCCATCAGACCTCTTGCCACTCATCCCATGCTTTGGTAAATATTTCTGGAGGAATGGCAAAAATATCTTAGAGATTAGAAACAGAAACTTACACTCTTTCAAGTGAAAAGAAGCTTATGTATAGGGCCCTGATCTCCATGGTTGATGAAGACAACAGTCAGGACTGAAGAGTAGAAGAGTACAAGTATTCTCAGAACCTGAGCTGTAGGAGTCCCTACATCATAAGACTATGTTCCGAAAAGAGCAACTCACACCTTGGATTTCATGACCCCATTTCCCCATCTCTCTTATTTATTTATTTTTTATTTCTCAAGAGATGTTATTACTTTCTGAAATGCCGATATAATTTATTCAATTTTCTTATTTTTCATTTTTCGTGGAGCCTCCTCTCATGGACTGTGAGTTCTGTGTGAGGCAGGGATTTTTTTTCTCTCTCTTTGGTTCATGATGTATCATTAGCATCTAGAACAGCCTGATGTAGGAGTTCAGTAGATATCTGTTGAATAAGTGAATAAATGAGGTATCTTCCCATATTCACATTTAAGCTTATCTTTAACATTAACACACTACAGTGTCAAGTTTGGCAAAGGAATGTGAATGTAGTTATTGCTGATATTAGATCTTGGTAATGGTCACATAGACATATATACATATAAATATATACACATATATACATATATAAATTCAAATAGAAAATAAAGCCATTGTTCTCTATGCACTTTCTCATTCTTCACTCTCTATCCCTCCTTCCATTCTCTGCAACAATAAATCTTGCTCTCAGTGACCTGACTTATAATTGCAAAGTATTTCTGGTCCCATTAAAATAATTTATTGCCTCAAAATTGCATTGTATTATTTGGGTTTATACAGCCATTTCTGAATTATTCATTGGAAAACTTACCTTAGTAAGATACAACTTTAAATGAGCAGAGTTTAAATCAGGGCCTTGACTGATGTTAAGGTGAAGTAAGAGGTGGCTCAAACTAGTAGAAAACTCACTTGGCATTTGTTCTATTTCCACAGTTACCATGATGGAATGAGCATAGTCAAGTGCATTCAGCAAATCCTGGCATTGCTTTGACAGAAGCTGGAGTCCAGATGTCCTCCAGTCCTTTGATCTACAAGAAATTTAATAAGCACTAAAGGTCATTTGGCACAGAGATTGAAGAAACTTCAAGTGATCATTGACTCAGCTTCTTGCCTTTGGCCACTCTGGGATCTCCTTGGAAACCACCCTCCAAAATTTTCCCAGCAGAACTGGAGAGCTTAATCATTCCTTCAGAAGTCAGGAGTTCATTTAGGGCTTTTGGATTGGAAAGTTTAATGCAGGGGGTCATTCATTCCCTTTCTTGTTTTCCAGGCCACGAAATCTTATGACATTACTGTGCACATCATATGGATGTAAAAATGATTTCGACTTATATTTAGAAGATGTGGATTCTAGGCTCAGTTCTGTTACTAATTAGCTGTGGGAACTTTGTGAGGTATTTCACTTCTCTGGTTCTCAATACCTCATGTTTAAGTAGGATTAATATAAAACACACGAGTATTTCTTCTGTGCTTTCTCTGAGCCAAGGATTCATTCTTTTCCTGTGTTATATATTTTAAGTTTTACAGAAATATTTTATAGGTAGATCTTCATATTCCCATTTAATTGATGGGGAAGCTTAGTTTCTAAGACCTTAAGTGACACCCCAAAAACCTTCCTGAGGATTCTTCCAGTCCATTTGTAATAAAAGTGGCCAGGTGTTGGGGTGTGATTTTCTCTCAGGTGTTTCTGTGAGATACCAGGCCTTGTTGGCTACCAGTAGACCTTTCAGCAAGAGTGCAAAGCATTGTGCAGTCATTTGTGGGATCCTCTCACCTCCATTCCTATCTCCACCTTCTGTCCTTGCCCTGTACCCTGGACAGCTCACCTCATCCACTTTGAAGGTGTCTAGCAGACAGTGACACACATGGCAGGTAATTTTTGGACCAGAGTGCTGAGTAGTAACATGATTTGCCATGTTAAAACTAATTTTTAATGCAATCTTCATCATCTTTAACAGCTTATAACCATTCACAAGCAACTTTCTCTCTGGTAAGTGAAAGGGCACATATCTTTTTTTTTTTAAAGATTTTCTCTATCATCTTCTACTATCTAAATATCATCTATCATCTATCTATCTATCATCTATCTATCTACCTATCATCTATCTATTTATTTATTTGAGAGGGATGATAGAAGAGCATCAGGGGAAAGAACAGAGGGATACAGACAAGCAGACTCTGTGCTTAGTGCTGAGTCTGACTCAAGGTCCATGACCAAAGGACCATGACCAAAGGACCATGACCAAAGGAGCCAAAATCAAGAGTCAGAGGCTTAACTGACTGAGCTACCCAGGAACCCCAGGAAGGGCACTTACTTTAAAAAGAAAAAGAAAAAACTGAGGGCTTCAGAGGGGAGGGGAGTGGGGGACTGGGATAGGCAGGTGATAGATATTAAGGAGGGCACGTATTGCATGGTGCACTGGGTGTTATATGCAAATAATGAATCATGGAACATTACATCAAAAACTAAGGATATACTGTATGGTGACTAATATAACATAATAAAAATTATTATTAAAAAATAACATACAGAAGACATGTATTCAAAAATTCTTTCCCTTTCCTTCTTTTCTATCTTCCTCTCTACATTGACAAAGGAACAGAGGTAAGACTAGGAATGGGAGAACTGAACATTAATGTTAAAAATAAAGAAACTAGGGTGCCTGAGGGGCAGAGTCAGTTGAGTGTCTGACTCTTGATTTCAGCTCAGGTCATGATCTCAAGGTCTTGAGATTGAGCCCTGTGTGGGGCTCCATGCTAGGCATGGAGCCGGCTTGAGATTCTCTCTCTCCCTGTGCCCCTCCTGTCCACAGCTCATGTGCTTTCTTTCTTTCTAAAAAATATATAAGAAAGAAGAAAGGAGGAAAGAAGAGAGAGAACGGAAGGAAGGAAGGAAGGGAGGAAGGAAGGAAGGAAAGAAGAAAGAAAGAATGAAAGAAAGAGAGAGAGAGAGAGAGGGAGAGAAAGAAAGAAAGAAAGAAGAAAGAAGGAAGAAAGAAAGAAAGAAAGAAAGAAAGAAAGAAAGAAAGAAAGAAAGAAAGAAAGAAAGAAAGAAAGAAAATTTTATTACCAGTTGAATTTTACTAAGAGAGAATTGGAAATTAACGTGAGAAACTTGCTCAAGATCACATAACCGATAATGGTGGGGGCAGGTCTCATGTCTGTCTACCTGACATACTTCATCTATCTGAGCCTTTAACTGGCTTCAACAACTTTCCACTTCTACATGAGATGGGCTTAAGCAAAGCCTATGGAAAAGTGAACAGACTTTCCTGTCCTGCAGTTCACAGTGAGTTGAAGCTAAGTAATTGGCCCCAAAGCATGTGTTTGCCCATGGAACATCTGAACAGGGTAGCACATTGGATATCCTTTGGGACTGGGTTGGTAGTAATGGTTTTCCTGGAGGTCCTGAGGCTGGAAGACTGCCTTAGGCATTTGTAAACTTGTGTAAGAATTGCCATAAATATGCAATGCTGTAAGAACAAATCAGTTACCTCCTGTGTTTTCCAATAGAGGAGCTCTGAGAAGAGAAGCAGTTTCAGAGGCATTTCTCTCTCAGAGAACGAGGTTTCTTCCACAATGTTTTGAGGAACTGAATTCGGAAATTTCTCTTTTTCATGACCCTCTCCCCTGCTCCAATCTAGACCTTGTTGTTTTTGTCTAACTTAGTGCTTTGTAGGAGGAACTGTGTGATGTATGGCCACATGGAGAGTCCCCTTTCTCCAGAAACTCTACATCCCGTCCCCTCCTGTGATAAAAACATTGATAAATCTCAATGAAATACAGTGTGCAAGTTTTATTCAGGCTTAGTACGATTTATCTTCTAACTATATTGGAGTTGAAGATATGAAGAAATGTACTGTATTGGAAGTCATTTATTTCCTCCTAAGCAAATAGGTAAGTTTTCAGTCTTTCTGAGATAATTTCTTCACATTGCCTCTTCAAGACGGATCTGATGGAATCTATACTCAGAGTGTCTTCTAACAAATGATGAAGTTCCTGCACACTGTTTCCACACATGAAAGATTAAGGTGGTCCAGATCTCCCAAGCCTTTCCTGGCCTCAGCACAAAGATTTCCTACCTTTCAAATCACCTCTGCTTAATGTAGGGCTGGGGTAGAACAACTGCAGCATGGCATTAAGGCCAAAGTGGCAGAAGTTTCTATCTTGGTGAGTCCCCTGATTTGAAAAGTTTTAGGTCAGTAGTGATGTTTCTTGGATGGAGTATAAGAAAGGAGTGCACTTTCTATACAATTGGGTTTTTAAGACCTTTGTTAACCCCTTGCTCATGACCCACAACTACAACTTCTGTCTGGTTTTGGGGTGAGGGATCATGTGGTAGGTCCGGAAGAAAGAAGCTGAACTCTCCGATGAAAGCTTGGGTCAAGTGACCTTCTCCAATGTTTTTTTCTCACCTCCCTTCTTTTGTATGTCTTTTGTATCTTATTCCCTAACACATCTCTCCCTGATGTCTGCTCACTCTCACTCTCCTTTCTCCTGTTCTGACTGTATTTTCTCTTTGCCCTGTCTTCCTCTTCACCGTTATTCATTTGGGTATCTAGTTTTCCCTTTACCTCACCATGCAGTTACAGAACCTGATTTTTGGAGTCAGGACCAGGAGTTAAGGTATCAGTGGGCATCCTTCTCTAATGGCCCAGAGTTTGTCTTCTCTTGGATGCAATCTACGTGATGATAGGAATTTGAGGTTTAATATGCTGTGGAGGGAGAATGCTAGAGAGAGATGCTAGCTGGTAGCATCCCATTCTAGTTCTAGCCTGACTTTACTGTGCGTGGTGAAACTTACTGTCTCCCAGCTGAAACTCTGTATATAGATTTCTCTTTACACAAAGCAAGAGGACACACCTACCTTGCAAGAAAATATGCAGGTCAAATGAAACAACAAAAGAAGAACATTGTTTGAATGATGTTTGAAGATTTTAGAAGAATAATATATAGTATTGTCTTATTCAATTGTGTGTATAATATCTATATCTATATAATATGTATATATACTTAATAGACTCATATTAATATAAGAGTTAGAATCACAACCCTATTGAACCTGGAAAACCAAGGGGAGACTGTTGGTACTAATATAATGTGAACTGTAAAATTTCAAGAGGTAAAATAAAAAATTAAGTATTAAGGAAGAGAAAAAGCATGCTCTATTACTGAGATTTTACCTGAAAGATACAGAGATAGATAGGATGGTGTGGGAGTGTGAGGAAATGATGACGGAATTTAGTGATAGAACACAGTGGTGGTGTCGATATCACATAATGTATACATCTTGTAAGTGCTACTTTCTTGTCTTAATGCTCCCAAATCTTCTTTTTGCTTATTTAAAATAAAACAAAATGGAACAACATCACATGGCTTTCATGGTTGTCCATTATCTGGCCCCAAATTTCTCTGTTACAATCTTTTAATTTAATGATAGGATAGTTTTATGGAGATCATCTCTATGTTAAAATGAAGCTAAGTATGTTTTTCCTTATATAATATTTTATTAAGTCTTTTCATCTAATTGAACCTCTCTTCACAAGCAAGCCCTCCCTCATGTAGGTTTCATCCCTTTTCAGGAACCAAATTTGTCTTTTGAAAAAAAAATATATTTTTTTTTGAGAGAGAGAATGAGCTGGGGAAGGGGGAGAGGGAGAGAATACCCAAGCAGGCTTCTGATGAGCATGGAGCCCAACAGGAGAGCTTGATCCCAAGATCCATTAGATCAGAAACTGTCCTGAAACAAAAAGTCAGGGGCTTACCTGACTGAGCCACCCAGGTGCCCAAGGAATTTGCTGTTTCACAAAAAAGTAATCATTAATTTCTTTTCTTTTCTATACCTGTCAGAGATCATTGGAACTGCCAATCAGAGCTTGTAGTTATAACATCTCTAGTTTATCATACTACACTAATATTATTTTAGCTGGATGGCAAATAAATTCTATGTTTTAGTTAGATCCAGTATAAACTTACGGAATACTTGAGTTTCAGAGAAGTGTGTTGGGAACTCCAGTTTACATATTTAAAGCCCTTACTTCATTTCTTGTCATTTTTGAAACTTCACCAATAAACCAATTCATATTCAAGGGAACTTTGTACTTTTGAAACCAAAATTCACTTGGTATTATCACATAGAGTTGAGTCTAATTCTTAAGTCGTTAATGATCTTATCTAGAGGTATGTTATCTCTCCAACTTGTTTGTAAAGAGGTTGAGGATATATTTCTATGCCCCATTACATAGATGGCAGATATGAGTATGTACTTAGTACATATTGGTGATTGATTTGATGGTGTTATTGATTCATTGATGGATTGTTGATTTATCAGAAAAAGAGTTTCTCAAAACTCATTCTCAAATACATTCTAGATCATTTGACACCAATATTAAAAGTTACAGAAATATTGTGAGACAGAATAAAGATAAATTGTAGTAATTTCTTAAATTGACATAACAGAAGGTAAAATTATGGCTAACATGAACAACAATTTGTGGAAGTAATTTCTTCTTAAAGCATAATCCAAGCAAGATACTCAAAGGGTCAGGATAGTAGGTGCAAACTGGTGACAAATGAGGAAATGTGTTTTTTTAAAAGAGAGTCTCAAAGTGTATATGTTTTAAAATTAGAAAGGGATATTATTTTTTAGTAATGGAGCTGCATATACATTATATTCACACATACACATAAGTATATACTCAATTGTGTATCTATTAGAGTGTATAATTGTCAAATGAAGAAAAAGCTTCAAGACATTAAAGTGATCTGATCAAGATCATACAGCAAAGTCATTAGTTCTCAGAATTCGGCAGAGCTCACCATTGCTTGAGAGCTTTGTTACCCCTGAAAATCTCGGTCCACATAGGAAGACCTTCAGTTAATGGTCATAGTTAATGCCTGGACATCGGCATTAAAAAAATAAATACATTTTCTCAAGTGATTTCAATATATGAAAACCTGAGAGCCATTGGTTTATGTGTTGATGGAATTAGAACTATAAACATGCAATTCTGAATCCAGTTTCACTGCTATTACCAAGTCACTATTTCCCAATTTTCTCTGCAGATGAACAATTTCTACATTCACTGTAACCATGGAGTGGAATAGCAGTGTGAATGAGTTCATTCTGTTTGGGTTAACACAGAATGTGCTAAAGGAG